>NC_139653.1:9484929-9982429 GCF_951799395.1 Argentina silus | reverse complement strand
GCGCTACACTCAGTCTCTGGTTTATCAGCTCTTTCCCCCCCTCTCCCCTGATGATATTCTAAAACTGGTCACCTCCAAGTGGGCAACCACCTGCCCTCTCGATCCTATCCCCTCCCCCTTTCTCCAATCCATCTTCAAAGACCTCCTTCCATTCCTTACCACAATAATCAATTCCTCTCTATCCACAGGATCTGTCCCAGCTGCCTTTAAGACAGCCAGAGTCAAGCCTCTTCTCAAGAAACCAACTCCTGCTGTCCATAACTACAGACCGCTATCCCTTCTCTCCTTGAACACTTGAATGTGCTGTCTCTAACCGACTGTCTCACTATTAGAACAACCTTCTTGACCCTCACCAATCCAGCTTTAAGGCTGGGCACTCTACTGAGACTGCTCTCCTTGCTGTGACGGAGGCTCTCCACTCTGCTCAAGATTCCTCCCTCTCCTCTGTTCTCATTCTTCTGGACCTGTCTGCTGAATTCAACACAGTAAACCACCCAATCCTTCTCCACCCTCACAGAACTGGGCATTTCTGGCTCTGCACTCTTTTGGTTTGCATCCTACCTGACTGATCGCTCTTACCAGGTGACGTGGAGAGGATCGCTGTCCTCTCCACGAGCCCTCACCACTGGGGTCCCCCAGGGCTTTGTCCTAGGGCCCTTACTGTTCTCCCTCTATACCATATACCATCTCTTGGCTCTGTAATTTCCTCACATGGTTTCTCCAGATGACACTCAACTCTTTCTCTCTTCCCCCCCTCTGACTCACAGATGGCAACACGTGTCTCTGCGTGTCTTGCAGACATTTCTGTTTGGATGTCAGCGCACCACCTCAAGCTCAACATTAATAAGACTGAGCTGCTCTTCCTCCCGGGGAAAGCCTGCCCTCTCCAAGACTTCTCCATCACAGTACTCTACTGTAACCTACTCCCAGACAGCCAAGAACCTTTGGGTGATCCTTGATAACCACTTATCCTGTGCGGCGAACATCACAGCGACAGTACGCTCCTGTAGATTTTTCCTCTACAACATCAGAAGGATACGTCCATTCCTCACCAGAGAAGCAGCACAACTCTTGGTCCAGACACTTGTGATCTCTCGCCTTGACTACTGCAACGCACTCTTGGCTGGGCTCCCTACCTCCGCCATCAGACCTCTGCAGCTCATCCAGAATGCTGCCGCTCTCCTGGTGTTCAATCTCCCCAAATTCTCCCATGTCACCCCCTCCTTCGCACCCTTCACTGCCTCCCTGGTAGCAGCTCGCATCAGATTCAAGACCCTGGTGCTCACAGCAAAGGGAACAGCCCCTCCCTACCTGCAAGCAATGATCAGCCCCCAAACCCCTGCCCAATCACTCCGCTCTTCCACCTCGGCTGGCCGCCTGGCACCACCGCCTCTACGTGGATGCAGCAGTTACTCTGCCATGGCTTTTCACTGTCCTCGCATCTCGCTGGTGGAACGACCTTCCCACTGCTGTCAGGACTGCATCACTACCTGTCTTCAGCCATAGATTGAAGACCCATCTCTTCAGGCTACATCTTAACTGTCCCTCCTAAAGACCTCTTCATTCCCACTACCCCCCTGTACAGTTTCTCTACTGTAAATAAATTAATGGAAAAAAAAAAAGAAGATTCTTCCTTCTTCTAGCATTGTGACTGCCAATAGCCCCTGGTCCTAGCATAGATTACTTTTTCTTATGATGACTGATGGACAGATCATTCACTTACTTAGACAAATGTATTTGTTGTAAGTCGCTTTGCATAAAGGCATCTGCTAAATGCCATAAATGTAATGTAATGTAATGTAATGGAACATTGTAGACTCAGGAAATAGAAACTGTTCACAAACATCTGTTCACAACCTTGCTGCCTATCTGCTATCAGCTAACTCTAACCCAATCTCAGTAGTTTTCCCCATTGAGTCCTGCTGCTAGCCTCCTGGGACACCATGCTCACCTGAGGAGGGACCTGAGAAGAGAGATAGAAGCACAGAGGAGCCAGATAGTAAACTGAGCCAGATATTAACTATGGATGTATCTAATAAATAAATACAAAACTAATATATCCATTACATAATCTACTTTGAAGTGGTAAATGTCATGAGTTATATTGTATTGTACTGTATCATTGTGTATTGTATTGTATAGTATTTTTTGTATTATAACATATTGTAACATATTGTATTGTTTGTATTGTATTGTAGTGTATTATGTGTTTGTGTACAACCCAGGAAGATTAATACGTATCTTGATAAACTAAACTAAGTTGTTACAGTTGTGGTTATATGGGGTGATCCGCGCTTCTGATGCCTGCAGACCCACCTCATACATGGCAAAGCCGATAGTCTCCATGTCCTTCCCCTCTTTCCTCATCCGCCGTCTGTTCTTTTGGATCAGACCCACCAAAAAGCTGCAACCCACCTCGCCATCATAAGGATCATCGTCCTCCCACTCCAGCTTAATCTTGAACTGTGGATTCATCCAGAAAGTGTCTGTGGGGAGAATAATTGGGAGAGGTGCTCTTGCTCTTGGAAGGGAACATGCTGTTACCATGTATGTGTTATGGTGTGTGGTAGAGGCTAGAGGTTCGAGGGGCATGTACATGGTACTGGGTGTGTACATGGTACTGAACGCATACTTGTGTGTCATTCTTACAGGGATTATTTCTACATCCTCCTGCAGTAGAGCCCTTCCTCCAGCTGCCATCATAGTTAGAGACACTCCAGCGGCTCAGAGAGTCAGCAGTCAATGTGTCTGGGGTCAAAGTGCAGATCTCCAGGTGGGTGAAATTCTTTGTGAAGTCTGTAAATGACATCCTGCAAAACACAAAGCAACATGTATGACAGGTTTTATATGGTCTAACATACTCCCATTTAACCACCGCAACGTTGATAAAGCAGATCAACTTGGAATTAATGCTACTGTATTTCATTTTGAGAACTGTAATGTGCCAATACAGTTACCACTGTACCAAAACTCTCCATCGTTTGCTTTTCCCTTTTCACGCTCAGAGGGATCCACATGGTTCCACTCCGAGGAGCTGAGGAAAGACAGAAGAACCACTGTCTTGTGACATACAACTCTGACATGATCTGAGAGAGTCATACTAAACCATTAATGCACCAATCATGTTGCTAGTCCTCTGAGGGTTCTCACATGTCACTCCAGGCTCCCGTCCACTCCACCTGACCCCAGGGGTTACGCACCCTGACCAGCTTCTCCTTCCCCCCATGGTAGCTCACCTGGTATAGTAAGAATTTGGTATAGTCATGATTCAAATTTTGGTTCAAAGAGATGTACCAGAAACACTAAAAGGGACTTATAATATACTGTATGAATCCTGAAGTTCAAAAGTTACAGTACCTCTATGGCTCCAGTCAGTGAGTAGGCATGTCCCTTTACAAGCTTCTGGTCGGTAATAGCCTCTGTATCTGCTGCACTGGTGATCTGGAGAAGAGAGCCAAACCATAACCAAACCATGATAAAGCTTTACAACAACACCATAACCAGACAGCTCACAAAAACTCACATTCAAATATGAAAATGTGCCTGATATGGACAAAAATATAGCTAGTTGGCTAGAACACACTAGAGGAGAACATCTAAAAGCAGATGTGTGCAGCATTTAACAGCAATTGTATCATATAGATTATGTGAAATCCTACATTGATGGAGCAGCCCAGCAGTGCCCCAGAGGCCAAGGCTTTCTTGATGATATGGAACAAGTGGGAAGGAGCTTTCTTCAGTTCATAGTTCTCTGCTATTCCACCAGTGAAGTCCTCAAAGCCCTCTGTGGTGGACCCTCCAGAGAGGGCCTCATAGCACCCATTCACCCTGTCAGAGAGACAGACAGACAGACAGACAGACAGACAGACAGACAGACAGACAGACAAACAAACAGACAAACAATAGGACAGAGATCCAACACCTTTAGAGAGACACATACATAATGTTTATGCAGTCAGAAATAGATCATTAGGCAATGTCTGTTAGTTGTGGTAATCTTTTACTTAGCGTAGGCCTTCTCCAGCAGGGCGCTCCAGAACTCTGAGCCTTCAGCTGAGTGAACAAACTGCAGCTTTCCATCTCTAGTGGGCAGCTGGTCATCAATCACCACGTCCACCCACTCACCAAACTGCCAGAACTGAGGACAACAAAATTCCAACTAATGAGAATCGATCTCATTCCAGCACATGCCCACAAAACTCCAACCAAGGACCTCAGTGTAAATAAGCTAATTACAGCTCCCCATATGTGAAAAGGACGCGTTGCCCACATGACAAGGCCATCTGAAAGAATGTGCTGATCCATTTAAGAAAGCCCTATGGGTATAAATGTGATAGAGGTCCTTCTTTTATATTTATGTATGCTGTTTACAAAATATACCCATAGAGGAACAGCAGTTGGAACTGAAAGTCATGCACATAAACTAAAAAAACAACAACATTAAAGGCCCACATAAGTCAATTGTTCTTCTTTTGGCTCTACACTCCAAGAGTTTGGATTGGAAATCAATTACTATGAGGTTAAAGTATAAATTGTGAGCGTTTATTTAAGGGTATTTATATGGTTTCACCATTCAGAAATATAGTCCCCCCCTTCAGGATACTAAAAGTAATGTTTGTAGGGGATAGGATGATATGTTATTGATTAATATAATGTCCAAATTAAACACTCATGTTTATGGTATTTGGTTGACAGTCCTTTACATGCAAGAACTGTCTGAAGTCTGCGACCCATTGACCCCACCAGACATTGGGTATCTTCTCTGGTGATGCTCTGCCAGGCCTGTACTGCAGCCATCTTCAGCTGTTGTTTGTTTTGAGGTATTTTTGCCTAAAATCTTATCATCTGGAAATTAAATGTTCAACTGGATTTAAATCTGAAGATTCACTTGGCCATTCAAGACCTTTCCAGTTTTTGGCCCAGAAAAACTCCCTAGTTGCTATGGCAGTATGTTTTGGGTCATTGTCTTGATGTATGGTGAACTAGACATTGACAGCACTCTTATGCCTGCACAAATTATGTGAATAAACACACCTGACTTACCAGAAACACCTGTCAAGCCAATTGTCCCATTACTTCTGTGCCCTGAAATAGGGGTCTATGTATAAAAGCTCTTGTCATTTTTAAATGGTGAAACCAAAATGTACCCTTAAATAAAATCTATCTATCTATCTATCTATCTATCTATCCATCCAACCAACTAAGTTATCTTTAAACTTTATCTGCTACCATAATAAGAGTCAGTTTTATTTAACTACCCAACTAATTTTACTACCCAACAAATCTATCTATCGTCAAACCATGTTTAAACTTTTTCTACTACCAAAATAAGACTTTGCAAGCTGACAAAGATTCTTCTGGAACTTATTTTTCTAGTTAACAGTTGTCGTCTCACTGTCTATTTGAAGAGCAGTAAGTCTCAAAATAACAGGTAAAGGACGGATAATACTGAATTTATCACTTACTGTCATAAATCCCTTGGGTTTAAACATTTCCCTTCATGATTAATGAACTTGTTTTAACGGGGCTAGGAAAACCCCTGTTCTTGCATGTGTATTTTGGGCAATACATTCTAATTTCTTAGCTCCTTCTAATTCAATTTCCCATGTGCTGTGACATATGACATTTCATACAGTATAGAGCTCCACAGTGTGATGTGGTTAGGCTATTTGTAAAGTTTACACATTTTATTGTGAATTGCTCTGAGCTATATCTGCCGTTACTTTCCCAAATATCTCACTCCATCCGTTTTTTGACCATTTTTTCCCAAAAAAATCCAGGAAGCAACACTGGCTGGTGTGGGCCTTTAAGTACCATTGAAGAAGCTATCCAACAATTTCATGATGTATGGTTCAGTAAGATGTGGTCATCATAGAAACCTGGAAGTGAAAGATCCCAGCATAGTAATCTCCAAAACCTTGGTCTTTAGGTACGACTCGTGCCATTACTTCTTTATTTAGGGTCAAAGAGGCAATGGCTGCCAGGAGCCAGCAGTTCCCTGAAAAAAACCCCAGAGAGGATACATAGGTGTGTAGCCCATAAGAGATCATCATTAAATTATAGCTCATCCTGAGGATTCTCATTCTTATACTGCATAGGCTGCAATAGCTCCCTCACAAAAACTCTAAAACAGTTAGGTACTGTACATGACATAAGTGCCAAAATTTCATCCTATCCCCTACAAAGCACACATGGACAATTTCAGAAAAATCCAAATATCCTCACGCCATAGCAAATTGTACACAGAGTACCAAAACAGCCTCCAGTCCTCCCCGGCAGAGCGAACATAGAACTCTCTGTCAAGTGTTTACAGGTATCCCTTTCATACAGAACAGCTTACCTCAGTTCACACCGCATTTAGATTCCCCCATGCATGCTGCAGCAGTTTGGCTTTTTAATCATGTATTCATGGTCTTTACTATGACTTTATAGTTTTATCTTAAGCAATAGAAGTGCCTACTTGTATTACTCTGTGATCAAAATGAACACTGGAGACCATAAGAATATTTGAATCGCCTCCAGCTTTTTCAATATGAGTCACATGACTGTCTAATTGTGAGAGAGAAGGATCGGGCCCAAAGGAAAATGTGATGTTTAGTTCAACACACTGTTCTGGACTCTTTGCATAACATGTTTGGATCACAATTAACTAACTTGCTGATAGGCTTAATTCAAAGAACAAATTGTTATTAACAGTGGTCGTCTCTGTCTATTTGAATACCGGTAAGTCTCAAAATAACAGGTTTCTCTCTGTGTGTCTGTAATATTACTAATGAGAGGAATACAGTCATAAATCCATAAATTACTGGGTTTAAACGTTTTCGCTTCATGATTAATTAACTTGTTTTAACGAAAACCCTCTCTGTTCTTGTTTGACAATGTTTTATGCTACATACTTCTACAGGGATAACAACCTGACAATGAGACAGTAGGGGCTGTTCAGATATAGTCTACAGTAGGGTGGTCAAGGGGACTCTTAGCCCCATTTGTGACTAGATTTACTACGTTTTACATTTGGACTGTAGAAGTCTAGTCACAGATTGGTAGGCACAGGGGATTTAGCTTCAAAGGTAGCAGGTCGCGGATTTGAAGACATTTGTAGGAGTAAAATTGCTTCGAATTAACGTCTGCTCATTTTGTTTTTACATTGGGGTACAGTAAACTGGAAAAAGCACCTTGTCTCAGGCATTTGCGATTTTCTGCATTCTGAAAGATGGCCACCGAATGTAAAAGTAGTAAATCTAGTCACAAATAGGGCTAGGGGACCCTGAGCTAAAGCAGTAAGATAAAGCAAACAGGTGATGTGGTTCCTACAAGAAGACTCACCCAGGCCTCCTTGGCATATGTCAGTTCTACAGGCTCCACCAATTATGAATTTAGGACTGGACACCAGTTCCTGTCAGGGGAAAAAAAACAAGAATAAAGGTGTGTTTTAATGGCTGAATATTACGAATTCTTATTGAGATCAAGTCAAGGAGGAGAACAGATTATAACCTTGATGAATTATGTTATTTTATAGAGCTTATTTGTGATGGGTTTACGAACATATTATTAATAACATATTATTATTGTTATAAATGTTATAAATATAATCCTTAAGTCACACCCATCAAAAAACTATCTGTAAACTGACAGAGCTAATAAAGATGATTGAAGAAGATGAAGAAGATGAATAATGAAATGCATGAAACATTGGTCCATTTGGAAAGCGGTCAGAGAAGTGAGGAGTAATCACTTACGCCAGGTCGTTTCCATTGTACACCTGCAGTTTTATCGGGTCCAAGCTCGTTGAAGCCCAATGATCCATGTGCGGCTGGAAATGTGGAATCATTGAATAGTTGACCATTGCTCAGACACTGACTTCTAAGCTTCTTGAAGTCTTGGTTCAGGTACTTTACCGCATTGGCATTTGAACCAAATCCAGCGGCCAATGCCCTCTCCTTGGCTAACGTAGATGCCACCCCAGCCATAGTGGAATTCCTTAATCTTCACTTCTATAGTCTCTGCGTTCTCAATGTAAAGTAAAGTGATGCTTTATACAGTTGGGAAAGTTAAATTCCTCCTCCTCCTTCTCCTCCTCCTCCTCCTCCTCCTCCTCCCCCTCCTCATTTTCCCTCCTTTTTTCAGGCGTGATCTGGCAGCACAATTGCAGGTTTTGAATTAAAATGTGTTAAAAAAAATAAAATAATAATTTACTTGGAACACATGACATTTAATGTTGTTTCTTTTATTTTTATTATTTACACTTCTTATTGCACTGTTGGAGGAGCCCAAGGCTTAAGAATTTCATTGCCAGCGATTGCTCTGTAATTGTTGTGCATATGACAATAAAACAATCTTGAATCTTGAATCTTGAATTTAAAGCCTACTGTAAAAACGTTTTGGGAAAATTCAGCAGCTATGCACGTGGCACGTGGCTGGGGGCGCATATAGCCAGGCCTATTATATTATGAATAATATTAAAATTAACCCATTAGGAGGGGGGATCTCTACTCATAACACTAAAGATGAAAATTAAGTCTATAGTAGTCTAATTTCATTTAATTTCAGCACATCTGGAATTATGAATCAGCCTGTCAGTAATGAAACCTGCCAGCAGGGGTCATGCTTGACATTACTGAACCGACTCACAAACATCCAGTAGTGTCAGCCTGCTGATAAGGATATGTTTAGTCTGTCAGGTGGAAAAATACCCCTTATTGCATTAAACAAAACAGAACCTATATCTTATGCTACTTCATCAGGATATCTGGAGGTAGTCCCAGTCCCAATGGACCATGAATCGATGTTTTGGATGGGTCAAATCTGGTCCTTGGACGTCCTCTTAAGTCCTTGGATGAGCCCAACTCACGTAAGTCTTTCACCCCTGAACTCAGACCTACCCCTGAACCCGTCTACCCCTGAAAGACCCTGACTATCTGAAGAATGTTTGACAGCACAGGATTGGAACTAATAATGTAAACAATTGCCTAAAGGTGTCTATATCTATCACGCCATTAAGGGTTTTGTAACCCAGCGTTACCGCAGGCATTGCGATATTTTAGGCTGTTGTGGATAACCTCAATTTGAGACTCTTAGGGGAAATCATTGGGTGTGTAGTGTAGACACTCAAACACATGATACATGACTCTGAGGTCAGACTAAAATGAGACCACTAAATGGAAAGGGAGGGAGGCAGAGTCACATGAAGAGAGAGAATGGGTGTGTATTCCCTTCTGAACTCTCATGGGTCCCTTGTTTGTAAACAGTATGTTTTGATAACCATTCATATGAGATTGCAATAGTGTAGTCTGTTCTTTTGTCTCACTGGGTGGGGCAGTTGAGGAAGCCCCTCAGTGATGAATAAAGTTGTTTTAATTGTAATTGAATTAAATGCAATTTTTTGCCCGTAGGATCTAGTACCTGGGTAAATTGTAAACTGCAATTCACTCTGCAAGCTTGTAACTGGCCAGACAATCAGTGCTCTCTCAGGGCCTTATGATATGATAGTCTTCTGCCAGTGACAAACTGTTTGTTTTCAGTGTGTGGCCCCATCCAAAAAGTAAATAAGGGAGGATTCAGTGCATTTGAATACATTTCCTTGTTTATCATAGTGCGGGAGCCTAACTATGTCAATTCATAGCCTATTCATACAGTATGAATAGGCTATTAATTAACATAGTAAGGGTTCAGCACATGATAATCAAGGATATATATTCAAACTGAATCCTTCATACTGTATCACATACAGTACAGTTCAGTACATTGATGTACTGTAGTGCTTGACAGTGGTATCACGCCATTAGTAGTTAATTTCCCTTAACCACAACTTGTGACTGAGGTATGACTTGTGAGTGGCAAAAGCTATTTTTTGCCATTTAATCCTTGTGTATTCTTGCCATGCTCAAATGCTCTCTTTGGTCTCACACCCTGTCTGTGTCCAATACCCACATTGGAGGGGAAACACAGATATGATCTAAGAGTATACCAGGGCTATCCATCTTAGATTTTACTAATGCAAAACATACACACACACACACACACTCACACACACACACGCACACACACGCACACACACGCACACACACGCACACACACGTCCCCCACACATCCCCCACACATCCCCCATCCGTACAGAAGGGAGGTTCAGGTTACCTTAGGTGTGGCCACTATTTGTATTTCTGCTCTGGTTAGGGATTGTTTGGTAGCCTTTGTCCTGTCTACTGTTTGTGTACTTCACCTGGCCTTCAAAGGGTCCTCCCCTGTCTGTGTCCCTGCTCTCATCTTACGTGATTCAGTTATAAAGGAGAAAGAAAAGGAAAAGACAGAGATTGTGTGTGAGATAGAGATCGATCCATAGGGCACCAAAACTCAGCTCACACAACCAAAAACCTTCGGTCATCAGATCCAGGGATCACACACCAAAGCGGTCTCTACATTTCCACTATTCCTAGGAGGCAAGATGACATCTATGGCAGGTCAGCTGGCCCACCTGAGGGAGAGGGCCAGTGGCATTGGTACTAACCAGCACGCTGCAAAGTTCTCCCAACAGGACTACCAGACTCTGTGCCAGCGCTGCCTGGAAAAAGGCAGCCTGTTTGAGGATGACTGTTTCCCAGCTGAGAGCAAGTCTCTGGGGTATAATGAGCTGGGACCGTATTCATCTAAGATCAGGGGGATGGAATGGAAGAGACCAAAGGTATGACTGCACTGTGAACTGTCATTTCTAAAACTTCTGTATGTACAGTGGAATGGTTAATTGTTGGTTTAAAAAGTATAGTGATTAAGTTTACATGTGAGCTACAGTATATCAGGGTAGCAGCTTGATCTGCAGCTCATTGATTATAGTATTTCATTCTATTGTCAGTTCATTCTTTTTTTAATTTAGGGCATACTGATATCATGTACTGTAATCTGAATATCGAGTAATTGAAAACCCTCTCCCATGTTATTTTGATCCTGCCTGCTCCACTCTAGTGCGTGTCAAACACACCCTGTGACCTCTCATTGGCAGGTCTGACCTGTCTGTATCCCCGCCTGACTTGGCATTCTTCGACGTACTTATTAGGTGGGCTTGCTTAAGCAAGTCCAACTATTGTTTTATGACATGCTTATTATTATCATTATTATCCCGATTCTTCCCAGTGCTACTCCTCCTACAACTTTTAAGCTATTCACACCAATCTAACTTTAACACATTCAAAGGGGTCTAACTTGTGTTGCTATGATTTTTTTGTTTTGATAGCTATTAAAGTTTTTAAACTATACAAACTTGAAAGAGCACTTTTTAACATAGAGGTCTATGGAAACCAAAAGATGCAATTTCGGAACCACTTTCGGAACCACTTAAACCTTTTAAGTTTGTCACACCTTTTCAACTGTAAAATGTGTTTATCTGTCTATCCTATAACCTTCTCTCTTTTTAATACCAAAAAAACAACGTTTTTCATACTCAACCAACTAACACTACCCACTCAACTGAACTACCCCAGGCTTTGTTAGCAATGCGGATGCGGTGGACCCAAGGGCGGAGAAATACTCAGACGAAGACGTAAATACAAGAACTTATCTCTTTAATTAAGAATGGTCGGGGCATTATGCACAAACAAACACTGGGAGAAAAGGGTAAAATAAAAGTGGAGAAAACCAAGCTCCAATAACACAGGTACTCACTGGCAGACAGGGTAAACACGGGCAGACGGGGAGAATCTCCGACAAGGACATGGGGAACACACAGGCTAGATATAGCAAACAGAGGACAGAACACACAGGTGAAACAAATCTGGGTAGATTGGGAGGCCACTGGCCCCGTACCGCCAGAGGAGGGCACCAGAGTCACCAGACAGCAACCTCAGGCGTGACAGGCTTATTCTATCCTATCCTTCCTATCTATCTATCTATCTATCTATCTATCTATCTATCTATCTATCTATCTATCTATCTATCTATCTATCTATCTATCTATCTATCTATCTATCTCTTGTCCAAACCATCTTTTAACTTTTTCTAACCAAAATAAGACTTTGCAAGCCCACAAAGTTTCTTCTGGAGCTTATTTTTCTAGTTATTATTATTATTCAAATTCTTCCCAGTGCTACTCCTCCTACAACATTTAAGCTATTCACACCAGTCCAACTTTAAAATGTGCAGAGAGGTGTAACTCGCATCGCTATGACTTTTGTTTTTGATACCTATTAAACTTTTTGTAACTCCAAAACCTCTCATCCGGTTAACATGTTGGAATGTTGATTTAGGCCAGCATTCTGAGAGCCACCATTGTTACTGCAACTGCTATGGAACTTTCAGAACTCTTGATTAAATACAGTAGGAGACGGCAAAACACATTCTTAGAATGATTACACAACAATGCACACATATGAATGAATAAATGAAAGATGCTGAATACATTTCTCTGCTCTTATATGTGATTGTTGCAGGAATTGTGCTCAGACCCCAAATTCATCAAAGATGGAGCCACAAGGACAGATATCTGCCAAGGTATTCTAGGTAGGTTACACATAGGAGTGATGTTGCTGTCTGATACTGTTCATTATTTTTGTGGTTCTCTTACAGGCTTTCAGAAAATAGGTACACAGAGTGTGTGTCCCGTAGTAAGGGGTCTCCCTCATCTCCTTCAGAAAGCCTAGGTTACATTCGTAACCCCTACTTTTATGTGAGGGAATAATATCAGTACTTTGTTCCATACTCTAGAAAATTCATATCCATATCAATCCTGGTAGTCTATTTGGCCCAGTTATGACCTGCAATATAATATTTGTGTGTAAAGTTGGTGGGGCTTCTGATATGGTGGGAGAGTTACAAGGTATGTGTAATAGAGTGAGGGACTGACATTCCTGGTGTAGACGGGAGGGTGGAGCTCACTTTGCCTCATCTCAAGATCCTCTCCTCCCTGATCACTGCCCACAAGCATCTTGGGTCTTTGTGTCCAAATTGAAACAGTGTGGAGTGTGTGTGTGTGTGTGTGTGTGTGTGTGTGTGTGTGTGTGTGTGTGTGTGTTATTCATACAGTTTATATGTTTAACATCTGTGAGTATATTTCAGGTGACTGCTGGCTCCTAGCTGCCATTGCTTCACTGACCCTGGACCAACAGGTCCTAACTCGTGTGGTTCCTCCAGGACAGAGCTTCAGTGACAATTATGCTGGGATCTTTCACTTCCAGGTCAGGAATTATTCTCATTAACTCAATCCCAAAACTCAAAAACACAATTCAAGAGCTTTCCTTATGTATTTATTATGTCTTTAAGTTCTGGCAGTTTGGTGAGTGGGTGGATGTGGTGGTTGATGATCGACTGCCCACCAAAGATGGAGAGCTGCTGTTTGTTCACTCAGCTGAGGGCTCAGAGTTCTGGAGTGCCCTGCTGGAGAAGGCCTATGCTAAGTAAGAGACTAGCAAGGGGAATTCAATAATTACATTTAATGATTTTTATTTGTTATAATCATCATAATTATTGTGTTATTTATCATGAGAAATAATTAATGTCTAAAGTCTCTTGTCTGCCTGCCTATCTGTCTGTCTTATTGATAGGGTAAATGGGTGCTATGAGGCTCTATCAGGGGGGTCCACCATAGAGGGCTTCGAGGACTTCACTGGTGGAATAGCAGAGATGTATCAGTTGAACAAGGCCCATCCACATCTCTTCAAAATCATCCAGAAGGCTTTGGGGCTGGGTTCTCTTCTGGGCTGCTCTATAGATGTAGGTTTGATGTGGATACATACTGTACTTCTTAAGTGTTCACACTTTACAAACTTTCTTTACAAGACAGAGGCATTAACATTGGGGTTGACATGTCTTTGATAATTTATATATTTTCAGATAACTAGTGCCTATGAGACGGAGGCAGTTACAACCTGTAAATTAGTGAAGGGACACGCATACTCTGTCACTGCTGCACAAGAGGTAAAATACCTGTCAACACAGCACAGCACAGCATCTGTCAACACAACACAGGGGTGTTTTATAAGACCACAGTCATAAGTGATGAACCTGTGCTCTACTCCAGGTTCATCTCCATGGAAGCCCGGTTCAGCTGGTCCGCATCAGGAACCCCTGGGGTAAGGTGGAGTGGACTGGGCCCTGGAGTGATGGGTGAGTGAACTGTTAAGCACTGTTGAATAGATTATCATAGAGTGCACTGTGTACAGTAGACCATCAAATATAACTGTTTTTCCTTAGACAACATGCTGCATTGAAACATTTCTGTTTTCCCTCTGTTAGATCCAGTGATTGGGAATTAGTCTGTGCTGATGAGAAACCAAAGCTGGATCACATTGCTGAAGATGGGGAGTTTTGGTAAGTCCCTGCCCCTTCATAGCTTTTATTAGGATGGACACCTCTCATTGATCTTTCAATATTCACAGTTTTTTTTGGTTGAAATTCTGTAATAGACTATCCTGTTCTGTCTAGGATGTCCTACTCAGACTTTACGATGCACTTCTCCAAACTGGAGATATGTAACCTGACCCCAGACACCCTGACTAGTGATGATGTGGGCCACTGGAATCACTACCAGTATGAAGGGACTTGGAGGGTGGGCTCTACTGCCGGAGGTTGTCGTAACCACCAAGGTAGCCTACAGCCCCAACACTCAGTTACAATAGATTTATATGAGTGAATCACTGACACTCTATTAACCAGATATATTGTGCTCCTGCTGACTATGAGATTGTGTGATTGCACTCTGTGTTTATTCCAGCCACGTTCTGCTCCAACACCCAGTTCCTGCTCCGTCTAGATGACGTGGATGATGACCCTCTGGATGGGGAGGACGGCTGCACCTTCCTGGTGGGTCTGATGCAGACAGATGGACGCCGTTTCCGGAGGCTCGGCCATGAGCTGAACACCATTGGCTTCGCCATCTATGAGGTGCTACATCATCACAGTATTGTTTAAACAAGATTGATACTGATATCAGTGGAGAGAAGATGATCCATTACAAATGTCTCTGTCTCTCTCTTACAGGTTCCTGAAGAGGTTTGTATTCATCAATTGGTTGTTATGTCATGCCAACAGCCACAATACCATGCATCCCTCTACTGTCTTGTCTGGAAAAGCTAAGCAGGGTATGCCTTTATCAATCCTTGGATCGGAGTACCAAAACAGGCTGCTGGAAGTTGTGTTGGAGGAGCAGTAGGTGGCATTCCTCCCTCTGATCTAAGAGACCCCACTGCCCCAGGGCAGTGATTGGGGCACTGCCTTGCAGAGGATGCCGTCCTTTGAATGAGATATTAAAACCCACGTCCCGAGTTGTTAAAAAGATCCCATGGCACTTATCACAAGAGTAGGCATGTTAATGCCAGTATTCTAATGCCAGCTAAATTCCCAATCTGGCCCTCATTCTATCATGGCCACCTAATCATCCCCTGCTTTCAATTGGCTCATTCATCCCTCTCCTTTCCCCTGCAACTCTTCCCCAGGTTATCGCTGCAAAAGAGAACATGTTCTCAGTCAACTTACCTGGTAAAATAAGGGATAAAAAATACTAATAATATCAACACTGCCAAATACACAGAACTGAAATCATGAATGGCAAATTATTTTTCACTTGTTCTGAAAGTATTGTATTCTATTGGTTACAAGGCTTCTGGCATTACGACTGCCAATGGCACCTGGTGTGAGCATTGATTACTTTGTCTTATGATGACTCTTGGATAGATGATTAACTTACTTAAACAAATGTATTTGTTGTAAATTGCTTTGGATAAAGGCGTCTGCTAAATGCCATAAATGTAAATGTAAATGTAAACTGTTTCTACCTGAGCAATCTTATATTCAGTCTCTATCACTTGTGAGTTATGAACTCTATCCCTCTTAGTATGGATAATATTTTCACATCAATGGCTTGTATGGTTCTCTGAGGTCATTGATAGAGATCTTTTCCACCTCCTCCCTTCTCTTCCTCAGAGTAAAGGTCGCACTAATGTCCACCTGGGTCCAGATGTCTTACTGAGACAGAGGGCAGTGGCTATGAGTAGCAACTTCATAAACACACGAGAGGTGTGTTTATGAACTTCCCCCTGGGAAGTTCATAAACACGTGGAGGGGATGATGACATACTCTTCCCCCTGGAGAGTATGTCATCATCCCCTCCACCTTTCAGCCACACAAGAAAGGCAGCTTCATCCTGCGTGTGTTCTCTGAGAAACAGGCTGCCACCAGGTATGAGTTATCCTCTAACCTGGCACACCGTATGTAAGATTTGTTCTATGACCCAACACAAACCCTTGTGTGATCATTTTGGATAGTTATGCCTCAAACTAAACTGTGATTACAACATCAAATAGCACACAATGGATTTTAAAAGCTTATATCCCCACCTAGTGGTAAAAGTACACCATATTTCTAAAAGTGTTTCCTTATTTTTATAGTCCAATGGAGGAGGACATTGATGCTGAGATAGAGGAGGTAAGATTCTCTATGATTTGTATCACTAATTCTGCATGTGATGCCCAAGTAATGCCTTTTCAGATTCTATTTCAGACTCTCTCAAGTATTATAATGCATCCTCTTATATGACAATATCTATTCAAAATGAATTGGGTGCTTCAAATATTTACTCATATGAATATCATTCTGCAGCCAATAATATCAGACAATGATGTGGATCCCCAATTCAAATATCTCTTCAAGCAGATTGCTGGCAATGTAAGTTTCCTAAGAATGCCTCTCTTTAATGTACAGTAAATGCATGATGTCAAAGACTCAGCAGTTGAGTTATTAATGAGCTCACACTAATAAATAACAGTGAGCAAATGTTGGATTTGCCCAAATGACAGCTCAAAAAGAAATCAAATCTTGTATTCCCTGAACAGGACTCTGAGGTATCTGTCTTTGAACTTGTACGAGTTATGAACAAGATTGTCTCACAAAGTAAGAGGTTTTCAATATCTCTATTATAAAAGTAATAATGATTGTAAAGGTATTGAGGTAGCCGTACAGAGTCTGTGTTATCAAAGTGTATATTAATCTGATGTTTTCCAGGAGCCGATGTCAAGACAGATGGGTTTAGTCTGGAGACAGGTCGTCACATTATCCGTCTTCTAGATGTATCCTTTCAGGTTTGATACACAATGGCCTTTACATTAAACAGAGGACTTTCATCCTTAAAGTCCACAATAATCATTTGATTCTATTCAAGACATACACATGAACGCAGTGAACTCGCAAAAAACAAACATTTAAATATTATTTATATGGGGTTCCTTAACCTTGATGGTCCCCAGAAAGATGGAAGTGACAAGTTGGGACTAATTGAATTCCACATTCTTTGGATGAAGATCCAGAAATATCTGGTAATGTATGACCAATAGAGGGGAGTCATCAATGGAATTCATCTTAGATTGAATACCACACACAGTAGCCTCATCTGTTTATCATTCAGCCAACCTTTGTATGTTGCAAAGTGCATTTTGTATGCTTCTGTGTGTTGATTGTATACAGGTGATCTTCAAGGGTCATGACTCAGACAGCTCTGGCACCATGAGTTCCCATGAGATGAGAGGTGCTCTCTCCCAAGCAGGTAACAGTCTGTAGGATTATATGGTGGACCGAGTCCATCCATGTGAGAACAATCTCAGTCACATAAATCCCCCTCATCACCTATGTAGGAATCCACTTTTTCACTTGAATTAAAGAGTGTGAGACAGACACCAGTGTTACATTAACTGGGATAAATCAAATTGATAATTTATTATCGTTAATTCAATACTCAATTAATACAACATCAATAACCAACAGAATGAAGAAATTGCAAGGAGAGAGCACAACAGACCCCAGGTGAAATAGAATAGTTGTTTACTGGAAGCCACAGCTCCCAAAGACTCTGAAGAAAGCTTGAACATTAATTTGTTATATACTGAAAAGACCTTCTAAAACATGTGCGTGGAGAGGATGGATAATTTTTTCACTGAACTTAGTTCTGTGATGTTTGTATCTCATCCCAGGGCCATCTTTGTCTAAATTCGCCATCTATCTTTCAAAACATGGCTTCTGAGGCACAAGGCTCTACTTAATAACACACCAGTATCAGTTGTCCCTGAGAACTCCCCTTCTGTTACATACATTTTATGACATAGTTGGTCACAACAAAGTTTAAGAAATAGTATGAATGGAAGTTTAATAAGAGGTCAAGACAGACATCTTTTCACAGGACCAATTGGGGGGGGGGGGGGCAATCAAGACTTGCAACCCGAACGTTGCGGGTTCATGTCGTCGACTTTGGGACAATTTTGAAGTGCTTTTAGTTTGTTTATGCCTTCCTCTAACAACTTACTCTTATCTTAACCGTTCTACGTTAATGCCTAATACTGCCTAATACTGCCTAACCGCCACGTAAGTCGAGGTACTGTGTAGTTCCATTGTTAACTTAGTGGGGGGTTTTGTTTTGTTTTTTGGGGGGGGGGTTTACAATAGTGCTGTGTGGAAACGTGCAGATTTCACGCAATATTAATGTGCAGATGTGCACATGATGGTGGCCTTGTACTATTGCTTCTGCATGCATGTTTTGCTAGGAGACTGTATTGAATAAAGTTATTATAATACAAACATGATATTTCGCTCAGTAGTATGTGTAAAACAGCTACACCCATCTGATTATTGTTGACTACCAGTTTGCACACCCAAATGGCCCTCTCCTGTTTTTTGTGTGTTTAGTATTGTCACAGGGTTGCTGTGACAACACTCAATAATGAACTGGATGAGCCAGTTTGGGGACTTCTCCCTCCCCACTCAGACCTATTAACAAAGACATGATTAGGGAGAAGCTGTGTAAAATACTTTGCATTTCCAGCAGCTCATTGACTCCACACCATTACAAATGATATATATTTATTGCACATACAATACCAAATTCACAACACTGAACAGAATGTTAATGTAAAAGTGGCTACCTGTTTTTTTGTATGATCCTGTTGGGTTACAGTATGTGGCATGTTGTGTCCCTTCCAAAGGCTTCCATGTCAACAGTGCTGTGTTGCAGATCATAGTGAATCGCTATGCCAATGCCCAATATGCCATAGACTTTGACTGTTTCGTGGGCTGTCTCATCCGACTGGAGATGCTTTTCAGTAAGTCTCCCCCAAAAAAGCTGCATGAAAAATGATATTATAATATTATATTATATTATAATATTATATTATAATAGATAGGGTTTACTGCTCCAATGAAGATATTTGGCATTTCAGCCCAACAGCAATTGTCTTTGACTGGGTAATAGACTGATGTACTGTATATGTAATATAGGCTATTGGATTAACTTATTTCTGTTTTCAATCCCACTCAGAGGTGTTTAAAACTCTGGATACAGATGATTCTGGGCAGATTAAACTGGATATGTTGCAGGTGTGTAGACTACAATGTGTTCTCATTATGTGGTCTTACCAAATGTGTGAGAATCATACAGTAGGCCTAAGCATAAAATTGCACCCAGCTCATGGACTAAGGCGTAAACACATACTGTATGAATCTGTTGATTTTGTTTTGTTTTACAGTGGTTGTGCCTGGCAATCAACTAGACCTCCGAAGACGTCCACCGCTGTGGCTCATCAAAAAGTTAAATTAAACAGTTTTGACAATGTACATGTCCTTGTGTGAGATAAGTAGTTTGAAATCAATTCTCTAGTTTAGCAATTTACATGGATGTAGGTTTCATGAAGCATGGGTGAAACACGTTTCTGGCTTCGCTCAAGTCGCGTCTCGTTGTGGGTTCTTAAAAGCCGTGGTCACGCGTATAGCGCTTATAATGCGGTCGGGTATATCCAGTTGATGGATGCATGGCAGTAACGTGAAAATAAAAGTGTTCTGCTGAATAGTCACTTGCCATTGTGTTTTTTTAGGTTCTGTCTTTCTATGCCGTGTGGATGATCATATCTGCACAGCTTCCACAGTTCGCAGTAGGTTATCACATGCTCCGGAGTTACGGTTGCCTCACACGAATTGTATATGCCACCCATAGCTGGTACTAGAGACTATATCCAATGCATTGGGACTTTTTATTGAAAGATAAAGTACATTCATTACATGCTTTACAAACAATTGAGTAAAACCAGCTTATATTTTGGGTTCTGATGGGGTAAGACAGTTGGACTAAGCTCATGAGGCATCTATAAGTCTTATTGCACACGAATCAATTACTATACAGTATATCATTAATTTAAGTAAAAAAAAAAAAAATGTATCAATCCCAGATTGCCCCTTTAAAGTGTAGGGGTTTGGGGTTCATTTGGGATTGGCCTGAAGTTTTTACCATAATAAAAAAAAAGATTCAGATGTACTGTACAAATACAAGGGCTGTGGTGCCTTCTCATTCACACAGCGCAAATACAATGTTTTTTACAACTTTTATTAAGGACAATGTTAGAAAAAGTGCTTGTGTCCACATTACTCTTTGATTTTTGGGAAATTACCTTAATTAGATTAATTAGACCTTAACAGAGAAAAACAAAAATATTACCGGGACATATGGGCGTTTCACAAGAGATGGGGACGACATGTTCCCGGTATATATTTGCAGCCCTTCATAACGGGCAAGTTTTTCCTATGGACCTATAAGAATGACCTGGCCACAGAGATGTAGGCTATGTAGGCTGCTTGCAGTTCTCAAGGACACACCTTGTAGCGTTAAAACGCCATACTTTAGGTGACAGAATTCAGGGCTGTGACACTGCAAAGACGATGTCTGGAATTGCGTCGAAACTTCAGCATGACCGGGAGAAGGCGCAGGGTATTGGGAGTAACGCACAAGCGGTGAAATATCTTGGTCAAGATTTCGAGGCACTGAGAAGGAATTGTGTTGAGTGCGGCCAGTTATTCAGGGATGAGACATTCGAAGCGCTCCCCTTGTCTCTTGGTTTCAATGAACTTGGACCAAAATCCTGTAAGGTCCACGGTATCACTTGGAAGAGACCCACGGTAGGTTATTCGTCCCATCACTTCAGCTTTCTTGAGAGCAGAGACTTTAATTATCATTATTTTTTAACATATTTATATTTTCTAGACACATCTCATACTCCTCTCTCATCTCCTTAATATGCTGTATCACAACAAATGAGTGTAACATACCTAGACCTACATCTTTACACATTGAATTTAACCATGGCCAGGGTGTGCCCGATTGGTGAATTGTACACCTGTAATTTCTGCTTCCTGTTCATAGGTTAAGGGCAACATCATCATAAACAATTACATTTCATCTTCATCACCACTGACTAGTAAATGGTCCACTTTGTGTGTGTGTGTGTGTGTGTGTGTGTGTGTGTGTGTGTGTGTGTGTGTGTGTGTGTGTGTGTGTGTGAAAGAAAAAGATAAAAAGAAAGAGAAAGAGTGAGACAGAGCTTGAGTGTTTATTATCTAGGAATCCAAATTGTTTGTGTTTGTCCAGGAATTATGCTCCAATCCCCAATTTATTGCTGAAGGTGCCACGCGGACAGATATATGCCAAGGAGCACTCGGTAAGACACACACACACAAACACACACTCACGTTTAATTGGTTTTATTTGGATAGACAATACATTGTTCTATCAAACTAGGACCCACATTTGTTGAGGTAAAATCCATGTGTAATGGATTTCAGTTTGTAATAGTCAAAAGGCTGGAAATTAAAAATGTATTCAATGTTATTTAGCCACTGCTGTAAAAAACACTCAATCAGTCAGAACTTTGACACAATGGCCATGCCAACTCATAATTGCATCATTATTCCATTGATAAATGCATACTCAGACTCTAGTCCTTTGATGTTATGTGAGTGCCTCTATGATTTTATCACACATATCTTTACTTTACCACTGCACTTCTCTCTGATTCTATACCTATTTGCATAACTTTGCATGCTGTAAGACATCTGTGCAGACTTGAATAGGCTGTCACAAGGACTGCAGTTTCAAAATGAATCACCCTGATGTAGTTTGTGTTATTGCAGTGTATTTGCCCATCAGCCTGAACGACAACACCTAACTTAGATGGATAGTGTTCTCTGTCTGATCTGGTATCACTGGTATCACAGGATATTTTGTGTTGTCACATTGTCAAGCTCACCACATGCCTTTGCAATGAGATCAACATTTGTAAATCATCCTGTCCTGTGTTGCTGTTGTCACCAACCATCTATTCCAAACCTCCCTGAACCGGTTCGATGTCTTTAGTTCCACTTGTTCAGTTTGGACTATGCAGTCAGTCAGGGAGAGTTACAATACAGGGAGGGAGCCTGGGAGGGAGCCTATAATTCCAGGGCGAGAGAACAGACATTGTATAAACAACGAGTGCTTATGACCAAGGCTTTCACAGCTAAATGATCTTTCTCATTTTCTAGGTGATTGCTGGCTCCTAGCAGCCATTGCCTCCTTGACTCTCAATAAGCAGGTGCTGTCCCGGGTTGTCCCCTCTGACCAGAGTTTTGAGGATGACTATGCTGGCATCTTTCACTTTGAGGTGTGTTTTCATGGCCACACACACACACACACACACACACACACACACACACACACACACACACACACACACACAAATTGACTTGAAGTTGACATGATCACACACTAATCCCCCTAAATTTCCCTACATTCTGAATGGCAATGTTCACTGTTTCGAAAGGACATGGATACTCATTATTTGTTCTTGTTGTCCTCAGTTCTGGCAGTTTGGTGAGTGGGTGGATGTGGTGGTTGATGATCGACTACCGACCAGAGATGGAGAGCTGCTGTTTGTTCACTCAGCTGAGGGCTCAGAGTTCTGGAGTGCCC
This sequence comes from Argentina silus, assembly GCF_951799395.1. Classification (NCBI taxonomy): domain Eukaryota; kingdom Metazoa; phylum Chordata; class Actinopteri; order Argentiniformes; family Argentinidae; genus Argentina; species Argentina silus. Next base: position 9,959,694 of record NC_139653.1, on the reverse strand, counting down.
TGCTGGAGAAGGCCTATGCTAAGTAAGGAAGATTTGAACCATCAGAGTTGTGGACAACTGAAACAGCTTGTGTTTTTATGAAAACATGGTGATCAAGGGTATCTCTCTCTCTCTCTCTCTCTCTCTCTCTCTCTCTCTCTCTCTCTTTCTCTCTCTCCACTCCCCTTCCCTCAGGCTGAATGGGTGCTATGAAGCCCTCTCTGGAGGCTCTACCACAGAGGGCTTTGAGGACTTCACTGGGGGCATTGCTGAGGTCCATGAGCTGAAGAATGCTCGACCACACCTCTTCAAAATCATCAAGAAAGCCCTCAACAGAGGTTCTCTGCTTGGTTGCTCCATCGACGTATGTCTGAATCTCACATATCATACACATAATAAACATCTCCATTAAAATGTATTTACGTCGCACGTACCCTATCATTTATTTTTTATTCTAAGTGCTTTGCCTGAGAAACCTTGCCTCAAGAATAAACTGTCCGATGTTCCCCTGTCCTATGAGTAGGTTTTGATACCAGTCTAGTACACGTTGAGAACTTATTTTCTGATGGTACATCCTCTGTGGACTCTTCTTTCCTCCTCAGATCACCAACTCTGTAGACTCAGAGGCCATCACGTCCCGCAAACTGGTGAAGGGCCATGCCTACTCTGTGACTGGAGCAGAACAGGTGAGATTCACCCACAGATGAGTCCTACTCTGCCATCTATTGATATTGTGTAATACTGGGTTGGGTGTCTGTGTATCCAGGTGGAGTACAGGGAAGATACGCTGCAGCTGATCCGGGTGCGTAATCCCTGGGGTCAGGTGGAGTGGACTGGGGCCTGGAGTGACAAGTGAGTAAATTTGAATTTAATTATAGAAACAATCAATCAAATCACAATCACAATCAAACTTTATTTGTACATTACGTTCTGTACAATCGTTGTAATATAATGTGACAAATAATGAAGCCACATAGAGGGAATAGCACAATAACACCGTAAAATAAAACATGTAAGATTATTATTATTATTATTTTTTTTTTTTATATTTCTTGTCAGCCCACTATGTACTGTATAATATGTACTGTATTTGAGATTTGTATGCACAAAGTAATTATATTTTGGGACCAATCGGTGGTGACAATAAATATATTAAACTAAATTTGGAGTAAAATTCCACTTTAAGTATTCCCCTCCCACCTCTGCTTTGAAGTATGAGTGTGTTACAGTAAAACAAAATAAGACAGTGTGTTGATGAATAGACACAAAAGGTATTCAGTCTCATTCAGGTCAACACAAACTTCAAAATCACAAAAACAGCACAGACCCATACACCCAGTGGAACATCTGTTGGGAGGTTGTTATGGAGACATTAGTTTCAGAATGCCTCAGGTAAAGGTGGGATGGTTGACATTCCATTTACTTGTGTCATCATGTTCTATGTGCCTTACCACAATGCAAGAGCTTTATGGCTGTTCTTTACTGCTGTATGTCTTTCATAAAAGTGATGTTATCATAAATTACCTCTGTTTAAGAAGCACCTATACTGACATGTAAGAGAAATAATTCATTACAGATTTAACAGTATATTTCACCCTACTGTTGTATGCCACATTTCTTTTAATGATCATGTTCAGCCAGTGTATTTCCATGACTTGAATGAGAGTGTATTTGTGGTCCTAGCTCTTCCATGTGGCGCTATGTCAGTGATGAAGACCGGACCAGACTGACCAACCGATCTGAAGATGGGGAGTTCTGGTAAAGCTGACAGAATTAACCTCATTATCCCTTTACTTCATAATCACACACCACTACAGTGAGCTCATGTGTGTATCTCATGTATTCCCCTTATTGTGTGTGCTCCAGGATGTCGTTCTCTGACTTCCTGCAGCATTACTCCCGGCTGGAGATCTGCAATCTCACCCCAGACGCGCTCACAGATGACGGGTACCAGAAATGGGCTCTGTCAAAGTTCGAGGGCAACTGGAGAAAGGGCTCAACTGCCGGGGGCTGCCGGAACTATCCTAGTACTGACCCAAACCACGCCCCTCACTCTACATCTACAAGATTAGAATAAACAATATTTGTATATGTGTTTACCCCCACCTCAGGATAAATCCCAAGCAAACATTGTAACACTAGATGGAACCATGCACTATTTGTAACACTCACTGTATCACTTTAGTGGGACAGCACTGACTAATTATGTTTCATTATGAATATAGACACAACCTATTGTGCTTAAAACAGCTAAGATTGACCAAGACACCTGTATGCATTCTGAAAGAACATAACTGATAGCTGGAGCATACAGAAAGTTGTAAATACTGTCCCTTGCTCTTCTTCACAGATTCTTTCTGGATGAATCCCCAGTTTGTGATCAAGTTGGATGAGGAGGATGATGACCCTGATGATGACGAGGTGGGCTGCACGTTCCTGGTGGGCCTGATCCAGAAGAACAGACGGCGGATGAGGAAGATGGGTCAGGACATGGAGACTATCGGCTTTGCCATCTACGAGGTAAGGACTGAGAGAGGCTATGGCTCTAGGATTGCTGTGTAACTACAGCCATTGGCTTGTAATATCATTTAGCTTATAACACATTTATTACTCATTTGATATAAATTATGTTCATGACATCTGACTAGGTTCATAAAGATGTCATGCTGCATGCATGCATGCATGGACGCACACACATTTTGACTTACACTTACTCTTTCTTTTGTTGTCCTGTTCTCCACAGCTGCCTGAGGAGGTATGTGTGAGGAGGGGCAGGTCTCTAAGGAATGGTCAGTAACCATAGGGATGGGAGATGGGCTCTGCTTCAACAGAATGTATGGCCTTTCTAAAGTGCACATTAATTTCAGGTTAAAAAGGCAATCTGGGATGGGTACATCAATTTTTTGTAATTAATTATATGGTATACACATTAGTTCTTGAGGAATATAACTTATAAATGCCTCATGAGCTTAGTTCAACTTTCTTACCCCATCAGAAACCAAAATATAAGCTTGTTTTATTCCATTGTTTGTAAACAATGTAATTGTAAACAAACACTTTATAGCTTCAAAACATGGTTAAAACTCATCATTTCAATGTCATTGGTGGTCAGTCCTTGCATCCATAGCTCCGTCTATATGAGAGTGGTTACATTTCTCCAGTCTCAAGCTCTCTAATTATTTGGAGGAAAAACCCTCAACAACCTTTTCATGTTCTCAAGACATGGTATTTGGCAAGACAGCACTGACCAATGACAGGGACATTACAGTTCAGAATCACTGACATACGTGGTTGAACATTGACATAAGGTATAGAATACAGCAGGTTAAGATCACCCCCTTGTGTGTATGTGTGTTTTTGCCACCAGTATTCAGGGAAGAGACAGATCCACCTGAATCGTAACTTCTTCCTACGCAACTCGTCTGCAGCTCGCTCTGAGACATTCATCAATCTGCGGGAGTTGTGCAACCGCTTCTGTCTTCCCCCAGGAGAGTACCTCATCGTTCCCTCCACCTTCGAGCCCAACAAGATTGGAGACTTCCATGTTCGGGTGTTCTCAGAGAAACAGGCTGAGTTCCAGTATGTTCTATTTGTTTACTCTTATTACATCATAATATTATATTACATCAAAACACCATGTTATTCAGAGAGTGGATATGACATGTCTACATAATTCCTCTTCTTTTTTAGAGAGTTGGATGACCCTGTGGAGAGTCATGTCGAGGAGGTAAAATCATATGATTTGGTGATAGGTATATTGATTGTTGAACTTATAATGGAAAACACTACATGCTGATCTCTTTATGGTCTGTAGATTGTGATCGATGAGGATGATGTTGGTGACAGATTTAAGAGACTTTTTGGACAGCTTGCTGGACATGTAAGTTATGCAATAGTGAGACATATCTACAGTATACACCTATCTACAGCTGTTGCTTAGTGTGAATTTTAAATGAATGATTTTATCCAACAATTACTGCTCAATTATGGCTCCTATTTGGCCATTTGATGCAAACCAAGTCCTTTGATTTAGAACATGATTTATATTCCATGTCTAGGACTGTGAGATTTCTGCATTTGAACTACAGAGAATTCTGAACAAAGTGGTGACCAAGCGTAAGGCATATTATTTTTCATTGCAAACTGTAATGTCCTTGGGACATCAAAGTAATCCTCTGTCATGTCAGGGTTTGGTTTTGGAATTAATTAATTAATTAATGTGTCTTTTTTCAGGTGACGACATCAAAACCAATGGGTTCGGTCTGGTGACTTGTCGCAATATGGTCAATCTGTTGGATGTATCTTTTGTTTTGGAATTTGTCCTCTTTGACATCCTTTTATTTGTGATACAGAGCATGCATTGCTGTTTTGCAACCCTGACCTTTTCTCACAGAAAGATGGAAGTGGCAAACTGGGACTTGTGGAGTTTAAGATCTTGTGGACTAAGATTGAGAAGTACCTGGTGTGTGACTTTAATTGTTCAAATGACTCCCCTGTGGACCTGTTTGTACTTTGTTCATGTTGTGTTCAATGAGAACACAACGCTCACCACAAGGTGTCACAATCCTAAACAGGGTTTGGTCAATTCAGGAAGTGATTTTAATTTACAATAAAAAAATGGAAAACTTTATTGAGAAAAAATAAAACCTTATTTGCAATCATTTAATTTGTATTTAAATTTACTTCCTGAATTGAAGTTCAACTGACCCCAACCCTGATCCTGATTGAATCGTGAGATTACTTGGGTTTAGGGTGGTTGATGAATGAGTGTGGGGCTGGAATTGCTGATTGCTGACTGATGAATGTTCTGTCTCCTTATCAGGACCTGTACCGGGAGAGGGATGCAGACAAGTCTGGCAGTATGAGCTCACTTGAGATGCGTGTAGCTGTGGAGGACGCAGGTGACAGTTATATTGTTTCTGCACACTATACTGATGTTTCTCATTGTCTTTCTTCTATTGTCATTCAGTTGTGTTTTCTCTTTGTCTTTCATACTGTAGGATTCTCCCTGAATAACGCTTTGCATCAGATAATTGTGGCCCGCTACAGCGAGCCCTGTCTCACAATCGACTTTGACAACTTTGTGGCCTGCCTGGTCCGGCTGGAGATACTGTTCAGTGAGTTTCTTCTCTTCATGCACAGAGATGCACACTTTGATACATACTCAAATCATATAGAGCCACTATTGTCAAAGTGGGGTACGTGTACCCCCAGGGGGTACGTGGATCGATCTAGGGGGTATGCAAAATAAATCTGTGATTTACCTTCCCAAACAGTCCTGTTGAATAGCCGACTGCAGTCTCAGTACCAAAAATAAATGCATGCACCCTATCCAACAGAATAATACTATCACAATGTCTAATATGTAAGGGATAATGTTCATAGAATATCAATTAGGCTACAAAATGCAGGGTCGTTAAATTTAGCTGGAACGCATTTCTCGAATGTTGCCTGAACATAATCCCGTTTACACAATTATGTTAAATAAGAAAATGAAAATAAGAAAGAAAATAAGAAAAATCGAAAAGTGATAAATACTAACTGGACAATCCGATCACCACTGGTTTAATTTTTAAATGACAATTATTTTGGCGATTGAGTGCATGTAGGCGCATGGGAAGGCATCTTGAGGGGTGCTGCCATGCAAAAGCCACAACTGTAACCTTGAATCGGCTACATTTAAGTTGCTCTTTTCGTTATATTTGCCCCATCTAATCATTGATTGGATGTATTGTGATGGAAGTATTCTCTCGCTTCATCTCATGCACTCTCATTGTCATTTCGCTCTCTCTCTCTGTCTCTCTCTCTCACACGCGCGCGCGCACACACACACACACACACACACACACACACACACACACACACACACACACACACACACACACACACACACACACACACACACACGCACACATTCGGTGTAACCTTGCATCAGCTATGGAAATAATGTATGGACTTTAACTGCTCTAGCTAAATTCAAGAATATAAATAAATATTATATTTTTTATATTCTTAAATTTAGCGCGAATATCTTCCTGTGCCTATGAGTGCACGAGAGCAGACACCTCTTGACCAATCACAACAGTGTTTATGCTCTCGCGCCAAGGAATACAAAATTGCCGTTATGCTCTTCGTCACTGACGTGTAAGCTTGTTTTACACCGCTAATTTGTGGGGGAAAAAAAGGATAAATGGCTAAAAAAAAGTTCAGCGTGGCAACAGAAAATTGTACTGGTACTACAAATGAAGCCCCTGCTGTTGGGACCAGCTGCTCAGGTCATACAGGTATGACCACCAGTCTACTGGTGCTGCTAGCCAAGCTGCCACCAATATGGACAGTGATGATGAAGCAGTCCAAGAGCCACAGACCCCTGCCCCAGGAAAACACCAAATTGAAAGGGAGGTTGGAGTCTCAAAGAGACGCAAATATAACAAAGACTATATTACTATGGGGTTCACTTACACTGGGAGTAAGGATTTCCCTCAGCCTCAGTGTGTCATATGTGCCCAGGTTCTGTCTAATAACGGTTTGAAACCTTCGCTCTTGCGCAGACATTTAGAAACGAAACATGACCATTTGACCGTTTTTTGAGCGCCAATTGAGACAACTTTCTAACACCAAGATATGTTTAACAGCGACAGATACTATTAAAAAGGCAGGTCTAGAAGCGTCTTACATGATCAGTTATAGAGTGGCTAAGTCAGGCAAGCCTCACACTATTGTGGAGGACCTCATTGTCCCCGCTGCTATGGACATGGCTGAGAAAATGTTGGGGGAAAAGGCCAAGCGGACTTTTCGGAAGATGCCTTCATCAGACAACACTGTGTCACAACGCATCACATGTCAGCAGACGTTTTGAAACAGCTACTACTTCGCATACAAGCCAGTGAATTCTATGCATTACAGTTGGACGAATCAACTGACGTAGCGGGCCTGGCTCAGCTATTGGTATACGTCAGGTATATTCACGGAGGGTCTATTCAAGAAGACATCCTCTTCTGCAAACTTCTGGAAACCAGGACAACTGGGCAGGACATTTTTGGACTACTAGACAGCTTTTTAACATCACATGGACTTACGTGGACCAAATGTGTTGGAATCTGTACAGACAGTGCAAAAGCCATGACGGGGAGACACAGCGGACTAGTCACTCGAGTGCAAGCAGTTGCCCCCGATGCCACTTTGCCACTTGGGTACACTGCAGCGTCCACAGAGAAGCGCTTGCTGCCAAGCGAATGCCTGAAAGCCTGACTGAAGTGTTGAATAAAACGGTGAAAATGGTGAACTTTGTTAAAGCAAGGCCACTGAACTCACACCTTTTTTCTGCCTTATGCAACGAAATAGGCAGCGATCATTTAACGCTGTTACTCCGCACCGAAGTGCGGTGGCTATCAAGGGGGAACGTTTTGGCACCGTTTTTTTAATTAAAAGACAAGCTTAAAATGTTCTTCATTGACCACCCTTTTCATTTGTCGGACAAGTTGCATGACGATGAGTGGCTCACAAGGTTGGCCTATTTGGGGGATATTTTTACTCGCCTGCATGAACTGAATCTCGGACTGCAGGGCCTCTCAGCGACGATATTCAATGTGCGTGGCCATGATTAAAAAGCTGGAACTCTGGTCTGACTGTGTCAACAAGAACGACACTCAAGTGTTCGTGTGTGGATTCGTTATCCCTTTTCTTCCAACAACTCATGCGTAGGTGGCATGAGTTGTTGGAAGAAAAGGGATAACGAATGCAGTTATCTCTGTCGTCTGTTTCGGGGAAGTACCTGCGTAATTGTGCAGCCAGAAGTGTTTCCCTATGTCACATTTGACACTGTTCACAAGTCTGAGTTAATTTGCACACACAAAATAACGAATCCACTATGTCTAAGTGAGAGAGCCTCATTGAGATATCCACCAACGGGGCAATGAAAATTGAGTTCAATCAGAAGGCACTGCCAGATTTCTGGATTGCCTTGCGTGCAGAGCATCGTCAATTGGCAAATCACGCCATTAAGACTTTGATGCCCTTTGCAACAACTTACCTATGTGAGACTGGGTTCTCAGCTCTCACCAGCATGAAGACAAAGTACAGTCACAGACTATGTGTGGAAAACGATCTAAGACAGAAACCGTCGGGGTGCTTAGTGGCGTAGCACACTAATGCGCTTATCACGTAATCGCAAGGTTCCTGGTTCGTTTCCGACCCTCGACCTATCTTGCATGTCATCCCTCCTCTCTCTTCCTGTCAATCTCTACTGTCGCTATCCCAATAAAGCAGAAATGCCCTCAAAAACATATTAAAAAAAAAAAAGACTGTCTCCAATACAACCCCACATTGCAGCGTTATGTGAGGCCACTCAAGCGCATCCCTCACATTAATCTGTGGTGAGGTGAGGTATTATGTGTTCAAGTTCAAGTTTATTTTGCCCAATGTACAAGTACAACTTGCAGCAAAATGCTCTGCTACCAACTCCTTTTCTTTTCTGTTAAAAGTTTGGGAACCACTGATATAGAGAACTGAACTATCTTTACTTTCATTTGCAACAGACACCTTCAAAATTCTGGACAAGGATGAGTCTGGTGAGGTTGAGTTGACCAAGCTGCAGGTAAGAATCCAGTCTATTTGCATGATCAGTCTGCCTGAGCACCGAGCCAACAGAACAAGATTACTGATCAACCAGGGAGCTCTAGATGCATCAACGAGACCTGCAGTAATCAGGGCTTGTATACATAAAGATTGAAGATTGAAGATTCTTTATTTGTCATGTGCATACAAGTATACAGTGAAATGGAAAAAAAAAAAAAAATGTTGTCTCAGAGTAGGAGTGCTGATCTATGATGAGTTTTGCCTCTTAGATTATGATGAAAAAGATTACTGTACATGGACAGGAGGGACCTGATCCTACTCTTCGATGCCTGGTCTAAGATATATATGGAGACAGCAAGTGTGACTCGCTTCTTGTGTTTTTCTCCACAGTGGCTGAATGTGTCTCTGTTATAGAGCAGCGGTTCTGCCAAATCTTCAGCTGAAGAATTGGGCCTTCTATGGAGCAATCACATTGTGACACTCGCTTTCTTCCATTAATTGTTTCTTACTTAGTTTGCCTCAAGTTCTACTATGAAACACTGAAGGTGTATTGGCTTACATCACATGATACAGGGATACTCATCTGCATGGAGGATGGTTCCTGTCATTTTTTGATTGAGACTTATGTAATTAGGTCTAGTGTTTTCATCAAAATGATCCCACATGAACATGCTCAGTACGTGTCCTAATTAAAAGATTAAATCGACAAATCGAAAGTGTGTCTTTTTTGGAATGTGATTTTTGGAAGCTTAACATGCTGTAAGACTGTATACATATGAAAAATTCACCAGTACTGTGAAAAAACAGGTCTCATATTCCATATGAATTGACTTTAAGGGGTGTATCCACCTACTCTTCTTCTCTTTTGCCATATATGGGGTGTTGTAATGTTTTTCCAGTTATGCTAAATATGTAGACTGGTTTGTTCTCCATATAAGGATGTTGTTTTTAACTCCCACTCTTCATTGGCTCTTACCTGTGTCAACTTACCTTTGTCATCACCTTGGAAGGTATTTTTTTTACAACTTCATGTGATAACAGAGGTGTCATTAGTACAAATTCATCCTCCTACTTTACTCAGCTTGCTTTCTTTCGTGAAAGGACAGCTTTGCGTACAGTACATCTATTGTCGTCACAGCTGCATCTAAAATGGTGAGTAGATTTTGCACATTGTATTGCAATATATTGCTTGTTGTAGGAATATTTCTCAGCATATGAAATTGGGAGGGAATTTTAAGGAATTACATCTCTGGACAACTCCAAAAGGTAAAACGTCTATACTCAAAAGTCTTTTGAGTATATTAATTCAAGAAAGTATATTGAGTTGATTATCATGCCAGACTTACGCATACTTAATGCCAAAAATAATTTATCCAATGTTTGTATTCTACTCGGAATAGAGAAGGCTTCAGTTCTCTCTTGAGTTATGTCCCGGGGGCGGTTCCTGCTAGTGCTTACTTGTTCCACACAGATTGGAATGTGAGACCTTGTACATTCAAAAGGAAACTGTGCCCATAAAATGTCACCGTGGAAGATCTGTATGATTTTCTTCATTCGGTCTAAACCTGAATGGGATCTTTCAAGAAAATATATAGTTCTTATCTGTGTTTTTTTAGTATAGGGCCTGTGTGTCAGCAACGTTTTTTTTATTTTCTTTTTTTTTTGTTGCAATCCCTCCTGTTTAGGTGACACATTTCCATTTGACTCTAAATCGACCTGAGTTTAGCTTTAGGATCTGTTCTAATAGCAGAGGTGAGAATTCTGAAATATAGCGTAAGAGTACTTGAGATTGAGTCGAGTCTGCTCCATTGGGTTAGAAGGAGTAGTTCTCTTTTTATAGCAACCTAATTGTGTTTTGCTACACCTGGTTCATTATAGACTGACAGGTGGGATATGGGTAATCTTTACTCCGTCTATAATCATGGCACAGGTACAGTAAGAGTAGGTGGAGTAAAATGGAAGTGTTCAAGTTTATTCTGTCAGAAGCTGGCGTTCCCTCCATGTAGTAAATGGACCAAATCCAAGCTAAACCTTCACAACATTGTCATTTCACTGATATAAGTTCAGGTGCTCTCTCCATTGAAATGGAGGCTGTTGACGAAGCAAAAAAGTACACTTTTGGAGCTAATATGTTACTGGGCTTGTTGTAAAGATTAAAAACCTGTTGGTTTTTGTAGTTATTTTCAGGGAGCCTTTACTTGTTCTGTTTTGCCCAAGAATGCATCGGTCATGTCTAGCACCTGGCTGGAATCCAAGGCTGGTAGAGAGTCCTAATTATCTGTGTAAGAGTCATGGTCATCTACTATACAGTAGTAGAGTCTCACACCAGTCATGAGAGCTTTTAACCTTGGAAGCCAAGCTACAGTATGTGCATCCAATTCATTTTCTCCATGTATACAAGTTCCTCTTTGGGATCAGTCTTCTTGACCTGCACACTGGGACCAGGATTGGTCTATATGCCATTTCATAATGTCTAAGTGTGATAAATGTCTGTTTACAGTCTACAAAGACACTCTTGATACAACATTAGTAATAGATAGATAGATCGATAGATAGATAGATAGATAGATAGATAGATAGATAGATAGGTACTTTATTGACCCCCGAAGGGAAATTAAGGCGTTACAGCAGCTCACATCACAAACAACAGCAAAATAAAGTGACAATAACAATAGACATCTGTCTAAAAATAGAAAAATAGACATACTGTAAGCCTATTTTACTTTGTTGATTGATGTGAAGGCAACACATGAAAGATTAATTTTTCTGCTGTTCCCCCTCCCCCAATCAGACATAATAATAATGAAATCTAATGGCACTTATCTAAATGTTTTCTTTTGTGGTCAGGCATCTGGAGTCAAAGTTCATGATGATGTTGTGACATGCTTTAAAGAAATCAATGTGCATCACCATGGCGATGACCTTCAGGAGCGTTACAAATTCCTGGTCTTCTGTATTGAAGACAGCCACATCATTGTGGATAAAAAAGCCACCCTGAAAGTGAAAGATCTAGAAGGGGTCCCAGATGTCTTCAAGAAAGTCATCGGCCAGTTGCCCGTGGACGAATGCCGCTATGGTGTATACGACTGCCACTATGAGACCAAGGATTCACCCAAGGAGGACCTGGTTTTCATATATTGGTAGGCTCTCTAAACTCATCTCATTGCATTTATCCCTCTCTGTCTCTACATGTTTTTTTCTGTGGAGATACATGGAAGTCATTGACACAGCCACTAAACTAGCTCTTTCTACTTCAAAAACAGGGCACCTGAAGGATCACCAATTAAATCAAAGATGCTTTATGCCTCTTCTAAGAATGCCCTTAAGAAAGTGTTCCATGGTGAGTTTGGGTATTCTCAGTGACTTTTATTCTTTCCCCCTTCCAGTGTGGTGAATGGAGAATCAGATGTACACTCACTGAACACTTTATTAGGAACACTATACTAATACTGGGTAGGGCCTCCCTTTGCTCTCAAAACAGCTTCAATTTCTTCATGGCATTGATTCCTTCCATGTTCATGAAACTAGTTTGAGACAACTTTTGCCTTGTGACATGGTGCATTATCACGCTGGAAGTAGCCATTAGAAGATGGGTAAATTGTGGCCATGAAGGGATGCACATGGTCAGCAACAATTCTTAAATAGGCTGTGGCATTCAAACGATGATTGATTGGTATTAACATTAACATGCCAAGAAAACATTCCCCACACCATTACACCACCTCCACCATGAGAAGGTGTACAGGTGTTCCTAACAAAGTGTTCGGTGAGGGTATATTAGGGCAAGTGACAGATTGACTAATAGTGTTCTCTTGTGCTCCCCAGGTCTCAAGTATGAGTGGCAGTTGCACGACATAGAAGAAAGCAAGGACTCCAAGGGTCTGATTGACAAGTTAGCTGGACCCACAAACTGTTGCGTTAAAACTCTGGAGGGAAAGGTGGTTTAAGGTACTGCATGGTACCATGCAGATCTACGTAAATACCAATGCAAAAGTCCACTACTTGTGTGACCAATTCAAATGTCCAAGGGCAGAGTAGCTGGTCTGGTTTTAATAAAAGCTTGCCTTGGTCAAAGGCATTATGATGATCAATTGTAACTCTTTTCTCATACCTAGATTAAGCCTACTACTAGACAAGAAAGCATCTTCAGTGGATAGTCTGCCTCTTGTAGTTCATACATTTAGTATTCTTGTCTTTATAACTCCTCCACAATTTATATAAATACATTAATTTCATGTAGGGTGATATCCTAGATTCTTCCTTGGATTTGCTTTCAGTTTGGTTTCCTATGTCTATACCAGACCGAACATACCATTTGTACATCTCACCTACAAAGTGAGTGTATGCCACAAGTTCCACTAGTTTCTGAAACCTTGCAAACCATAGCTACAATTGCTATAACCAGTCTGTTGTCTGCCAGTATAATAGCAGTATTCAACTTGCTACCTAAACATTCCTTCAAATAAAGCCATCTAATGAAACATACATCTACTGGTTCATCTGACATATCTTGTATTTTCTCCCTCCGGGTTTGTGAAATCAATCCTATGTTTCATGATAAACAAGTATATGCTGTATCAGAATACCTAGGATAGATTATTTTCTTTTTGTGGTGAAACCGATGAAATTGTGAATACTCACATACTGTTTAATAACATGTTATAAACCCATACTGGCTGGGCACCATTGGATTTGCATGACATAAATAAATACAATAAATACAATCATTCAACAAGTCATTACACATCACAATGTAGTTTATTCTTCATCAAATTCATACATTTGTTTTGGCAGCCAGCTACAGAGGGTAGAAGGCACTCAATGTATTGCATCAGTGTACCATAAAATGTTCCCATCTTTCAATGACATACACAAAGTAATTGCACAGGTTGATGTACTGCACGTTAAATGCACAAACGTTTCCCTTTTAACACTGAACAATGGGGTAATTGGTGACTATAAGGCAGATTGAGTACAATTCCTGACAGACAGAATTGTTGATGGAATGTAGAGTTTCAACAAGTTAAGTTTGCAGCATAATTTTTTTCCTCATCTTTCAATTAAATGTTCATAGTTTAAACATTTTGATTCTTACAGGAGTTGTAATCAACTACAGTACCATAGAGAAGAACAGTTTTGGAATGCATAACTATGGTAATCATAAGGCATTTTGGCAATTGTGTAGTGTCTTCAATCCTAAACAGATGTCCCCTCCTTCAGCTCTGTAATCTCTCCCTGAAAGACATGCAAAAAAACAAAAACAAATGAAAACCAGACCAACACATTTCAAAACCACAGTACTTTTCCAGCAAAGGTAGTGTTTTTTGTGTACCTTGCTCTCATAGCTGTCCTGTAGTGTCCTGACAGTGTCCCTCTCTTTGGCAAGCTGCTCCTGACTGGTTTTGAGTAGCTGCTGGAGCTTGGTGGCTGCTTGTCCCAGGTCTTTGGTCAGTTTCTTCTCCTTCTCAAGTCGCTCCTGTAGAGGGAGGGGAACAGAGTGATTAACCACTAAAATACTTTAGACAGACAATCAGCTTCAGCACATAGGAGGAACAAGCAATCAGCTGAACCAGGTAAGTAGACCATGCAGAAGGACTACAGGAATGAAGGCACAACACTTTATTTATCTCAGGTAAGACAATGCTAATAGGCCACATTGACCGAGATTGCTATGGTCAGGCTGATGAGATGGCAGGTATGTGGCTTTGTACTGTACCTTTAGCTGGTTGACGTCATCTGTGTCAGCCAGTGGGGCCTCTCCTGCAGCCTTTAGTAGGTCAAGCTGAGCCTGCAGCTCTGTGACCGTCTTCTGAGCCTGTGAGGTGTACAAACAATTAGACAATGACAGTTTAGCACACCACTCACACAGCCAGATCATCAGTGATCGGTTTATCGAAAGGAATGAGGAACAGTCTGAGGAGGCCAAAGGTAAACTTTTACACCATTAGCTGCCACATGTATACAGTGGCTTCAGAAAGAATTCGGACCCTTTCACTTTTTCCACACTTTGTTGTGTTATAGACTCAATTCAAAATTTGTTAAACAAATGTTTTTGCAATCAATCCACACACAATACCCATAATGACAAAGAGAAAACACATTTTAGAAATGTATGCAAATGTATTTAAATGTAAGTACATAAATACTTCGTTTACATAAGTATTCAAATGCTAAAATATTGTCAACAAGTCACTCAATAAGTTGAATTGAGTCCAACTTAATGCAAGTATAATAGTTCATGTGGTTTTGGAATTAATATCTTTATTTTTAGAGGGTCTCTGATTTGCATAGGAATCAATTACACACTGTATGGATCAGGTTGTCATTACAAACTGAGCAAATGAAGAGGAACAAAACTGCTCAGGAATGCGACCCTGAAGCCTGGGAAGACTTAAAAAAATAACAAAATCTATAACCAAATGGCCAAAAATGATCCCTTAATGGCAAATAGTCTATCTCACATTCATAATTGTGTTTGCAACAATGAATTCAAGTGATACAGCAAAAAAAGTGGCTGGAAATGTGTTAATTTGGTTTTACTACAAAGCATTAAGTTTAGTTCAAATCCAGCACAGCAGTTTCTGCACCATCCCTCGTGTGAAGAATAGTGGTAGCTGCATCATGTTATGGGTATGTTTGTCACTGGCAGGGACTGGGGAGTTTGTCAGGATCAAAAGAAAATTATTATTATTGTTGAGTTGTTAGTGACAGCCTCACCCACAGTGTGTAATTGATTCCTATGCAAATCAGAGACCCTATAAAAACGAATATTAAATTGGACTTAATATTACTTTTATTATATATATATATCACGAAAACTATTTTCCTTGCACTCAATTCAACTGACTGAGTGACTTGTTGATGACATTTTTGCATTCGAGCGAATTATAAGAGTGTCATAGCAAAGGGTCTGAATACTTATGTAAATGAGGTATTTCTTCATTTTAATTTGAATAAATTTGCTAACATTTCTAAAAACGTGTTTCCGCTTTGTCATTATGGGGTATTGTGTCTGGATTGGTGGCAAAAAAATACATTTAATCCATTTTAAATTGAGTCTATAATACAACAAAATGTGCAAAAGTTAAGGGGCCCAATACTTTCCGAAGCCACTGTAGATAATTGAGCTGCCCCCTCCACCGATATGGAAGGTGCCACTTCATTACCTGCTCAAACTCCTCAGACAGCTGCTGCCTCAGAGCCTCCTCCCTCTGAAGCTTCTCTGTAGTCTTACTTAGCTGAGACTGGACCTGGACACACACAGATGACAGTGTCAGCACCACAGCGCACGCACGCATCTTGGTTTCACGCACGCACGCAGCTTTCCACCCTGTGCCATGTTAGTGCTCTTTTCAGTCCACAGCAGACAATAAGTTAATGTCAAAAACAGATTGTGCAGCTATTAGGTCAAATAGCAAATATAAGTGTAAAAGAGGAGTGAGCATGCTACTGTAAGATGAGAGAAGCAGTGGTTAGGGTTAGCCTGAGCAGATAGCACTGATTTAACACACATTGTATTTAGCAGCATTAACAGGTGTATGGGAAGTACTGGACAAACTGGGAATGCTGCCGGAGTAAAGATCAACCTGTCATCATTACTCATGTTACTAAATCCTTAAACTAGGGCTAGTTTCAACAACCCAAGCCTGGAGCATAGGCCTACCGATCCAGCCTTGGATTGCTTAAAACTGTATTTATCAATGTCAATCCAAATAGTTCAGCAATAGAACTGCAGGGGTCCTATCCATTCCACATTTCTATACCCTTCACTTACGCTCTCTTATTGTGTGAGCCCCTCAGTGACTCAAGTCATCTTGATGACCTCTGCGAGTGAACCCTACCTGAGCGAAGGGGGTTGAGCGAGGGATAGGCCGAACTGCCGTTAGTGGTTGCTGTTTTATACCTGTCTGGGTAGGTCAAAAGACAGGTATGAAACAGCAACCACTAACAGCCGTTTGGGCATCAATTGTGCCGAAGGGATGTTTTTTGTTGAGTTGGTGAAGGGGGTATTTGGAGGGGATAGAATGCCTCCTGCCCTTGCTTACAAAGGAATGGAATCGCGCTGATGTTCGCCGCCATCTCGCATCTGGGCAAAACAGGGATTCCCCCTTCAGTGAAGGCAAGGGAATGCACTGAAGCAAACATTTATTTCGGAATGGAAAGGAACCCTGGCTTCATTGGGGCTTAGTACACCCCAGCTACATCCAAATATGGTTTAACCACAGAAGAGACCATAGAGCTCAAGCCCTGGTTACGGTGAGTGGTGACCAGTGTGTCCAGGACTCCTCAACAGCAGGAAGTGAAGGGTGCCCCATGACCTAGTCGCACCCTGACCTGACTGGGCTCGGGCTCAGCTTGGCCGTTCTGTGGCCCAGGGACGACCTCCTCTCTTTGAGCATGCTCCGTCGCCTCGCTCAGCTGCTCTCTGACCTGGAACAGGAAGCTGCCGCTCATTACGAGCCACTGAACCCCCTCCATCCTCATCCACCACTACCTCTATCCATCCTCATCCCCCTTTACCTACCACATTCAAATGTCAATGATTTTCCTGTAAGAAAACATTTAATTTATCTTCTGACCTCTATGGGCAACCTGTAAATGATATCATAGCAGTAATGATTCCTGTTCCTGTAGTAAGGAACACAGAGAACGGCAGTGGTACACTCACCAGCGCTAGCTCCTCCTTCTGTGACTGAGCCTCCATCTGGGCTGACTCCAGCTGACTCTGAGTCTCTGACAGCAGGAGCTTCAGCTGGACAGAGCACAAAACAGAAAACTCAAAGTAGAGTACACACACAACTAAAGCACACCATACAACTGCATCTACAGACACAATAGTCTGACAGTCAGAAGTAAGGGAAGGCAGCGTTGAGTGTAAGAGGTCTGTTGATGAGGTTACAGTACCTGTGTCATCTCCTCAGCGTAACTCTGGCTGTGTGACTCCAATTGTTTCTCCAGCTGGGCCTCCAAAAGCATTAACTGCTCCTTCAGCTGCAGACAACAATTATGAGAGTCCATGAGTGCAATACAATTATACCACACATGCATGCATGCACACACACTTCAAATCATCCTGTGATCAAATTGCAAGAGACACAATTATAAGGTTACCTCAGAGTTCACAGGTGGCCATCTGTTAGGAGACATGCTAATCAAGCCAATCATTTGGAACAACCGATTATGGTGAGCGATCAAGTAAGGTGTGAAAAGAACTCTCAAACCAATTAAGATGGTAATGCTTTGTATCCTGCTACAGACTGGTTGATAGATCAAAGGGGTAAAACACTACAAGGGGTTCAGACCACACAGCTGGACTCAGAGTATGGACTTGCTCTGCTGTCTGATTACACCAAGTGAAAGATTCCTTAAAACACAGAAGTTGTCACTGTCCTTTACTTTCTTACACATGGCGAGCCACCCAGTGAAGGAATTACCAGAAGATGATTGTAGAATAACAGAGGATTTGATTCCGGAATTGAAGAAGAAGAGTAACTAGATCAACTGGATTCTGGCCATTCATGTCATGTTATCGAACACGAGTGGATATTCCCTTATATTAGTTAATTAACTTAGGAATTAAAGGACACCTTTGGAACCTTTCAAGTAACTGGCAGATGGAATTGCGATTCTAAAGTATTGGAATCGGAAGAGAAGATTCAAAAGCAACAAGATATTGGTCTACTGTGCATAACAAAGGAGGAGGTTTGTAGCAGCCTAAAGTAACTGGCCACATTTGGTTGTGGTCTATTTCTAAAACAACAGGAATACACAAGGTTTAAAGGTTATATATATATATATATATATATATATATATATATATATATATATATATATATATATATATATATATATATATATATATATATATATATATATATATATATATATATATATATATATATATATATATTATATAATTGATCCTAACCCTAACCCTGTGACCTTGGACTCAAAAGATATATATATATATATATATATATATATATATATATATATATATATATATATATATATATATATATATATATATATCTTTTGAGTCCAAGGTCACAGGGTTAGGGTTAGGATCAATTGGATAGACACCCATTGGTAATACTTTTGTCATTTGTTTTTGAGAAAGGGAGAGTTTGAATTTTTCATATTGTTTTTCCATTAGATTTCAGTGTGCCATTGGTTTCCCAATGTTAATGGGGCAGTATATTGATAAGCATGGGGTACATGATATACTACAGCGGTTAGACAGCCAAGATGAGCCCTACGCAGGGGCTATGTACGAGCTCAAAAGTAACTAAAAGACGTTAAAGAATAAGAATGAAAAAGTGGCCATAGCATTACAAGCACTTACAAGTTTCTCACAAAAAGTTAAAGACAAGAATATCTACACTAGGAAAGGAGAATAGTGTACTACCTGTACGCTGCATTCGACACAGTAAACTACCAAATCCTTCTCTTCATCCTCTCAGAACTGGGCATCTCTGGCTCTGCACTCTCCTGGTTTGCATCCTACCTGGCCGATTGCTCTTACCAGGTGATGTGGAGAGGGTGGCTGTCCTTTTCACGTGCCCTCACAACTGGGGCCCCGTCCTAGGGCCCTTATTGTTCTCCCTTTATACCAAATCTCTTGACTCTGTAATTTCCTCACATGGTTTTCTCCTACCACTGCTACTCAGATGACACTCAACTCTTTCTCTCTTTCCACCCCTCTGACACACAGGTGGCGACATGCATCTCTGCATGTCTTCCAGACATTTCTGCTTGGATGTCAGCCCACCACCTCAAGCTCAACCTTAACAAGACTGAGCTGCTCTTCCTCCCTGGGAAAGTCTGCCCACTCCAAGACTTCTCCATCACAGTCGAGTCAAACTTCACTGTGACCTCATCCTAGACAGCCAAGAATCTTGGGGTGATCCTTGACAACCACTTATCCTGTGTGGTGAACATCACAGCGACAGCGCGCTCCTGTAGATTCTTCCTCTTCAACATCCAAAGGATATGTCCATTCCTCACGAGAAAAGCAGCACAACTGGTTCAGGCACTTGTGATCTCCTGCCTTGACTACTGCAACACAGTCTTGGCCGGGCTCCCCGCCTCCGTTTTCAGACCTCTGTAGCTCATCCAGAATGCTGCCGCCCGTCTGGTGTTCAATCTCCCCAAATTCTCCCATGTCACCCCGCTCCTTCGCACCCTTCACTAGCTCCCGGGAGGAGCTCACATCAGATTCAAGACCCTGGTGCTCGCCTACTGGGCAGTAAAGGGAACAGCCCCTCCCTACTTGCAAGCAATGGTCAGCCCCCAAACCCCTGCCTGATCGCTCCATTCTTCCACCTCGGCTGGCAGCCTGGCACCACCGCCTTTACGAGGATGCAGCGTCATGCTGTTCAGTCTCAGCTTTTCACTGTCTTGGTGCCCCGGTGGTGGAACGAGCTTCCCACTGCTGTCAGGACTGCAGAGTCACTACCTATCGCCGTAGATTGAAGACCCATCTGTTCAGGCTACATCTTGACTGTCCCTCCTAAAGACCTCTTCAACCCTCCACTACCCCTCTGTACTGTTTTTTTTTAAGTAATGCTTCCTTCTTCTAACATTGTGACTGCCAGGCAGACACACAATGACAGGGTTGATTATCTGTTAATACAGTAAGGTTCCCCGTAGCTCCAGTGCATCAAACAACCACCATTACACCTGCGCAGGGTGACACACCACGGCACTCAGTCGTCACCACAACAGTGAAACCTCCCGGAGACATTGGTTTACTAGTTAGGAATATTGGGAAGTTTGAACCTGCACGTGTGTTGTGTTGATGGCTTGTCTGCCTCATTCCTTGGCCAACGCTCTTCCTCAGAATATACGGACTAAGAATGCAGATGCGGAAGCTAGGAAATTACTCATTCAGTAGATTGGGAAAAGATAAAGGAGGTAGAAATGGCGTCAGGGGAACATCCAGCGGGATATGCATCCAGGTTATGGGAAGCTTTCAATTCATACAGTGGCATTGTTGGGCTAACTCAGCAGGACCCCCTTTTCAAGTCAGCACTGATTGCAGAGTGACGCCAACACATGACAAGCCCTTGCACTACACAGATTCTAACACCCTGTACACAGACATAGTGATTAAAATGACCAAAGTCTACAACACTACTGTTAGAAACTTAATGGCAACTACAAGCTAACCTGCAGCTGCTTATGGGGACACATGATGTACCCACTTTGGTAGGAGAGCGTTGTTTGTTTTGCACAAAACTGGGCATATCGCAAGACAATGTGAGCCCCATCAAGGTGATAGGAGTTGTAAACTGACATGGCAATACTTTTAGCAGCAACAGGTAACAGCCATATACATTTTGAATAGAGTGTTACCCACAAGACAGATGTGGCAACAGAGACACAGTAGGACATTTGGTTTAATATGAATTTCAAATTGATAATTGTGATTGTGATCAGATATTCAACCCTGTTCACAATCAAGGGGGGAAGGTCTGGAGGTACAGAGTGGGTTATGCAAAATGTAGCTCTTGATACAAGGCATGGACTTATCAAGGTTCTGAAACTGGAGGTTGAAGAACTCAGTACTATTTGGAGACTATGAACAGAAAAAGACAATACAAGGTTCTGGATTTGGACAAAACCAGCACGGAAACCTTGTTGCAGTTTAAACACAATTTTCACATTTCCATGTATCAAATTGTTATCAGTGATCGATATTTGTTAATACTTTGTAAATGTTTTGTTTTTGTATTTTGCCCAATTCTGATCTATTTACTTTTGTCTGAGGCAGACATATTTCTATTCATCTGGTTTAAAAGCAAGTGTTTGATATTTCCTGTCAAAAGTATATAGTATAACCATATTAAATGTGTCTATAACTGTGCAGGCTCTTGGAGCAATAGGGAACTG
Organism: Argentina silus; assembly: GCF_951799395.1. Taxonomy (NCBI): domain Eukaryota; kingdom Metazoa; phylum Chordata; class Actinopteri; order Argentiniformes; family Argentinidae; genus Argentina; species Argentina silus. The sequence continues at coordinate 9,938,244 of NC_139653.1, read as the reverse complement.
ACTCCAGGATAAAGAAGAATACACATTTAGAGACAAGTAACATTTCCCTAGTAAGAGGGTGACAACCTTAAGTTTCACAAAAACTGAAGAACTTTGTGATGCTATTTGTGATGCTATTTCAATTAATTGAAAAAAAGCATCAAAGAGGGGGATATAAGATTCAGACTGTGAATAGACCTCAGAGTTCACAGGTGGCCATCTGTTAGGAGACATCAGGCCAATCCGAACTGGTTCTCACAACATCCTGTGATGGTGAGTGATCAAGTTAGGTGTGACAAGAACTCTCAAACCAGTTAAGATGGTAATGCTTTGTATCCTGCTTCAGACTGGTTGATAGATCAAAGGGGGAAAACACAAGGGCTTAGACCCAGAGTATGGACTTGCTCTGCTGCCTGATCACACCAAGTAAAAGATTCCTTAAACACAGAAGTTGTCACTGTCCTTCATTTTCTTACACAAAATCACAATCAAAGATCACAATCAAATCGTTTTAGTAAACCCCCCTACCTGTTCTGTATTTTGGTTTTCTGCTTTCAAGCCCTCTGCAGCTTCATCCAAAGTGTGCACTTTCTCCAGAGCCTAGCATAAGAGGGTCTGGGTTAAACAGGAACACAGCACTGCCGTCACAAAGCCCTGAATGGACTGACCCTACCCATAAAACATCCTCATCCGCCATCTTCACTACCTGTTCATTACTGTGACAAGAGGGCGAAGAAGCAAGCAACACTAGAGGAGATGAAAAATCACCTTCTTCAACTGGCCGTCTGATTCAGCCATCTTGGTTTTCCACACCAGGTCCTCCTCCTCTACACTCTTCTGAAGGTCCTTCAGCATTCCTTCCTGTGGAGCGGAAGACATGAGAATATCTATACCACCATAACCTCTAAGCATTGGGACAGTGAAGAATTTTTTTCTTCTTTTGGCTCTAGACTCCAAAAGTTTGGATTTGAAATCAAACAACGTCTATGAGGTTTAAAGTACAGATTTGCAGCTTTTATCTGAGGGTATTTGTGTACATATTGGTTTCACCATTTAGAAATGACAACAATTTGTATACATAGTCCTCTATTTCATGGCACTAGAGGTGTTACTGGAAGGTAGCAGTAGCACTCACCGTTTCGGCCAGGACGGTCCTGTACTGGTCACACTCTGTCTGCAACGTGCCGTGGCTCTCCTCTGTCTCCTTTAGCTTCTCCAGCAGCTCCTAAAAACACCACAAATCAGTCACAACCATGCCTTTTGTCAGACCAGGCCATTCCATGTGAGAGGCAGTGTCATCATGGCTTACCAGCAGCTCTGTGCTATGCTGAGATTCCTGGCTTTGCTGCCTGTGAAGGAGGCTTTCCTGTGCTTTCTGTGCAAAGTCTTGCAACCAGTTTGACTGAGGGAGAAAAGTAGATAACAGTAATTTACAATACCTCAGATCATTTCAGAATTTACATTACAATATACGGTACATTTGTTTCTCCATTTTATTCTCAGACAATATGGAAATCCAGAACTGAGGAGGCCTTGAGATGTGTTCAAGTACCTGCTGTGTTTCTACAGGTATATGTGGGAAGAGTGTCTGAAGGGCTTCTTTGGCCTCTGTCTGAAACACGCTTAGCTCTGCTTGCACATCCTCCTGCAAGCTCAAAGTTCATGGTTAGAAAATGCAGCATAGCTGTGCATACATGGAGGTTTGTTCTCTAACTGGTCCCCACATAAGGATTTAGCCGGATATAGTTGGTCAAAGGTAATTATCTTAAAATCAGATGCTTGTACAAGACACGTACAGTATGCAAACATTCCAGCAGGGAGGACTTGTAGTACTCCCAGGCAAACAGGAGATGGCAATATGGCCTTCAGTGTGGGAGAATATTGGTCAATTGTGTTTCAGTATTTTCAGTAACTCTGCAGAGGCGAGGACACTGAAGAATATGTACAGTTCTGCTGTCTGATCTGACCTCTGTGAGAAGCCAAAGGTAAAAGGAAAACTTACAATGTCACTGCCCTTTGATTGTTCCCTTGCTTCTCTAAGCTTCTCCTGCAGTGATGTGATCAACGTATCCCTCTCTCCCAGACTAGCAAAACAACCAAAGAGAGAAGCAGGGTTACAAATGTTCATATACCATAAGGGATACATGTTACAATAAAAATTGATTTAAAAAGCCAACAAGGCTCCAAAGCACCTGTCTTGGAGCAGTGCAAGTTCTGCTGAGTCGTCAGTTTGCTGTAACAGAAATAAAGCACTAATTCAGGGTGACAGATGATACCGTAATACTGATATTGTTGATACATTAGAAGGGAACTATGGGAGAGAGTGGGGAACTTACAGGGCTGCTGCTCTGTGCTGCCTCTGTTTCTTTAAGTTGCTTTAGTTCCTCCTGTAATGATGATACCTGGCTCTCCCTCTCCTTCAGGCTGTAAGGGCCAATTTAAGTTAAACAGTGCCATTGGCTTAGGTCTAAGTGTGCGCAAAGCAACCAAAATCACACTTACCTGTTCTGTAATTGTTCCATCTCACCTGATACCTCAGCCTGGTAAAAGGGAATATAAAGTAAGAACTATTGAGAACACACATAACATTTCCAATGCAAAAATGACCATGCAAATGGAAGTGTAGTGTTTTAGAGTAAAGGCTAAACTTACGGGAGCATTTTTAAGTTGCTCTCTCTCTTCTTTAAGGTGCTTAAGTTCCTCTTGGAGTGATGCCACCAAGCTTACTTCTTCACTACAATGAAGAGAGACAAACTTGAGATAAGCACAAGCACATAATCATAATCAATAAAGACATGTCAACTTCAAGTGGGTGATTTTCTGACAATCATGAATCATTCAATCAATGATTTTTTTCCAATCATACCTGCTGGTTGCCTGCTCCATCTGTTCAGTAGTGGTCTCCTGCTGGGATAGCATAATGATTAGCACACATATACTGTACATGACGTATACTTCTGTAAGGACCTCACTCGAAAAGGGATCTCATATCTAAAGGGGTTTATTCTCCCAACAAATTTCAAAATGTATAGACATAACTGATTCTGCTGAAAAAACATAGCTTTGTCATAGCACAGTGGGAGGCTGAAAAAGAGGAGGTACATACAGCAGTCATGGTTGTCTCCTGTTTCATTTCTTTGATCTGCTTCAGCTCCTCTTGGAGGGTTGCCAACTGACTGTCTCTGTCAGTAAGACTGAAAAAGTAATTGAGCTGTTTAGAGAGGGCCAGCACCATTTTTGTTATCAATGAGGCACAAACATCAAACTTACCTGAACTTTAGCTGTTCCAGTTCTGTGGAATTTGCCTGTCAAAATGTAAATAACAGACCTGTAAAAATAAATATTTATGGTCTAGATCTAGCCATGTCCTGCTAGATTGTCCATGGAGAACAGTCATTGAGGTATGAAAGGGTCTGACCTGGCTGTGGTCCTCCGCCTCCCCCCTGCTCTGGCTTGCCTCTAGCAGCACATGGATGGAGCTCACCTGCTCCTCCAGCTGTCTCTTCTCCACCTCTGTCTGCTCTAGCTGGGCTGTGAGAGCCTCCACCTGGGCAGAGCGCTCCTTCAGCTCAGCCTCCAGGCTCCCCATACGCACCTGGAGCTCTGTGGGGCAGCCACCAGAATCATCACAACACTCACCAGTCACAATCTACTCTCAAAACTGATCACCAACATCAATTATCTCTCCTATATTGTCTCTCTCTCTCTCTCTCTCTCTCTACTGACCTGAGAGAGCAGTGTTGTCCTGCTGGGCTTGCTCCAGGTTGGCCTCTAAGCTGCTTCTGCTGCTCTGGGCTGTCCTAAACTCCTCACTCACCTCCTCCAGCCTCCTCTGCAGCACCTGCTCACTCTCCACATGGCTGGCCTGGGGAGGGGGAACATGCATATGTCAACCACCAGGTGGAAGCAGAGGCCCACTGAACAGCAAGTAAGTAGAAGTGACACATGAAACATCCTGTTACCATCACTGTGACAAAGCACTCGGCAGGGCAGATTTCTCTGAGAGAGAAAAGTGGGATTAAGGACTAAGAATAGAGTGAAGTACCTAGGGTGTGATTACCAGTATCTTCACTGACTGGACCTTTCATTACATAACATGTTGATAGACCTCAGGCCAGGAAGTGATGTTAGAAAATGATTAAACAGAATGAACTCTTGACTGCCATGAAGCACTGACTCACTCACTGCAGACATCTCATAATACTTCAGACGCATGGCATTCCATTTGTATACATGACTGAGGTTTGAATTGATTACCATTTGCAGATATCACAGTCAGAGTAGAGCGATGCTTGGGCACGCACACATTCCAGCTGGTGCTGAAAAGTGTTTCCACAGCAGCCCCATTACTGTGTGGCTGCATTCCAACCAAACACAGGGCTCTGTGATTACAAGGCAATCAGACATCCCACACCATTGCATTAGAGGGGTGAGGGGCCGGTGGGTGAGGATTGAGCTCGTCACGTAGGACCTATGCCTTCTCCATTCTAACTGGCAGCTGAGAGTGCAGCCTTACAGTACAACACCCATTTGGATTAATCATAGAGTCCGAGGTTACTTTAGACATTATGTAAAAGAGGACACAATCTCCTCTCCATTTACACTGATGTGTAATAAGGAGGATACTGTGATCCCAGGGCCTCCAGTCTGACCTGCACCAGGGAGAGCTGTTTCTCAGTAGCAGAGACCTTGGCCTCCAGGCCCTTCCTGATGTGCTCATCAGCCTGCAGACTCTCACTCTTCTCCCCAAGCTCCTTGTTCAGCTTGGCACACTCCTGCCGCAGCTTAGCCAGCTCTGCATTCTGTCTGAGGACGCCAGTACAAAGTCAGGAAAAATACCTTGCATAAACACAGGCTGCACGCCAGTCCTTGGCTTAGTCAAACAGATTCACTTTATAAACACTTGAGTAATCCTGGAACACACTGTTCAACCCAATATTACACCTGTACTCAAAAACAAGATTCTCAAACATGTTCCATAAACATACATGAAACAGCTAAGAATTCCCTAGTGTCCCAACACTCTCCCCACACTAGAGTGACCCAGATAGCACCCTACCACCCTTCACATCAGCCACAACCATGCCTGGGGGTGGGGGGGGGGCACTCACTTGCTCTCAGCCTGACTGGTGGCCTGGTTCAATGCGTCCCGGAGGATGGAGTTCTCCTGCTGCAGACGGGCCAACTGAGCATTGGGGCCTTTCTCCAGCTGATCCTGTAGACTCAGAACCTGAGAGAGGAGTGAAGAGACACACTGGAGAAACTTTTTTTCCTACAACTTTTTACAGGCATTAAACTATAAGACAGACACTCCTAAACGCTAATTACCAAGGTGTGCTAAAAAATCTCAAATTGAATCACATAAAACAACATCAAAGATACATAAATAGTAGCTCATGACAATCTGGCCCAATGGCGATGACCTGTGACCCCTGACCTTGGCATTGAGTTTCTGTGTCTGGGCTACATGGTCCTGGTAGCTGGCCTGCATGCGGGCCTGCAGGGCGATCATCTCCTGCTCCCGCGCACTAAGCTGAGAACTCCACCGTGTCTCCACGCTAGCAACCTTCGACTTCTCAGCAGACAACTCCTAAAAACAACAGCCAAGTGGTCAAGAGCCGTCAAACTGTCATGGGGTGTCTTATCTAAATTATTGTGTGTGGTTGATGATTTGATGCAAGACATTATATGACACGGTGCAACTCCAGATGAATCAGAATTTTGCTTGAGATTGTAAGAGATAGCTAGCAAGTCCATGTTTAGGCTTTTGCTGCAGATGTTGATGTTGTCATGTTGCGTACAGTATCTTACCTTAGAGAGTTCTCTCAGACGGTTCTTGGCGGCAGCAGCATCCTCCTGCTCAGCGGCCAGCTGCTTCTCCCTCTCCTCCAGCTGTTTCTTCAACACAGCCACTGGATCCCCCTTCTGAGTGGCCTGAGCACAGACAGTCAAGTCATTACCATCCATCCACATTCTCTACACCCATGTCCACACATGACCCTGACCAATAATACCCTAACCTCCTTCCCATGCCTGACAGGTGTGCCCTGTCCCCCCCCCTCCCCTCAACCCAGTGGTGTCTCCCATACCTTGTGCCAGGTGTCCTGCACAATGCCAGCCTTCTCAGACAGGATCTTGATGAGCCGCTGCGTCTCGCCCTCACTGAACACCATGCTGCTGACTGTAGAGACCAGTGCCTTGTAGGGCAGAAACAGAGGAGCGTCCGCAGAGTCCACTGCCAAAGCTACGGAGAAGGACACCACACCCATTACCAGAGTAGAAATAAATAGGCTAATAAATAGGCTTCTAGCATTATTCTCATTTAAGACCAAGACCAGTTAATTACCATGCTGTCAAATTATTATTTGAATTGTGAGCAGGGAAATCCTCCCACTCAGGTCTGACTCATATTGGTTGTTGTCTTGACGGGTAAAAGTCAAACATTTAATATGTGTCAAATATGTCTGCCATTACAATACTAAGTTCCCACACTGCCTCAGGGCTGTGTGTGGGTTGCAGGCTCCCACAGTGCCTTGGGGGCAGGTAGCCCTGGCTGAAGAGGTGATGGGGCAGAGTGGCACCAAACGGAGACGGCCCCTGGGGCAGCAGAGAAAAAACCCTATTGTTGGGGCACTGAGAGCCTTTGTCAGCTAACACAACAGGGTAGCACTGTTTGGACAGGCCAGTCCGCTCTGCCCTGCACAGTGGCATGCCAGACTTTGCCCACCTCTGTCCACTGGTACTCGTTCCCATGGACACAGAAGGAGTGGCTCATCAGCACTGAGGGAGCATTACAATGCAGCTAAGACTAATATTAATATATACGGTTATGTGTTGTGTGTGTGTGTGTGTGTGTGGGGGGGGGGGGGGAGGGGGGGGGCGGGGGGGGGACTACACTACAGCTACAGTACGTGTTATGGCTACTGTAGTTCCTGCTTAGACGACCACTTCCATCCATTCAAACAGAGAAGTGCTATTTTAAAAAAAGCCAAACAGTTACCTCATTGTGTCAATCACACAAGACATGGCACATTAGCGAATTTCAGTGTTCATTATTCCATTCACTTCAGAAATCATTAATTTCCATAGCGGAAAATAAATCTGTTAAGGGGCCTAGTTCCACTGTGTTTGACACCATCCATAAATTCACTGTAGCCTACAATAAAATCACAATAATAGAATAACAGTGATTTCAGCACAGATCCATCATCTACTTTGGGGTCCACTAGTGATGCATTATGCCATAAAGCATCATTTTATACACAGAATTAGGGCAGCCTTTCTTTTGAATATTTCCTCTGGTTGATGGCCACTTACAGAGAGAAAGGCTTTGGATAGTGCATAGTGTACAATGGTCAGAGCCAAGTTGACCAGACCACACCCAAACTTGGCTCCTCTAGTGGGGGAGGACCCTAGCTTCAGCAATCTGTATGACTAACAGTTAATCTAAATAAATTGGGTAAAGGTGCTAATTAATTTAGTAAAAAAGTAACTATTACTCAACAAACTATTTTAAATTTAACCAAATTTTCCATAATCAAATTAATGGAAGCCTTCTTACCAGGCTCAGCCTTCTTCTTGGACGAGGCCTTCTTCTTAGAGATGGCCTCTGCCTTGGGCTCCGGTGTTTTGGCCAGGACTGCAGCTATAGTAGCGATCTGCTGGGAGCCCACCGGGGTCACTGCCATCACTGGGACTTCCTTAGTGACAGCCTCCAGCACTGGGGCAGGTTTTGGGGGTGGCAGTACAGCCTGGTTTGGGGCTGGCTCCACCTTAGCAACTTTCTTCTTTTTCTTTTCTTTTGGGGAGGGAGCAGGTGGGGCATCTACAGGAGTGGGAGCAGGTGCAGCAGTGGCCTGGGGATGGGCTGCAGCTGAGCACTCCAGAGCTGGGGCTGGGGCTGGGGCTGGTTGAGGGGCAGAGTCAGCAGTTGGCTTAGGGGAAGGAGCAGGTGCAGGCTCAGGCTCAGGATCTGGTTCAGCCAGACCCTGAGCGGGTTCAGTCACAGGAACATCTGGGACTTGCTCCGGTTCTGGGAGCTTCTCACTGGGCTTGTCTTCCTTCTTCTTCCCTCGGTTCTTCTTCTCAGATGACTTCTCCTTCTTCTTCTTCTCAGGACGAGGTGGCTGCATCTTGCCAAGCTCCCTACGCTGCTTGGCCAGGGCCTCCTCATAAGACATCTCCTTCATGGAGAAGGTGGAAACCAGTGCAATGCCAATGGCAGAAATTACCATGAAACCACCAAACACCATAATGCCCAGGGTCTGGGGGTCGTAAATATCCATTGTTACTGGTTAGTTGTCCTGCCAAACATGGAAACAAAAAAAGTAAAAAAGTGTCACCACATTAGAAGGTTTAGTGGATTAGGATAGTCAACTAGAGACAACATTGTTCAAAGCAGATGAGCTTTAGGGGCAAAAATACATAATAAAGCCAAAGTAACCTATATCCTTCTATTGGAAAACATTACTCAACCGTTTATGGAATCAGGGTTTAAGAGGAGCTTGGCTATCATTAGAGAATGTGCTATTTCAAAGCCCTGACTGACAGGCCTAGCTCTGACGTTGAGTCTTCCTTTACTACACTGAAATAGTTAGGCCTATGCTAGCAGTAGAATGCCAATTTCCACAGATTACTAAGAAAGGGAATTGTATAGGGTTAACTCCTTGCCTTCAGGCTCTTATCAAGAGGATCATTGCTCAGTTCAAAGTCTACTTTCACTCCACACTGCCTGAGATTTCCAGTAACACCAACTTCTCTCTCTCCAGTACAGTGACAAATCACTCAAAATATGAAATAGCCTAACCCATTCAGGCATTTCACAAAGAAATGTTTGTACTGTATGCCATTGTATACTGTATTCCCAAGCACCACAGAACTGCTCAATGGGTCACACTTTACTTAGAGTTGCCCCTATACCTGTGTAGTAACTCTGTAATTACACTAAAGCAAAGTTATATCAACATAGTAGGCTACACTGGTACATTTTTGTAGGCTAACTGTTTAGTAATATAGCTGAGTGGTTTATGTTAGTGGAATGAGGACAAACAGCTCAACACCATATGCTAGCCTATGTAATTGAGAAATGATTATGTAACAATATGGTAATACATTGTTACTCCATTAATTACAAATGTTACGATACAGGTATATGGCCAACCTAATGTAAAGTGTTAAGGCAAGGGCAGACAGCTAAGCAGTGACTAAAAACCTCTCCATTTAGTTTTCATGGCTAGTGCCAACTGTGTCCAGCTCCATTAAATCAAGGATGTGGGGAAGGTAGCACCGCTTACTGCGTTCTCAGCTGCCTCTGATGAGAAGCCCCTTCATGCAGAAATGCGAACGTCAACCATTATAAAAACTTAGATCAGTCAGGCAACAACCCTTATCACAGCAGGTGCTTCCACTAATCAGTGGGTGCTTTCTCTCTTCTCCTGCTGCCCAAGGTCTGGACATTCCAGTGGGATGGCCATCCCCACAAAAACGTGCAATGCTTTGGTGCGATTGCCACATACTAGAAAATGCTAATACGTAATTTCTATATTATTTGTCATAGCATGTAAGATGGAAAAGTTGTGATATGTCGCTCACAGTCACTATTTAGCTAGCTATGTGTTGGGTGCTATTAGAGGAAGGTTACGACGTTGAAGTATGAATACACAAATTAAGCTATGTTTAGGCTAATTCTAACCATGAAGATGAGCTACAACTGGCTGTCTATTTGAAGTATATAGACACATTAACCATTTAGTCAGAGCTATTTCTAGCTCGTCTGACGAGCTACAGACGTTTCAAGAATGAATTCTAAATTTGACAGAATTCCTACGACTAGCTATAATCCTACCTTATCTCTGCCTGGTGTAGAGCGCTCCAGAAAGAGACTAAAAAAACACGGGTTGTGTAGTTGAGTTTCTTACAATCTCAGGCAAACACGTAGCTGTGCTATTCAGCCAAATTCGCTCTCAGTCTGACTGAAAATCTATGGAGTCGTGGCACTTTGAGCTGGCTAGACGCCGGTACTGGCCCCTTGCCCCAGATAGCCTAATGCAGATGAAACCTAATTGGCTAGAATGCACTCAATCCTGAAACCAGCGTATCATTATGAAATGTGCTTCTGGGAGTTGTAGTCTGTTCTTTGGAATTAGAAAGCAGAGATGCTCTCCTTGATAAAAGCTCATTACAGTAACTAAATAGATGAAATGCCGTCATTCAAAGTCACACTGTATTTGTTCAATAGGAACCTTCAGTACACAACAAACTAGATCAACATTTTAGACTCATTATTAGGCTATGGTTCTGCAAAAGCCCATTGTCATCAAAGTGCCATATTAAGATTCACTTTGCTGAATAATGAAGGAGAGCTACGGGAAGAGACTCCAGTGTGACCATGTGTTTACAAATACAAAAAAATAAGATATAAAAGACAGCCATTGGAGCAGTGATACATAGCCAGACTTACACAACTGACTGCTGTGATGAAAGTGTGATGCAAACTTCACTTAATGTTGAATACAGAAGCAGGAGTCATGCATTAAATTGGTACCCTACAGTTGTGGGCTACTAGGGACTTCACTGGCAGTGCTGCACTTAAGTGTTCAATGTTGTCACAGCCACACCTGTTCAATGTGCTGCCGGATAACACTGTGGATCTCATGACGTCTCAAAATTCACTTGTGGCATTGCCTTTTCTTTTGAGACAATTTAGCTGACAACACACCTTCCTTTCTACTCAAATACAAAGGATTTTCTCTCTCAGGCATCTCAGACTCCAGGTCCTTTGAGAGAAATAGGTCATGATTTGGCCATCAAAACTACATGAATTGCCATATAAATTGTTCTTGTCCAAATAATTATATTTTAGTTGTAATTAAACCAGTGAAAATGACGTATTTCTAAGATAGTTGGATTTACTGAATACATATGATGATATTAGGCCCTCAGTCTTGTGGTTATTACTACTATGGTCCCCTGTCCAGAATAAACAAGAATCTCAGCTCTGCTACATTGGCCTTCCGTATCATAAGCCTCCTTGACACTGACTCTTTTCAAACTGCTGGACAAACAGGGCGTGACAAGCAGGAAGCACTGATCCAGGACGTCATTAAAGGAGCATCTGTCTGTCACAGAGCTGTAAACCAATGACATCCCAAAACAATGACACTTATAATAGCCTCAAACAACAGTTCTTAAGATATTCAAGGTTTTGCAGAGGTCACTCTTTTTTTTCATGGGCATATGTAAAATAACAATTCAGCCAACTTTACTAACCAAATGATCCAAAGCATCCATTGTGACCACTTATTCATGCTCTGCGTATCACTGTTTGTGATGTTTGCAAGAGCACTCTGATAAAGTCCCGTCAAATGCACAACCCTTTTCTGCCAACAGACTAAGCAAGCCCATAAATATCAATGCATCTGATGCACTGAAACCTATGACTGCAATTGCATCTGCACCCAACCATGGAAAAGGGCCTTAAACACTTAATGTTTCTCCTAAGGCTTTACTGAATGTGCTGCTCTCTGTCTACATTTTCTCATCTTTGGCAACATCCCATGACTCATTTCCAACCACTCAAAGTTCAACATTGACTTCAGTTTGATTCATCCCCTTTTTACTATTAAACATATAACCTCTGCTTTTATACATGAGATACTGCATTTGTTCACAAGGCTGATACTTGCATATGCTGCTCATGACACATACAGTTTCAATATCTCACACATACAACATTTCTCTCTATACATGGACCTAGACAGCTATATATTACAGATGATTTATTTGTTTTATTTTCCAATGCTAAATGTTTTTAATTTGCATGTTGTGGGATGTTTTATGTGGTGTAAATCGCCACTCAGAACAAACATCTGCATATTGCTGAACAAAATATATGATCCAAGAAAAACTTTTTTTTTTTTGCATAATGTTGTTTGACTTTTACTATGTAGTCGTCATTTTTAGTCAGTATTTTCAATAACTGAGCTTGATGTGTAAAGAAAGTATGAGACAGTGACTTTCCAATTACACAATCCACCATTTTCAAACATTTACATTATTTCCCATTAAATTATTTATATCATAAAACCCATTATGATACATTTGTAAGGTCAAAAACCATGTTATAATTATCATTTTCTTGAAGATCTAAGCAACCTTGATTTTTAACAATAAATTATCAAAAAAGGCATTATAGCGTTTTTGAATTAAGCTCTTCACAGTTGATCTTTAGATTGATGGCTAATAGGCATTAATTCCTCCTTACACAACAACATGTGAATGCATCTGAGATGTAAAATAAAATAATCTGTGGGGTGTGTAAAGACCATAACATGCATCAGGAGAAGACATGATCTGACATCACAGTGGCAACACATCACACACATCTATACATCAGTTTAATCTATTAGAGTCTATTACAGTTCCTAGAGGCCTAAAGGTCAGCTTTTAAAAATGTATGTCCTATGTATATTGTGTATTATATATTTTTAACCTTTATTTATCACGTTCACTTTTTCAGGAGAGAACTGGTCTTTGTGTATCCACTAAAATGTATATTGAAAGAAAAGCTTTATCTCTGAATTCTCTGACTCTGTCAGGTCACATTTAACTCACAAAGTCAGTCCCAAGGCTGCAGCAGAGCCCCTGGGACATGCAAGGGTAACCCCCCCATTTGCTCTGTACCGATGACTGGCAGCACTCTCATAAAGGGAGCCATTTTGGAATGGGTATTTTTGGCAGCAGCTGCATGCTATTGTGGAGGCATATCCAATCAGATTGCACTGGAATTACAGCATGTAACCATGGCACTGGTCTTTCACAGGAGGACATGTCATTTGAGTCGTTTCACCAGGGCCAGCAGGTGCAGCTTCCCCAGGCCTGGCAGGAGTCCCCTGAGAGGAGACATTGTTTTTGTAAGTTCAGTTGTGACTTTCATGCAACACCTCTTTATCCTACTCCATTTCCCTTAGTGTACATACAGCTTGATTGTACATTTGAACAGTACAACACCAAGGATACAAGCCACAGCTGCATCCTGGGCCAGCCAGATGCTGAGAGAACATTCCACAGAATCTGACACACACTACTCAAGCACAGAACCACATGAGTTCGTCTGCATGAGTCAGTGGATGGATGGCTGAAGAGAATGCATGATGTCGTGATAATAGCCTACTGTGCCACTTGGCAGCTATTGTGATAGAAAAAAGTGCTTTGACATCAATCCATGACCAACAAGACAAAACATGTACAAATGTGGGATATGAGATGCTGAGAGATGACTTAACTTGGTAAATGCCTAGACAGTGTGACCTCTCAGATAATCATGGATCAACCTGATCTGACATCGCAGGTTAATGTTTGACTCTTCCATCCAGTCCACAGTAGCAGTAGGTTGCTCTTTGGATCCATGCTCTGGTAAGTGCCAAATAACTAAAAGTCATTTTTGAGTGACACACTCCTAATATGTGGGTATTTGCAGTGGACACTTGTGATGTGTTCTGATCTCATTGGTTCTAGAGTGAGGTATGTCTGATTCACTGGAGGATTCAACAATCAATCATATACTGGAGAAGTCACTGTGACCCGGTGAGTCAGTTAGACAAACCCAGTAGTCATGATGAAATAGGCAAAGTTGATTTGTTACATTTGAGCAGTGTACTGGCAGTGTTAGTGTGGGTCTTAACCATTTTATGTTATGTCAGCAACAAAGTCTGTTTACAACAGTTTTCCATGTTTAATGAGACACAAGGACTATGCCCAAACAGACAACACCTTTTAGTTTTAATACAACAGCAACAAGTTTTCCTCTCTGTTCACCACTCAATGTCCACATTGTTTATCTCCAATCCTGTGTGGGTGCAGAGGCTGGAGTCCAGGAGGACAAGTCATCAGTTTGATTTGAGCATATGTGATGACTAGTGTGTACCCACATAGAGTAGACAGCTCGGGACAGACTGATGGCTTGGGTAATATTTATTTCATGGCATTCTTTTTTGAAGGTCATCATAGAATATGTTTTAATTTAAATTACTGCTCTGGTATCTTCTAATTAACTGTAGTACTAACTGTAGTACTAATTAACTGTAGTATCAAGATGGCACATCAGAAAACACTTTGGTGCTGCTGATAGAAGTGAAAGTATTATTTTCTAGACTACCCTGTGGGTAGTGTAGAAAATATGGTATATTTGCTCTACAGACACCAGAACAATGTTTGCTCAGGATGTCTCAACAATCAGAGCTCTCAGAGTTTAGAGGAGGACACACTCACAGTGTGCAGACATATACTCACACACATAAAGACACATACTACCTCACACACACAAACAGATAGATTCATAGGATGAGACCAGAATCAAAATCTGGTCACTGTCGAAGGTTTTCGGGCCTGGACACATAGATACACTATGTGCCTATACCTATGATATCAACATTTATGTTGGGAAAACCCTTGTTACCAGGATGAAAACAGTGCAGAGCTCAAAATACTAGACTTGCCAAAAAGACAGGGTAGATGTACATTTCAGTAGAAAGTACCAGTGAGTATATAGCCCTATCAAAGGGTTCACACTGAACAGAAACAAGCAGAAGTGCTTGCCCAGTGCCTCTCAGAGGCTCCACTGCAAGCCCATGCGTTTGTTTAGGAGAGGTTGCTGAGCGACGCTCACCAAGCAGGATACATGCAGTGTGTGCTTTGGTGGTAGCGATTCCCTAGAGCACACTGGCATTTCCTGCCAGCTCACCTACAATACCAGGCTGTCCCATCTCAGGACCCATGATGGCTGATGCTTTTAACAGACACACAGACACAGACACAGACAGACACAGACATAGACACACACACACACACACACACACACACACACACACACAAAGTTGTTTCTTGTTTCAATTAATTTCTATATAGTTATTTATTGTTTATTGCAAGGGAAGATCTTCCATAGGAATCAAGTACAGCTGAATACAACTGAATGCAACTGTGGTACTAACATATGCAGTTTAAATATACATACACATTCCTAAATATATCCTGTCAGCATCAGCATCACAATTTATTTGGTAATACATAGTTAGTGGGAAGAGGTCACGGGTGGAATGTTGTATCTTTGGTGTTGAACACAGAGACCATCTCATAAACAACCAAATTTACAGGCTGTTGCCAGATAAATATCTATTGTATAACCCATATGGACACCGGAAATGTAGTGATAGAACCTAGCACCAGTGACTTGTACAGGTAATAACATTTCCCTTTCCTGAGAATCACTGCTTTTGATATTAAAGGTATCATTTTCATGTATTCAAAGGGAAAGTCAACTTGGTGGGCCATCATAGTCAGAGCTTGCATCCTGTTCCAGATGTTGGAGAACACTGAGCAGACACAGATTTGTTGGGGTTCAATCGTGGTAGACTTATTTATTAATTAAAGGTCCAGTATGTAGATTTTAGCTTTAAATTTGTGCTACAGTAAATGATCATGATAAATCTGTAGCCATCAAGGAATGAGATCGCATGGATCTATTCTCATTTCCTTGTGCTCCGCGCCTTTTACGCACTTCTAGCTCCGCACTGTCCCAGATTTGGTATTCCCATTTAGAAAATGTGCCCGCGTATCTTGCCAAAAAGGCGTTCCAAACTTTACGCCCTAAGAAAATCGCACCCTCTGCCTCAAAATCCCACCCCCAAAATCCCCCACGCGATCTGTGGGCTTCGCGTAGCCCTGCCCGCACCCCTCCCCCCGTCGGAAAAAGACCAGCCCCCCTGTCCATAGGACTATCAATCTTTCATGACCGCTGTCCATGGTGCTTATCTTGCGTTGCGAAATCAGTGATGGTAACATTGCCAAGGTAAGCCTTCAACTGTCTGTCAAAGATTGTAACATTTGTTCCCAAAAGCATCCTTGGTAAAACAGTCATCAAACATGTACAAAATTGACTTCAATCGGTTGAGCTTCTATGACCACAACACGGCAGTTTCAATATCAATGACATAGTACACCCTCTCGTGTGTTATTGCGAAGAGGAGGGCTTACTAGAAAGAATTGAATTGTACTGTCGTAAACTCTCCTATATTACAGCACATACAGTAATATGACAATACAACCTTGTACTGTATGTGTTCTGTTATTCTTGGACCAGATTCCTTCCATCAGAGGCCATTTTTTCTAATTGGTAAGCAATAATGAGATACATTTGATTCTATACATTTGGGCTTTCTGGACTTGATACAGCCTCTCCAGCGCGCAGGGAACGTGGAGATTTTGGGCGTAAAATATCAGGCGAGAATGCGCATATCTATGATATTCAAGAGACACACCCTCAAATGTGAGCTTCTCACGCACATAACGTGTGCATAACGTGGTGCGCAAGGAAATGAGAATAGATATACCCCATGATGAAGAACTTTCAGTGAAGAGTGCTGCATTAGTCCAAACATAGCGTTTTCTAAAATCTGGTGTTAAGTAGGCCACTGGCTTTTACGTGGCTATTTCACGTTTGGTTTGTTTACAAGGATATACACATGTTTGGCGCCATTAGAAAACATGGCACATGCACGTTTTAAAATGTTCACTGTGGCCAGCAACACGCAAAACGACATCGTAAAACTTTTTTTTTTTTCAAAGGTTATTTTTTGGAGTGGGGCAGTCCCACTCTCGTATTGCGTATCTATCCAGTTTTTATGGACAGAGACAGTAAAGAAAGACAGGAAGTAAGGGTATATCAGCAGGGCATGGGCCGGATTCAAACCTCTGCCAAGATGGGCATATGTGTGCACTGTAGGCTGTGGTGCTGGACCACTGGACCACCCCAGGCCACATGCTAGTCCTTTAAGGAGTGGATTCCTGCTAATTTTACAGCAGATTAATGATTTTTGGTGATTGATAATTACTTATTTTAGCAATGTTATGCCTGAACTCCAATACTATCATTATGAAGAAAGCAAAACCAAAAGTTTATATTCAACACTTGTATGTGTCTTTTCCTTTCTTTCCAGGATGCAGATACCACCATCTGCTGGCATGAAAGTGCCATAATCCTGAATCAGCTCAATATTATCAGGTTTAAGGTGCATTCCAATAGTGTGTCCGCTAATGTTTGCTTAATTCCTTCTCAAAACTCATTGGATAAGATTCCTCCTAAGGTTCCTCCCCTTAGTCATCTAAAGCTTTTTGAGAAGGAAGTGAGAAGAGACAATGTGATGAACAGAGGAACAAAGGACTATTGAGATGCAACCCTACAGTCCTTCTCGGAAATAGAGGTTTGAGTTAAGCAGGTCTTGCAATTCTGTGTGAGAGGACTACAAAGTTGAATTTGAGAAAGAAGGTTCCACTACTTTAACCACAATACACACTTTATTCAGAGACAGACTCAGAGAGGATTTTGGGAAAGTAGGACTTCTTTAATGTCATTATTGCAAATCTTAAAAATGTAGATGCTCCGTAAGAAAGAAAACAACACTATGTCAAATCATTCACACAGTTGGAATCCATTAGAAATACATTCAGATATCAAAAAACACTATTTCTTGACACCCTACCACGTGTATTACCTTCATAGTGCATTTGTACATTTATCTCATCTCAACACATCTATAACTTTGTTTCAATATGAACCCTTTTGGTTCACTGTTGAGTTTTCACAGGTAATAAGTTTAGGCCTGGTAATATAAAGGTTTAATCAGTAACAAAAGCAATTGGAGGGAAAACGTATAAGCCCCCGCATTTTAAAAACAAATACAGCATCAGCATTAAAAGGCAAGGAATTGAGTGGATGGTTAGTGTTGTGGGTGTGTTAGTAGAGCAGGTGCACTGCAGGCCACTTGTAAATACAGATAGAAATCAATGCATGACATGCAGCGGTGTAATTGCGATTATTTAGGCAGTTGCTACAGCCTGAATACTGAAAGTCAATCTCCTCTGAACAGGTGCTGTGAATAAGAACAGTTACTCTCTTATAGACAGGTGTATGAGTGTGATTTGCCTTGCAATCTATTGTCAAGTACTCACTTCTGCTTAGTAAAAAATAAATGAGCCACCCCAACTGACTGCATATGTGTTTATACAGCAAGTGGTGGCAGGGGGTGGAATTAGCTGACTGGCTCTCACATCCTTGTGGTGTAATATGTGTGGTAGATGATTCATCAGCACACAGTGAGCTACTATGGGTGGAGCTCACTGACTGTGTCAAAGGCCTCAGCCCACTGAGCACACATTTCATTATTTTATTCCACATTCACTTATTTACCACAAAAGCTAGTGCTGCTTCTCACATAGGCAGAGAAATGCTGAGTTCCAAATCAACCCTCGGCCCCTACGAGTTACATTGTAATCCTGTCAAGAGAATGCACATCTTTAAACAAAAGGAATTTGGCACCAGTTATTGAAAAGAATGTGAGTGCAGTCTATGTTACCATTCCTGAGGTATGGTCTTTCTGTGTGGTACCACACAGTTGGGTGTTATTGGTTTTCTTAACTATGAAAAAGAGCACTTCACTGGTGGTTTAGTGGAATCTGGCATGGTCACAGTCTAATCTCAGAGTATGGGAATAGAGAGTACATGGACCTTTACTTAAGCACTAAATTACAATGTTTTTTTTCTATTCACTGTATGTCCTCTGTCTACATGGTCCTGTCTGTAAACTGTTTCATTACTAACCACAAAAGTCAGCTATCAGCATACTGACTGTATGAATCATTAGAGTGGTTTAAAGTGGCTATGCAATGAAAAGTAAAGAAAAACTGCATTTCTATACACACTAAAAACAGACTCATTCACAACAAATCCACTGTCTAGTTACTGTTATGCTACAGTAATCTGTGTTTATGTGTGCTGGAGCCAGCGGTTTAGAGTGATGCCTATAAGCAAGCCAACATTATCAAGGGGCATAATTCCACGATCCGCATCATCAAACATGGAAAAATCTGAGAATACAAGCATATCCATAAAACAAAATTCATCATATAATCCTTGATTCATAAAAAGATGTAAGAGAAAGATCGTAAGAGTGCTGGCCGCCCCAGTCCCTGAATGCTATCACAAAAGGTGTGGATTCCATGGGTAATGGTAGGGACAGGAAGGGGATCGGGGTACAGGGAATCTGTAAACATGGAGACAGACAGCTAACAGACAGCTGCTCTTGTGCAGGTTTCTGAAGTGGCATCTGACCCTGGGGGTAGGATGGGGGGTGTCCAGGTTCCCTTCTCAGAGGCTGGTTCCATAGGTAATGGTTAAGGAAGGGAGGGGTCAGTTGCTTTTGAGTAGCTCAATGCAGCCCTGCAGGAGAGCCATGTTGTTCTGTGGAGTCAGAGGAAAAATGAAGTATACAATAAACTGGCTTGAGATATCTGGTCAAACGTAAAAAAACAAATGTAGAGGCTTCAGTGCACTCACCTTAGCGTGCTTTATTTCCAGCTCCGCCATCTCTATTAGGTTCTTACGGAAGGCCACAACACGCCTGCCCTTAAAACTGGTGAGCTCTGTGAGGAAAAGACCATACTGTTGTTACATTACACTGTACTGTGTCACAGAAGGAGAACTGATGCATGCACGTGCACAGACACGCACACACACACACGCACACACACCTCTCTTTCCAGACTCTGAAAGCTTGTCAAACTTCTTCAGGCACTGCTGCTGGTGCTCCTCTGCCTGGGTTATGTCTTTGGTCTTCAGCCGTGCCTTATCCAAGGCTTTGTTAGAGTTCTCATAGTCAGCCAGGGCCCTGGCACGCCTGTACAGCAGGTCCTGAAAGACATGCCACCATGTTTCAGATACAGATGGAAGGGCTACACTAGAGTAGTAATGACTGACACTACAGTTTTCTGGTATATTGACATACTAGTCAGAGGTCTGATCAACTCAGATCTAACAGCCATCTGCTGCTAGTAAACGTTTCATATCCCCAACATTGAACTGCAAAAGGAAAATGCTGTCTGTCATTAGATTTGACAAAGTTATGTGCCATGATTAAGTAGTGCTTTGTCTCTCCTCCATCTTTCACCTTTCACCTCCTGCATGACACAAAACCCTGTGTTTACCATAGATTGAGAGACAGTCCAACGTGGCTCACCTTGGCAGCCTGGATGTCCCTCATGTAGTATCTCAGCAGCTCTGTGAGCTTCAGCTCCTGGTCAGATGCCACTCTACCCTCCACTTTCTGCAAGACGAAACATGAAAAACAAATATCACCATGCACACACACGCAAAACAATAACAATCTATTAGCTCCATTAAAAAAAGGAAAGGCATATAGAAAGGTGAGGATGTGCAGAACAGAATTGAATTTTACCCTGAGCTTCTCAAATAGGTCTGCAAACTTCTCAAGGTGCCTAAGAGAAATGCACAAACAATGAACACTGAAAGTTAAGTCTACAAACAGTGGTTTCTCTTGCTGATAGGGATGGGATTCGATCAGTTAGTTTCACAGTCATGAATATATAGGAATGTTTCCACAAACTAGCATAAAGCCACTTAATTGAAGTTATCTAACTACAAGTATAGTTAGTACTACAGTATTTTCATATCTGTACTCACTTTTTGAGTGCTGTGTTATCATCGGCAGAGAGACTGTTCAAAGTGGCAGAGATGTGAATGTAATCATCAGCAACATCTAGGACCGGAGAAAATGGCATTCAATACAAAACTCAAAAATGAAAAAACTTTAATTTAATCCATTTTAAAAAAACAATATGAATAAAGAGAATGTCATACATCTGTGAGAAAAAGCTTTGTTCTTATAATACTCATACTTTTGTGAGAGCGGGTCATTTTCTCTGCTTTGGCAGTGGAATCTTTGATCTTGCTGGAATAATCAAGAAGGAAGGTCTTCTCCTGCTCGAAGAAGTCATCAACTTCCTGCAAAAAAAATAATATTCCAAAGACAAACTTTCTGCATGTCTCAGTCACATAGAAAAACAGATTCTGGTCTCGTCCTGGACCTGGTAACCAAGCACCTTTATCCCTTTACCTTTATCCCTGAGATGATGACCTCATCAGCGCTCTTGACCATGTTCTTGAAGAAACCCCCAAACATTTCCTTAGCATTCTTCCTCCGCACGCTGAGCTAAATGGACAAATCACAGAAAGGGAAAACATTCAGAAAACCCAAGCCAAGCATATCTCTGAATAGTTATTCAATGAGTTTAGTTGACAAAACCCTCTCAGCTGACCTCAGTTGACCGACAGCAGCACTGACAAAGAATAAGATGAACTAAGCAGTATGTATGTCATAGACATGTCTGTTATGCTCTCTCCTTCATCTCCCTTCTTTCTCTATATCCTCTATTTCTGCCTCTTATAGCTAGGAAAACCAGCAGCAAAGTAGAAAGTCGGTCTTGTGAAGTGTCAGTGGGACTCACATCCTGGTCATACTCCAAGAATATTTGGAAGTTTCTGTCCTTGCTCAAAATGGGGTGAGAGGACAGTCGCTGCAGGAAGACTTCATGGACTTGAACAGTCTTCTTAAACACAGCCAGATACTCACTGCGAAAACAACACACACAATTATCAACTGATAAAGCACACACAATCAAGCTTTTTTATCAGCACAAAGTCATAGTTCAGATCAGCATAGCTGTTCAAGCAGATACATAAAAACAATATTTCTAAAATATGTATAAATACATACATAATTATTTTTTACAAAGCATATGTTGAGTAAGTTTGAATGCAGTAATAACAGGTAAAACGCACGCCTCCAACTCCTGCTTCATCTTGGTGTATTCCTCCTTGGTCATGGTGGCTTCACCCTCCCCCAGTTTGTGCATCTTCTCCCTTGGGCTCTCAAAGTCAGGCTTTGGGGGAGCTGGAGGAATCTAGAGAGGGAGATGAGAAACAGAGAAGTGACAAATAAAGAAGTGAGTGAATGGAGTCTTATGCCACTTGTCCCATGTCATGTCACAGCTGTAATAGACCTCATACAGAGGGCCCTAAAGCACTAGGACTACAGTATTACACCCCCCTCCCTCTTCCACAAGCCTCCCCCTTCATCAAAGCACCACCCCCAAATGTAATGGCCCTCATTACAGTGCCCGAAGCTCTTGTGAATTTTTGGCTGCAAACTATGTTGTAAAAACACAGATCAGAGTGTAGTGTGGGCAGTGTGTATGTGTGAGAGATGGACACAGATGCTTACAATGAGGCCAGCATAATCCTCCGTCTCAACCAGCGTGTCATGGAGCCAGATGAAGTCCTCATGTTGTCTGGGAACTGAAAACTCTGGCTTCTGGAAGGAGCTGAGTGTGGTCTGGGGAGATGGAATCAAATACTAGTCTGTAATCTACATAATGTTAGCTTAATAGCTGAATGGACATTAATGATAATATTTGGCTTGGACAGAAATAATAAGTGAGTTTTTACTTTAGTATGGACAGTGAACTTGACTTTGTCTCGTTCACAGAGTGCGTCAGGAATGTCAATGAGAAGAGACGCATCGTTGTTTAGGTCCACAGACACAGATCGCGCCTAAGGGGGAGAAACAAGTCATGATCATCCTACTGAGACAGGAATTCACCACAATAGCTATGCCAGGAGATTCACAGGAGTAACAAGGCCACTAAAAACAGCTTTTCTTTGAAAATCTGAGATCTGGTATCCCATCTACCCTAAAGTATTATTATCCTGTGTTTAATGATGTGTTCACGACAGTCACGAAGTCATCTGCCAGTTCTCACAATGTCTGGATAGGTGTTAAACGTATCAGGTAACGGAAAAACATAGAATCATTTTCATGTTCTAAAAAAATGGGCCAAGAGGACACTACTCTCTTATTGCTCTCCACTGAGCATCAGCTCCTAACTTGTCATAACAAAAGGCTGGATAGGATTCTAATTTCTTTGACAGTCAGATGGCTTAAGCCCTACTGATCACAACCTGGAAATGCATTCACTCTAGAGGTTGGTTTACACATGCTAAATTGAAGCAGCAACCTCTAGATGTTTTCCTCAGTGTCAGTCAAGTTTCTAAAGAGTCTGGGGGTAGGCATATCATCACATTGATGATGCAGATTTTCAACAGAAATAAACTGGGGACGTTTCCTCTGGAAGTTTTAACAGGAAATGTAAAAAAAAAAAAAAGAAAAAAAAAAAGAAAGAAAGAAAAAACACAGCCCATGTAATCCAAACCACTGTCACTTCTAAAGCAACAAACTGAGATAAGTGCGATTTGGGGATGGACAACTAGCTGGCAGCCCATACCAGAGCACAGGATTATGGTTCAAGGCAAGGTTACAGTAATAATATCATAGTGTACTATAGTTAGCTTCTGCAATAGCTGAGAAAGGGCTTAGTCTAACTCATGGAACATTCCAGAAACGACATATTAATAAACACATGCATACATAAACAAAGGTTTTGTATGTATAATCTATATTTCTTTCTTATATTAAGCTATTGATCATATTTATAGAATTTGGAACATGGAACGTTTACATTCCAGGGATTAGTCAGACCCCAAAGGAAGCGGACATCTCACTTCAACTTCTTGGTAACATTAACTAATGCAAATAGGTAGCTAGCAAACGCTCATGTCGCTTACCTTTTCTTTTTCACTTTCATCAAGGGTAGATGTCATGATTGGGAGAATACAGAGTTAAATGGTAAAAACTTGATGGATTGTTCTGTCAGTAAAAACTCCTCCACCAATGCTAGCTAGCTACAAGTCCCGTTCCCGTCTGGGCGTCTCTCGTTCTGGGTCCCGCCCCTATGGGCTTGATTTGAAATTATGGAAAATATCTAAAGCAGAACTTGCACTAAATAGCTGTCAGGTTTCGAGTTCCATACGTGAATTAAATACTTTATTGTTTTTTTTGTTTGTCTGTTTTTAAAAAAAAAAAAAAAAATGTTTTACTAGTGACAGTTGTACGCAAATATGACAGTCGTGTGACATTCATATAGACCAAACATTTGTTTAGAAATACTTCAAAAACTTTCGTCCACAAAAACACGGACATGTTCCAGAGACACACAGTTTTAACAAGAGAGCATTGTGGGACTTGAAGGTTTTTACAGCATTTCCACAAGCATAATTGACTAGAGAAAAACTTCAATCCCCATCGTCTATATCAACCTATCAACCAGCAGGCGCGTGGTTTTTGAGAATTGTAAAAGCGACCTGTATCCAGAGATATTAATAGAAGATGATTATTCAACCTTCATTTTGCGTTCATCTTCATATAACCTAACTAAACAACCTAAGGCGTTACCCATTTGAATCACGATTCACGAATATAGCCTGACTATATAGTAGAATGGAGAAAGAACTGTGATATCTCAAAAACATTGACCTGTTTTGGAAACAACGAACAAGAATGCACGTACGCCAGATGTTGAAGCGCGTCCAGTGTGCCAGCGAGTCAGTTTGGCTGATCTCCGGACTGCACGCTCACCGTAGCTCCATATTTGTCAAGAGTTTCTCTACATCGTATTTGGTAAGATCTCGTAAGAAGAACAGCCTATACAGTTCCGTAGACAGTGATCGCTACTCCTCACTTGTCAAGTCAGTCGTTTCCTCCCGAGTCAGTTCACAAACTCCCGAGAACCTTGAAGAGGAGGATGTGCACATCTATGGACCTGTTGTAAAATCTCAGACACCCTCTCTGCGACCAGCTCCAAAAGGGCCTAAAATCCTTCACCCGTTGCTAAACCACGATAGGACGTATGAAACTGGAGAGTTTGGAACTCCTGCACGAATCATCTTGCAGAGAGGTCAAGGCAGGTCCTCGGTCCCAAGCGTGACCCGCATCCTTCAACAAACTCTATCCCCAGAACAAGTGTTCTACTTGGAGAGATGGAAGAGGAGGATGATTGCTGAGCTGGGGGAGGAAGGTTTCAAGGAGTACAGTAAAAGTAAGAAGTCTACATTTTGACCCCTTATATGTAATTATATGATAACAGCATGATTATGTACTTATATGTATTATATTATATGTATTGATCCAAAGGATTTTGTGTTAGATCTTTTCAGGCAAGGGAAGCTTTTCCATACGGCAGTGGAGGGCATCCTCACATTGAGAGAGACATCTGGGGAGGATACGGAAGCTGGAAAGATATCAGAGACTCTACCAGAGGTGGATGGATACATGGAGAGTATTCGAGAAGTACTGGAGGATGTCAGCAGAGTGAGAGCTGTTGAAAGCACAGTGCAGCATGGGACACTAAATTATCTGGGCATTGTGGACTGTGTGGCCTACTACAGGTAAATATGTCTTGAATAATCAAGAGGGAGAAAAATTGTACCTGTCTATTACATTGGTGACTACATTTGATCTTATCTTACGTCTTCTTTGTGATTCCTTGTGTTTTGTGATTTTGTCCTCAGGGGTGTGCTGTGTGTTATTGACTGGAAGACCTCAGAGAGGCCCAAACCCTACCTCAACAACACGTATGACAACCCTCTTCAGGTGGCAGCTTATGTTGGAGCCTTAAACAACGATGTGAAGTACAATTACCAGGTGTGATTAAGAACAACATCATTTGCCACCCAATCTCTTACCATTGAAAATGATCTGACTTCCATATATGTCCTCAATTCCTGGCCTCTCTTGCAGGTTGAAAATGGACTGATTGTGGTGGCCTATAAAGATGGCTCACCTGCACACCCTCATTTACTGAGCTCAGAACAGGTCCTGCAATACTGGGAAAGATGGTTGGTCCGACTGGAGGAGTACATGGAGAAGGGGTGAGTGACTTGAAGGAGCCGTGACTTGAAGGAGTTTGATAACCTGCTCAACAATGGATGAAAATTGTATACACCTTGTTTATCTGAGTCTTCTATGCTTTGCCACTCCTCACAGATTTTGGAGGCATTTAAAGGAATATTTCAAAAAACTTATTTAAAGCTGAAAATGTACCACTTATCTTATGCCTTGTACAACCTTTCTTTTCCAAACATTTGTTTTTGTCTTTTCAAGTAGAAATATCAGTTTTTTGGTCATGAGGGAAGTTTTTGTAGCCACCTCTTATGTCTGACTATGAATGTACACAGTTGAACCACTAGATTTCAATGTTAGTCTGCCAAGATAATGCATGGCCGCTAGCCGTGAATTAGAAACTGACTCTGTCTTGACAAATATCATGTTTTATGCAATTAAATCATTTGACAACTTTTCTTGACATTTGCAGACAGTGACCAAGTGATATCTAAACAATTTGTTTGAATTATTTGTCAACATGTAATTCTTATTTCAAACCACAAAGTTTGCATTGTTTGCATATTCCATTCTCAAGCAGTGATACACTCTCTACACACACATTGCTTGTTTCCTATTTGGATTTAGTTTAGTTTTTTTTAATGACTGTTGATTCCACTCATATGAAGCTTGTAGTCACAACCTGTTAAAAACAAACCAAGCAGCTCTGTACAAAGGATCTTCATTGAAGCCTAGGTCTTTGAAGAGCTTGTAGGAGAGTGTGTTCTCCTCCTCTATGAAGCAGTACACTGGGTAGCCTTGAGCATGGAGTTTCTTTGCCATGCTGCTGATTAGAGCTTTGGCATAGCCTTTTCCCCTATACTCTGGTAGTGTGAACAGCATGCCCATGGCACAATATGCATAGGTCAGTATCCAGGCTATAGGATGGCCTTCAGCATCCAGCACACAACAAGTGGGGAAGTGTCGAATCATATTCTGTATCATTCTGACACTATGCTCCTCATCCCCAAATTTCCAGGACCTATTAACTAGATCAACGTGAGATTCATCCAGGGAGGTCATTGACAGTGCAGGGCTGATGTAAAAACACAAAGAGAGACATGAAAGACACACACTCTAATGTCCGACACTGCAAGTCCATTTCGGGAGGTTTATATTATTATTAGGGAAGATGTTGTTGTTTGGAACTTTGAACTGAATTTCGCTGCAGTGTCTTGAGGTGGCAGTGAAGGGGGAGCTATTCTGCCCCCCTACCTTGAGATCCCTTCCACCGAGGAGACAAATGGCTGGGATCTCTGTGGGATGTTTTATGAGAGGGGTCGGAGCTGTGATGTCATCAGTATAGAAGCGATAGGATGAATTCTGATTGGTCTCCTTGCAAACAGCTCCTAATTTAAATACTTTAGTCTATATAACAGGGGCAAAGGGACAAATTCATTTTCTTTTCTTTGTTCTGGTCTTTGGTTCTCGTCATGAGCTGCGAGTAGCTTTGTAACAATGACCTGTAGTAATTTCTCTTTTATCTAGTAATTTATCTATCATTTGCAATTGAGGGTATAATGTAACATTGTTCTATTAAGTATTTGCCATGTAATAATTGTATAAGTATACAGTATTATTAAAGCCGCATTTGATTCATTCTATTTGACAATTCTTGCACTAAATCAGCACAAGCTCAACAATTATTTGCACATAGTGATAATTACATTACTTGGAGTCAGATTATCAATATTAGATATGCTTTGCTATTAACAAAATATAGCCAAATGTCTTGGCCAAACCTTCACATGGAAACTACCATTATTAGAAATGGTCTACAGCAGATTTCCAACAAACTTACCCCCTGCTCTAGTTTTTAAAGGGGTCCTTTATAATAGTGTTGGTTCATGATCATGTCCATCCCAGTGTCACAGTATTGGAACAGAGTGTGTGTGTGTGTGTGTGTGTGTGTGTGTGTGTGCGTGCGTGCGTGTGTGTGTGTGAGAGAGAAAAAGTAAATGTATGTGTGTGTGTATGCCTGTACATTGTCCAAGGTACCTGTCTACGGGAGAAAGATGGGAGATATCATCAAGAGTCATCATGTGGCACACAGCAACCTTGTCCCCTGACACATTTCTCTCTGAAGCCACTGTCCTCACCATCTGCTCATGGCAAAGATCTGTGCCTGGAATGGGAAAGATGCAGCACATACTGTATTAACTAGACAGCACAATGCAACAATGTGAGGTCTGATTCTGCATGAAGACATGTAAATGTACAGTGATGTAGGCTTACAACATTTTACATAACATGACAATGACAATAACATGAATATTGAGATCCAAAGGTCATGATTTAATGAGTAGGGAAAAAGGGAGAGGGCAAAGGACAAGTTACGGGTAGTTACCTAGACAGAGGTACTTGGTCCAATCTATTACACTTGCATTTGCAAGGATTTTCCTGAGGGTAGTTTCATCTTTTGTAAAAACACATATGTCTTTAAATAGGTCACCATCCTGCAAAATGAAGAATGAAGACAAACAGTGAATACATTTGTAGGTTATTAGAAATTAGAGTGCATTTATTTCTTTAGGATTCTTCTTTAATTGAGTTACCTGCTCATATTGCGGTAGGCAGAGAATACCATTGAACTCTGGCCAGCGGTCCACTAAAACATTAATCGGGTCTGACTTAATTCTGTTCATGAGGATAATGTAACCATAAACCTTGGGGAACAGACATGTTAAATCAATGTTACCTACTCCAAGACACAACCCTATGTAGTTCTACTTCTGCTGTTCTGTGGATAGGCAGAGATGTAATATACAAAGTTTCTAAAATCCATAAATACACCGAATTCAAAAGGCATATGCCTTTACACAACATGCCATATGCCTATACACACCTGTTGAGACTGGGGGAAAAGGTCCTTCAATTGTGTCTCGGCCAGCTTCAGCTGCTCTTCGGTCAGAAGCTCCATAACAAGCTCTCATATGTAGCTGTGCAGTCAGCGTGTGTGGTAGGAGCAGGCTGCCTCCAACAGAAGTATTTTTGAATAGTCCCAAATTCAATCAAAAACGTTTGCATTTTAGATTTACATAACAATAGGCTAAACCACACAAATGTAGCCTACCACTTTTCATACCACAGTCAAACGTACATGTAGCAAGTCAATTTACCATAGTAACAGTAGTTTGAATAAAACACCCTGAAGGGGTAAAACAATCATATACGGCAATATAGTCTAGATATCACATAAACAAGAGGTGAGGCAACACCTCACCTCTTGATTGGGACTTCCAATACGTATCATATGCAGTCAGCAGTCCCCAATCCCCAATAAGAAAGCATTGTAGCTGTCACCGTTCTAACTGGGTAGTGCTTTGTCGATCGTATTCTAGGTGCGCGCGATTTGCAAACTCCAGCGGCGGATGATCCGTTCCGAGCTGTCAGAATTTACGGTAAACACGGCTGAGGAGTTGTCGAAAATAAAACGCTAATGGTGGAGACAATGATAAATGTAGTCATGCCGGAATCTAAGCTATGGCACAGTATCGCACCTCATATTTTATAAGGCACCAACAGAATACTTGGAATTTGTGTTTTCGAGCGACTGATATCGACTGGTCGTTAGAGGTCACTGCTGATACTGACTTTTGTGTCTCATCTAACGTCCGACCGCAGCTAATGTCTCCTACATATTCTCACCTCGAGTTAGCATGCCCCTTAAACATGGGGCAGCCATACAGCCATCAAGGCTGTAAAGTCACCGGGTTCCTCCTTACAACCTATCAAATTGTTAAGTTGAAACAAATTTGTGAAAGAATGCCCACTGACTTCATAAAACATACATTACGAAGTGGGTCACGCTTCTTCTACCTTACTTCCATAAGTGTTACACAGCGTTCAGCCAATCAGGTTGCCTATAATAAAAGTATATAAAAGTTATAAACGTTAAAAAGTGACGCTTACTGAAATAGGACTTTGTTGAATTGTTGGCTCCTTGTTCAGTAAGCATAAAAAATTAATAGCGCCACACTGTGGTCAAACACAATCATATTCTATGGGTTAGGCGAACACAGCCCTATGCCAAATGTCATCACTCAACCAGATCAAGAAATATAAATATAGATTCAAAACAGATATAAATATGCACCACCATGTGACAGATCAGAATATGACTGCATATGTTACGTCCTGAGATTGTTTGTTTGGTAGTGATGTACCCCACCATGTCTGATTTCTAAGCATGTAAGTGATAGGACCTTCATCAAAGTTTATTGGTTCAGAGCGGCCATGTTGTTTATGCTGCTTGGCTAACATATTTTTTCATTGATAGACCTTGGTCCATAGATGCTGTATATGGATTTCCATGCAGATTGGCTCAGTGGTTACATAAGAGATGTCATTTGAGTGTCACTACTTAGACCCCTAATAATAATAATAATAATAATAATAATAATAATAATAGGAGAAAACGTCCCATTGTGCTCACAGCAGTCGTCAGAAAAAGTAGAAGTAGTTTTCTATTTCTATTTAAATGTTGGAGCAAACTTACCCTAAAAAAATGTCAATTTTTCAAGAATAGGCAGCTGGGTTGCAGCTCTGATGGAATTGTGTTACAAAGTGCATTTTGTTATGTGTTGACTTCTGCGGTAATAGGTAGCTCATTAGGCTTACGGCATGGGTCATGAATTTGTTGGAATGTGTAAGTACACAATGGTGTTCTTAGTTCCTTGTCTATAATTCCCATCACTCAGTCTCCATTGTTCAAAACAACACTGACTGAAAACAGGCCATAATATTACCAATACCCATAGAAGCACAACAAACTGGCCACACAAGAACATCATTTTTGGACATATAATTCATTCTTTCTGAGCCTTTAGTAGACCTACATTTCATATGGAGGTACAATACTACATAGTATAGAGACAGCCCATGGCACTAATAATTGAATTCAAACCAGGCAGCCCTGTACAAGGGATCTTCAGTGAAGCCTAGGTTTTTGAAGAGCTTGTAGGAGAGTGTGTTCTCCTCCTCTATGAAGCAGTACACTGGGTAGCCTTGAACATGGAGTTTCTTTGCCATGCTGCTGACCAAGGCTTTGGCATAGCCTCTTCCTCTGTACTCTGGCAGTGTGAACAGCATGCCCATGGCACAGTAGTCATACAGTAGGATCCAGGACACTGGCTGCCCCTGGCCGTCTGTGATGCAGCATGTAGGAAAGTGACTTATGAGATGTTTAATGTTCCTGTACCCCTGCTCGTCCCCTCCAAACTTCCAAGTTTTATTCACTAATTCAATGTGTGATTCATTCAGAAAGGACATCCTAGTTTCAAGGTCACTGTGGGTTTGAGAAATAAAGAAAAGAGTAAGTTGGGGTAAGTTGGAATGTTGACATGAAATGACCCCAATTTAATCCCCATGATACAATCATGATCACTAAACCTAGCCCAAGTTATTCAGACAATTATACATGACAGATCTGGCATTAGGTCAACCAGTGTACCTGTTGGATGTGATATGGGGCAGAAGACTAGGATCTTGTAATGTCATGAGATGCACCAAGGCAAAGCCTCTCACATTTACCCCTATGGAGGTGGCTACTTCTTTTAACATAGGGGCATGACATATATCAAATCCTGTTGGATAAAACAGTGTTAGTTTCCACTCACTTAGCTTAAGACAAATTAAATTCTCCGTAATGAACGATTACCTCCTATTAAGAAATATGTGCTCCAGTCAATCGCATTTTCTTCAGTCACCATTCTTTTCAAGATTTGTCTATTGGTGCAGTATAAAGTGACCTTTTTCTTGTACTGTAAAGCACTTTTGTTCTGTTGGATAAACAAAAATATTCAGAGTGTCTGCTTTGTTGACAATGTGTTATATTGCCATGTAAACTTTGAACCCGAATGCAACATACAGACTGACCTTTGCATCTGGTCGGCAAATAATAACCTTGAAATCAGGCCAGGTGTCTACAACTATCTCCAATGTGTTTGGCTTATTTCTGTTGAGACCAAACAGGAATCCATACACCTACAGGACAGTGTAGATTTAACTAAGGATTAATCATTATTGGTTATAATAATCACACACTATTGTCCTATAGGCTAATATACTTTATATCACATACTATTTCTGCTAATGCTCCGCAATATTATTAAATATCGTCGTCAATTGTGGCGAGTACCTTTGAACTTTTCGGTAAGTGTGACTGTAGTATTCTTTCAGCGATCTGGAGTTCATCCGAATTCAGAATCTTCATTCTTACTGTAGAAGGACGCAGTCAAACTGCAAAACAGTATATCTGGATAGCCTACGATGACACTGCCTGAAATCAGACACCGCTGTGTACGAAGTCTATTAGAAAATGTTTTAGTATTTCAGTGTTTGCTGACTTCCCTCCACCCAGTCTCCAATTGGCTAGAATACTAGTTCCACTGTGTACCTTTGTGCATCGTATTCTATTGGCCTCTCAGTTTTTCCCCTAATTTTTTTTCCCAGCAGTGGGGCTCTCTCTCTCTCCCCCCCCCCCCCCCCCTTATGGTTAGTAAAAGTAACCATAATCTAGCTAGGATAGTCGACAACAAATGGTGAGGGGATTTTTTTGGGCAAAAGGTTTGTAGCTTAGCGCTAGCTAGCTATACCTTATTGTAGCTGCTCAACCCTGTTCATTGAATAGTAGTCTAAGCTAAGTCCTTCAACAAACAAGAGGCAAAAAAAGTACCACATGGAGATGTCCCAAACTATTTATTTTGTAGAAAGCTTTGCTGCATAGCATACGAACCATTGTATTAACTAGAAAAGGTAGCCTACATTTTCAGAGGAATCATATTCAAGGAATCATATTCAAGAAAGCAAAGGTTGCTTTTATATTAATGTAACAGTAATATGTTTGAAAGTCAATAATTGCTTTGTCAGAATACTGACAGGGAGTTTGCACTGCTCTAGTAAACACATACTATTAGTTCATGAGTGAGACCTCTTCCTGGGCCTTATAGCTAGCAGGAGTACTTTATCAAATGAATAGAGCTCAACCATGGGCGGCTCCACACCTCAAATGTGCACTGGTATGTCTGTGGGGACAGGAAACAGTGAGTTGGTTAAGCACATCCATTCAGGCATCAAGCTGTTTAGAGAATAGTCTAGTAATAACAGAACTCAACCTCAGTTATATACATATACATACTTTAAACATAGGCCTATATCTAAACTCAATTTTACAGTTTGGCAGGCTATGACATGGTAGATGTAAAGTATGATCCTTGGAATATCCCTAACCCTAGCTTTAACCCTTGCCCTTACCCTGACCATTGTTGAATGTCGAACATAGTAGGTTCATTATCAATCCCCCTCCCAGCCAAAATATATGTACTTCATGTGTGATGTTCTTTATATCATCATATTATTATATACAAGTAAAAGTATGGTATTTTCTTTATATAGGTCTGTATGAATTACTGAGTGGTCTTTACCAGAGCCATCTCTGGGTCCTCAGGAATGCTGCACAGTTTCTCTGCGCCACCCTTCCTGCATGAGGTTCTAGCCATCTCCACGGTGAAGGAATACTTAATGCCAGCCACGATCTGTAGAGAAGAGGTGTGTCAGACATGGTTTCCTTTCATTGTCATTGTCTCAGGGATCAAGCAGAACCACATATTTTGTTCTTCCAAAGTCGTGATATTTCAGTTTATGTAGTCAACTAGGGTGCAAGTGGTCAACTGAAGCTAACCCTGTGGGGCAGTGCAGTAAGTGACTTCCTGGACTGATGAGAAAAAGTAAAGTAAATTCCAGCAAGCATTCACTATTTTGCTTCATTAAACTTTATTTATCCTGTGTTTTTTACATCAGTGCAGATGATGAAAAAATGAGAGGTGGAAAAAGCTGGAGACTCGTGACTGACTAATTCAGGCCTGATTCAAGACATCTGCATGATTTGATGCAAGCAGCCAGAGGATTGAGAGATCTAGGTGGACGGTTGACTCATTCACAACATTTGGGCTTTATATGTCTTCAAATAAAAAACAAAACAACCGAGTCACTCACATTTCACTAAGCTGGCATAAAAAGCAAATGTTGTCTTGTAAAATACTTACTTGTCTCTCAGCCTTGATCACTTTGGCCACTTGCCTGACGTACACGTCGTTAGTTCTCTTGTTGTGTTCGACCACGGCGAATTCTAAGGCGTCTTTCACCCCCGCATCTGACAGGTTTGCGTCCAAAGCACCTCCAAGCATTTGAGCACTCGCTACGGTGATGACCACCGCGAGCAAAGGTAGTACGATTTTAAAATTCATGATCATTTCTTATAAAATCTCAGAGGTTCGCGTCAAATAAACAACGACAACAACCAGACGACGTTATATAAACACTGACGTCAACGTCTGCTTGTTGAGAGAGGTAGGGCTTCATCTAATTCAACCAATGAGGACAACGATAGATGCTAGTTTTGTAATAGGTCCTCTCTGGACTTGCAGATTTTTGCTTATATAACGACATTGCAACAAGTGAGATTAATGATTGCATATGTGTCTTATTTTACATCATCGTGCACTGGACATAGGTCAATAGTAATAGCAAGCACCCAATGCAATCGCTATCCTTCAGTTGAATCCTGTCAGTGGTTAAACCAAGCTAGTTGAACCAGTCACTTTACTGATTCGTAACTCAAACATACTTTTGTGCTGATAACACACAGAATTGGCTTCTCTTTAAAGAGTCCACACCTGGAAGGAACCACGTACGTCATAGCCTAGCCACTATGCAGACCATTGAAGATATGAAGTGAGTACAGCATTGTTTAGAGACGCCGATAAATTATATTTGATCAAAAACTTTGACAAACGATCAACTGAAATACTTAATTATATGTGCGTAATGTTACAGCTACCATGTTCGACTTGATCAAAACTTTTAGTTTGATCAAGATCTTTTGTTACACCTTATGCAACAGTATTTTTTCAGTGTGCGTGTGTGTGCCCGCGCGCTGCTGCCTACATGTTCATACTGAACAGTTATTGTAGGCCTATATATTTTTATTGCAGACAAGCAATCTTCAGTTTGGATCCTACCAAACAGCAGCAGCTTTTGGCAGTGGGGTCAGCAGTGGCAGTGGGGGGGCTACTGACTTACCTGATGTATAGAAAGAGGGAAGCCAGGAGCATCCCTATTGGTGAAGGATGGTGGGGGGCAGGAGATAAGCCTCTGTCAGAAGATGAGAACATTTACCCCTTTGAGGTTCAAACGTCAGATGAAGAAATAGAGGTAATAGAGGTAGCAAACTTAAGAACCAATAAGAAGAACAATCTCCAATGTTATGTGATGAGAGAAAGGGTAATATGTTATAATTATGTAATAATGTTTGCAATGCTATAGGCCTATTTGAGGAAAAAGCTGCATGCCATATTCTATTAATGAGATACTTGGTGTCTTCCTCCTCAGGACCTTCATTCACGTATAGACAGGACACGCTACACTGACCCCCTGGAGGATGCACACTTCCAATACGGCTTCAACTCCACCTATCTCAAGAGGGTGGTTTCTCATTGGAGGCATCAGTTTGACTGGAAAAAGCAGATAGCTGTGCTGAACAAGTATCCCCACTTCAAAACCAGAATAGAAGGTAGGTCTTATGAATTTTACAGTGACACTTACAATAGTGTGTCTCATTCAGAATTTCTCAGGAATTATTCTGCAATATATTATACACTAGTTTCCTTAACCCCTGATTCCCCCTCAGGGTTGGATGTGCATTTCATCCATGTGCGGCCACCACACCGTGAGGGTCAGAGGGTGTTGCCTCTCATGCTTGTGCATGGTTGGCCTGGCTCTTTCTTTGAGTTCTACAAGATCCTTCCCCTGCTCACTGATTCCCAGGATGGCCTTGTGTTTGAGGTTATATGCCCATCCATCCCTGGATATGGCTTCTCACAGGCCCCGCATAAACAAGGTGATAACTCCACACCACAACAATACTGTGACACACGCACCTTGGCTGGAGGGGTAGTAGAATCTATATAATTAAATAAGGTTTTGCTAAATTGCTCTTATAGAAAACAATGTCCAAACATATTTGACAGTAAGTGACCAATACTGAGATCACCAGACTAGTTGATGCTCATGGACATGCTCTGTGCTTTGGTGTCCCTCCAGGATTTAACTCTCTGGCTGCAGCGAGAGTCTTCCTCATGCTGATGGAGCGTCTGGGATTCTCAGAGTTTTACCTGCAGGGTGGGGACTGGGGCTCCCTCATCACTGTCAACATGGCCCAGATGAAGCCGCAGTAAGAAATGAGTCAGGTCAAACCAAGGTTTAAGAGTACCATGGCAAAAAAAAATTCCATCACCAATTTGTTTTCCTATCAGGATCTTTGTTAGTCTTAATCATGGCCATGGTGACTGGCATTTACTGTCTTCCAAACAATCCTCTCAGTATGCAAAATTACTGAGAAAACCGCCATACCAATGTATCACAAATAGAGGAAAAGCAAAACAGGAAAGCAAAACAAGTTTGGAATTCTGCAGCTCGCAAATGCATTTGTGAGCTGCATGCTATTTATTTTAGGTCCACATGAATTATCACAAACCTCTCATGAATAGTGCACAAAGATACACTCCCCCCCCTTTCAGTAATTTTTCCCCAATGATTTCTCTCAAATGAGTAACAAACTGTCATTATTCACTCTGCCTGTGAGGTTTGTGAGGGGTCTCCATCTGAACATGTTACCTGCACAGCGGAGGGGGTTTGGTGTGCTGTTCTCTATTCTGATTGGCCGCTACCTGCCCTTCCTGGTTGGATTCACTCAGGAGGATGTTCAAAGACTATTCCCTTTCATGGAGAAGAATGTCTATGAGATCCTGAGGGAGACCGGCTACATGCACATTCAAGCCACCAAGCCAGACACGGCAGGTTAGAACAACACCATAAATTGCATAGACTTGAAAGTAAATCATAACATTATCATTGCTTACAGGCAAAGCTTGTACATTGCCAGGTTTTTTTGTGAACTTGCTTCTTCTCAGGTCTGAATATCATGCGATAATAATCACCATGGTCTATGTTGCCTGAAATTGATTTAATTATCTCCAGTGTTTGTGTCCCATTGCGGTATGGTTAAGAATGCACCTTAAATGTAAAATGAAATTGCATAATGCCTTGATAGGCCACACCTTGTTTTTCTCCAGGCTTGTAAATTAATTTGCTTGTGTGCTTTGTCTATGCTCTATACCACCACTCTGAGGTTTAGCTCTAATCATGTCAAATACAATTTCTCCCCCTGCAGG
Organism: Argentina silus; assembly: GCF_951799395.1. NCBI lineage: Eukaryota > Metazoa > Chordata > Actinopteri > Argentiniformes > Argentinidae > Argentina > Argentina silus. The sequence goes on along the minus strand of NC_139653.1, from coordinate 9,901,352 downwards.
CTGTGGTGTGAATGACTCTCCAGTGGGACTGGCTGCCTACATTCTGGAGAAGTTCTCCACCTGGACTGACTTTAAGAACAGGCAATTGGAAGACGGGGGATTAGAGAGGTAAAAGATGGAAATTCCACCCTGTTTAATGGAAAAAAAATCAAGGTCAGATGTGACACAAACACTAGAAATTAATGAACAGAAAATGTGTTGAGGAAAATGTCGCCTTGCTTTCCTGTTTCAGTAAATTTAGTCTGGATGACCTCCTGACCAACATTATGATCTACTGGACCACAGGCTCTATCGTCTCATCTATGCGTTTCTACAAAGAGAACCTGACGAACATTGAGAAGAGACTGGATACTCGGTGTGTGTGCTCTGCTATGTGGGCTTCTCAGCTTTCACTCCACTCCACAGAGCCTGTTATTTCATCCATGTGAAACCCTAATCATACTTCCTTTGTGTTGTTGCATATGTGTACATGAGATGCTCCTGACAGGGGTTTTTAATGGGTTCAAAGTGGGGTAGATGTTAATATACTTTTCTTTCCTCAGAACTGGGGTGTTTGTGCCCACAGGCCTGGCAGCATTCCCCAATGAGCTGCTTCACTGCCCTCTGCCCTGGGCACGAAATAGGTATCGAAACATCTGTTCTTACTCCTACATGCCTCGGGGTGGGCACTTTGCTGCCTTTGAAGAGCCCCGTCTTCTGGCTGATGACTTTGTGCAGTTTGTCAAGAAAGTGGAGAAGTTATAGAGCAAAGGGCAAACACTCATTATGATTGTTATATATGCACCAAAATACATCTAAGGCTTTTTTTTTTTATCAATACTCAAAGGCATAACTGTAATAATCAAGCATATATTTTAACTTGATTTGTTGCCACAAATACTCAGTAATAATCTCATACAGTCTAGCTCAGTGATTGTAATTACTCATTATACATCCATCAAAAACATTATGGAGTAGTACTGTATTTAAGAAACATAATGATTTGCACTACTGCAAGATACAAGTTTGCACTAATCTGAGATACAAATGTTCCATAATAAAATACAAAACACTTAAGTGACTTCCAGATTGCACAAAAACTGTTAGTATTTGTGAAGTAGCCACAAACATTAAGAGTCCAATCCATGATGCATTAAGAACATATATTTTAATAATGTAAATGTCTACAATCATCCACAAATCGTTCATACATGAAGGAGAAGTTAGGGAGCTGTCAAAAAGTGCAACATGTCGCTAGTCATTCTCTGGAGAACAGCATTGACCTTGAACAGTGACATGCTGTCATTGACATGCTGCCAAGTGTTGTTTCAGATGTATGTTTATTATGCAATTGAGGCACAAAACCAAGAGACATCTAGGATATTGTAGTCACACCTGATACTGAGTATCCATAATGAATACCCCATCAAGCTTTATGTAGGCTACTCTGTGATACCTTTCAGCACTTTTACCACCAACCACCCCCAGTGCTTTTATTACAGCACTAAGTCCCACATCATTCATTAAAATCTGTATAGTTTGGTAGCCCACAGGAATGCCATTCATTCAACTGAATTACAATAAAAACACATTGCCCCTCGGCACAGGGTTTTAGAGACGGGGGTTCCTGAGAGAGAGGTTTTGTATTCAGACGTGTTCACCCTGCCCCTTTAAACACCTCTTATCCCATCATATGGCTGTGGCCCTCTCCTGGCATGTCACTTGTTGAATCCCTTGATGGGCATGGGGGCCTGGAACCACACATAATCCTGCCAATCCATCGGCTCTGCCTGAGGTGGCCCAGAGACGTCAGGATCACAAGACAGGGCAATAACCTGGTTCTTTACCCGTGTGGGCACCTTGAAGTCCAGTTTTGGCCGGAACCAGCCAACGCCACAATCCCTGTGGCCAAGGACCATGACTGTTGTGGTCATTAAGCGGACAGGTCTGGTATCAGACAAGAGGTCTGCCACAAAGAGTGTGCGAAAGACTTGCCGCAAGCAGGCAGAAACTCTGAGGCTCCGGCTGCTAGCAGCTAATATAACTGCTTCCATGTTGACCTCGTACAGCTCCTTAGGGAGCACTGGGGAGCCACCCAGCAGAAGCAGCACACGAGGCACCAGGCTGAGGGAAAACAGCACCTCCAGCTGCTGTAGCACCTCTTCCAGCTCCTGGAGTGTGCGCTGACTCTTGCGCCAGTCCAATCCTGCCGACTGCACTGGTCTCCAGCCCACCACCTCCTCACTCTAGACAGGATGAGAAGAGAGACTGGGGTCAAACAAACAAAAACTCACAAACATTCCTTATGAGAAGAGCAGCATTATTGTTAGTCATGAAAGTTGAATACAGTTGTTGTGAGGAAGTTTTACATCAGCCACTGCACTGACCTGCACAGCAGCTTGCTGCTTTTTCTGAGAGTACACCAGCTGGTCATAGGTCATGGGCAGCTGCTGTCTCTGGTACAGGATGCACTTGAGGATCTCACTGACGAACCGACAGCAGCCCTCTTGTGTGACAGAGCCTGGGAAGACCACCTCCACACGACCATCTTCCCGTGCCTTTCGCACTACCTCTGCATCATCAGCCTCCGTCTCCCCAGTAGGAGTCGGATGGGGGGCAGCGCTGCCGGCCACTGCCACTGTGGTCCTCTGGCTGGGGCAGTCCTCACGTGGAGAATTCGTAGCTTTACAAATAGAACATTTAAGAAGTTTAGGTTCACGATCTGTGATCATGATGTCGAAAAACACATTAGCTAGCGGAGAAGATGTTAGGAGGTAAGCTACTAACAGCTAGCTATCATCACACTAGGAATAGGGCAAAACATAGCTAGCTAGCTGGTTAGCCACAGAACTGCGAGACGAGTAAATGAGGACAGGACTCGGACTCACCAACATCGCTCGGACCGGTGATTACCACACCGGGGATTATGACAGCCTGAATGCAGTTTTCCTTGTCTTCTATGCTAACATCGATGACATTTTTCGAGTTTAATTCAACATCTGACACCAGATCATTTGTCTCGGGGACGTTTCGAGTGTTCATACATTCATACATTTCCTGTGTTGAAAGTAGTCCAGAGCCAGAGGTTTCGGTTGTAGGTCCGGATATGTCATTTACATGGCCCAGGCCGTTACATTCTGTATCCGATTCCTTTAGTGTGTCGATCCCTCTTTCCAGTGAATTTGAGTGACACATTTTCGTTCGGTCATCGCGGCAATCTTCTGTAAAGTTATTTTCCATGCTCACTTCGAACACATCCCCACATTGCTCCTCCGCCATTTCTGAAGTTTCGAATCTCCCCCGTTGGTGGTGGAGCAGCAGCATCATGGGAAAAACTAGACGATTCAATTCCAATTTAACCCCCACGTCCTAACTCCTAGGCACTCCATGTTGACTTTAACGGTTTTTACTAAAGCGTTTTATCCCATGGGTAAAAGACAGAAATAGTATGGGTACATTTATTGTTCTTTCACACAAACATTGAAACTTTGGCAGTCAATAGATAAGGAGGAATTTTGAAGTAGACGCTAACAAACGATTTGGAACGGAACCCTACGTCTGCTCGTTTCGTAGTGTGATACTCCCCGTTTCTATCCCGAGTGAGTGGAGTTTGTGGCTGGTGGAGTGTAAGCGAACGACAAACGAATTTGAAAACGCCCCTGGCAATGACAACTACAAAAATAATTTCCAGAATTAACTTCGTGGGCTTCGTGGTCTTATTTTAGTAGTAGAAAACGTTTAAAGATGGTTTGGACTATAGATAGACAGATTTGCTGGGTAGTTGAAGGAAATTAAAGATGGTTTAGTTGGTTGGATGGCTGCATGGTTGGTTGGTTGGTTGGTCTGTTTGTCTAGTTGGATGGATGAATTGATAGATGGGTAGATGATAGATAGAGGATAGATAGATAGATAGATAGATAGATAGATAGATGAGGGAAAGATAGATAGATAGATAGATAGATAGATAGATAGATAGATAGATAGATGAGAGGTAGTGGATAAAGTTAAAGATGGTTGGATGGATGGATAAATGAATAGATGAAAGAGGATGGATAAATGAGAAAGGAGAGGTATAACTAGATCAATAATTAAGAGGTTAATCAGTATGGGTTATACAGAGTGAATAGCAGTGACTGGTTAGAGGATGATGGCTAGGTAGTTGAGGGGTTGACAGGTTAGATAGATATGAGGTTGGAAAGATAGACGGATAGATAGATAGATAGATAGATAGATAGATAGATAGGTATGTTGAGTCTGCGGTAGTTCAGTGGAGTGGGTAGGTTTAGTGGTTGAGAGTGGGGTAGAACTGGTAGCCAAGAGAGTGCATTATTGTGTAATCATTCTAAGAATGTGTTCTGCAGGTGTCCTGTTTTTAGTTAATTTAATTTTCCGCTCTGGCACTGCGAGTTCACGTTGAACCTATTTCACATAATTGAAATGAGCGCTTTCATGAATCTATCAAAAATGTTTACATGCCATGTGCAGTGATGAGAATAAATGGCCTGTCTGTATTTGACTGTTCTTCGACATTGTGTGACATCCCAAATATTAACACGTACTGTAGTAAATACATTGAATAGAGTCAGTGGCTACGGCCATGGGAGACATTCCGAACATTAACACTTATCAAATACATAAGTAGGCCTGCCCATTCTAATCAAATACATTTAATATAATTAGTGGGTACGGCTGCATGCAACATTCCAAACATTAACCACAGTGGGGGAAGGTGAGCAAATTGTAGTGTATTTGGCATTCATAACCTCATATCCAATTTGTAGATGCCTACTGTCTGTATTTGACTGTTCTTTTTCACGCATTGAAGAGTTGGAAATAAAACACAGAACAATAGATTACGGGTCAAACATAAGACATACATTTATTCCCAATAATGAAGCGAACTCAACACAAGTGGTCACATGACTAACTCACACATAACAGTATTGCTAAAGCATTGCTTTGTCAATAAACAGCTGACAGTAAAAAACAAACTGATAAACCACACATAGGTCAGACATGGTCCTACTGTAGGACTACTTAACATTTCTACAGCAATCTTGGTCGCGTGCCATTCATCCGAAAGCACTATCATATTGCAAAGCCTACGGGTAGTCTAGTAGTTCAATGTATACAACCGAATGTGTCAATAAACATAACTGCTTCAGATACAGAAGACAGCTGGACGCATTTCCGACGAAGATTCTAGGGAATACCTCGTTGAAGTGTTTTGACGGTAAGCTGTAGTAACCGCTCCCGTTCGCTAGCAAGTCGTTGAGCTGTTGCACTGACACTTCGAAGTCTGTCATGTCGACTCGAGCTGACACCGTCGGCTTGACCAGCGGGCTGTGTTTTTTCTCCATACCCATACTCCATACATTTCTCACACAGGGCCCTCGTGCTTCAGTATGTCCTTTTCTGTTATGAGGTCCAATTAGCAGACCCCTTTTTACTCATTGCTACTGTTGCAGTGTTACTTTAACTCAAAAAAATAAAAATAAAAAATTAGGGTGAAGGAGCTGGGTGTGTAGGGGGAAATCAAGAGAGTTCTCTCAACTCTTGGAGGTTGTAAATTAATTACTCACCTTCCTTGTTAAAGGAGTAGGAGCTTTACATCAACAGAGCTATAGAGACTGAATGGACTGTTTCCCAGACACAGATTAAGCATAGTCCTGAAATACGTAAATCATACCTTCAATGGAGACTATTGAAAATGCTTTCAACATATTCCACTGTTGTATTGCGTTTGTTGTGTTGTGTGTTGTGAGTTGTGAGAATGGTCGGATGGGGGGATGTTGAGAAGTCTATGTAGTGAGAATGGATTATGTATGGAGAGATCGAGTGAGAGTGTTTGTCTGTCAAGTCTAAGTGTGCTTGTGCATTATGTGTAAAGAAAATGGAATTCTACGAAAAATGTAAATGCATTTCAGTCTATGACCAGAATTAGTCTAGGTCCAGGAAATCAGCCCATGAGAAATAGGTATTAAATCCTCACAGCTCACTTTCCTAGTTCAAGGAGTACGAACTGAAGGGTTTAAAAGGTAAAACATTTTCAAGGGCATTTGGGTATGAGGAATTGAAAAGGGGGGTGATTCTTTTGTCTTCAAAATGAATAAGAAGGGAATAACAGGGGAGATGATGAACTAGTCCTCTAGACCCCACAGCTTCAGGGCCTTCAGCACTCTTCTGAGGAATGACTGCAAAGATGAACCATCCAGTCAAAACTTGTAATTTTCCAGTGAAGACATTACCACCAGGTATACTCACTGTTAGAGAGAGAGTCCACAGCCATCTCCACCTCTGGCATGTCTGAGGTGTCTCCAACAACGATGCTCAAACTGGACTGTCAATGGAAGTCAAAGAGACATATAACTATACATTCAATTGTGATCATTCTGGTGCAGATCCAAAAAAGCTTAGCAATTGAACATCAAGATTTTTTCTTGGGGGGGAGGTGATGGAGTATGTCAATTTGAAAACAAAATGAAGTATTGATGCAACTATGTAAACTTCATGATGGTACATAGTATAGGCTTGTCTTACCTTTCTGCCAGTGACCTGATTCTTCCCCTGAGACCCTGTTTTGAGCTCTCTGCATCAGTGTTGGTGTTGATCACGGTGATGACATCCTCACTAATTGGGAATTCCCTCTGGTAGGCCTTCAGTTCTTCAATAAGCTCCTCCGGTAGAGCATCAATGAGTCACAGCATGGCGGAGTGGACGTTGGTGGCCATCAGGTCCAGCACAACCTTTGGGGTGGGGTCTTCCCTGTCCACCACCACGACCTCAGGATCCCTGCTCAGAAGGTTGAGGGTCACATCAGTGACCTCCAGAGTGAGGAGGTTGAGGTCTGTGCGGGTAAAAACCCGGGGATCGAAGGTGTGAACATTCCCATCGTTCGGACTCATCCGCATCAATACGTGAGGGACAAGGTCGTCCAGCTGACCGATATCAAAGTCCCTCTTAGTTGGTCATGTTGGGGTCTCTGCTCTGGTGACATAACCAATAACCATGGACCCTGGTGTCTGGGTTACTTTAGGAGACTGGCTCAGTGGTGAGTCCATGACTCCCTTCACCACATAACGCACTGTGTCCTTCCCCAGCTTGGGGGCTTTGTGCGACATAATTTCCTGCAGGGCCCCCTCTGTCCCATCTGCAGCAGCTTCTTCTGGACCACGAGCACCAGCTGAAATACCTCTGTGCTGGTGACCCTCACCCACATTGTGTTCCTCATCTTCTTCAACACATCATCCACAAGGTTCCAGTCCTGCACCTTCAGGGGGCTTAGCTGTGAGAACAGCCTGACAAACACATCCCTGACTGGACAGTGATAACTACAGAGTCTGTAGTTTTGTCCTCTGCTGAGGCACACCGACTCTTTGAGGCAGCCTTGTTGTCATAATGTGTCTTTAGACAGATGTCAGAGGACAGCGGGTGGGCGGAGACTGTGAGGTCAGCTGCTTTAAATGAGCCAATGGAGCTGGTGGTGGAACCCAGTCTGGATACTGGAGACTCAACTATAAGCTTGTTGACCTCACTAGCCACGGGTAACCTAGACATGGGTAACCTTCCTGCTGCCATGGCATAGGGCATGCCTGAGAGCATCAGCATGCGCTCCTCCAGTTCCCTTCGGAGGGAGCTCACTATCCTCACACTGGACGGCTGAGTACTTGAAGCTCCTTAGTGGTGTCCAAAGCAGACGGTGCATTAGCGTCACCTTACACGTCCCATAGGATGGACACCACCATATCCATGGCCACATCTGAGATTGGCGTCGCTGGCGTCGTGTCTGAGGGAGAGCCGTCCTCTGACTCTGGCTCGATCCCCTGCAGGAGTTTGGTGATGATGTCAATCACAACATCAGCCGTGTTGTGCAATCTAGTCTATTCACACTCCATCTTAATCATCACCTTCTTGATAACGTTGATCACGTTAATTGTCTCAGCATCTGATGGGTCCTTACAGGCTCTGTCACACATGTGGCTCTCCTTCCATTTACATGATTTTACAGTAATGGAATTGCTTGATTTTGCTGTTGGTGTATCCAGGGGCAGAGTTCCCATTATGGTCTCAACCAATAGAGGACCCAGCATCAGTACCAGCTCATACTGGTGTTCCAGGTCCTCAAAGAGCTTGGTCTTGCTGGTGTAGAGCTCAGGGAGGCCCAGGCCCTGGAGAAGCAGCTTCATGGCCAGTTTACCAACCACCCCCTCCAGAAGTTGGTATGTGGGGCTGGAGACCCTGAGATGCTCATCACTGGCAGTGGAGGGGCAGGGGGACTCCTCCTGCTTGTGAGGCCTTCTATGTGGGAGACTACCCTCAGCAGAGAGCTCCTCCACTGCAACTTTATGGACAATCAAATCCATGTTGTTGGTGTGGGGTCCAATGAGAAGTCTCTGATAAGAAGGGTCCATCACTTGTTGGAACATTTCTTTCCCCGTTTTGAGGCTTTGGGCTCTGTCTCCATATGTATCCTCCAGGAGAGACAAGACGGATTCCGACAGTGGATCACAGAACTCCTGGAGCTCCAGTCCACTCTCAACTTCACATGGGGTGAGGCTGCAGCTGATCTGAGAGCTGGAATACAGCTCTCTCTTTGACTCCATCTTGTCCTGGAGGTTAGGGTAAAGCACCTCAACGATGGAGTCAGTGAGTTGCTGGTCTGACAAAGCAGGGAAATCCCCACCCAGGCCCTGTAACACAGCCTCCTCCTTGTACTTCCTCAAGATCTCCTTCACTGCCTCACTCAGGTCAGGAGTTGATGCGACACGCCCAGTAGGTGGCGCCAGAAGAACAGAAATGGCCTCCTGGCTCAAAAGGCACTTCAGCTTCCTAACCACAGTTGTAGCCATTTGTTTCTTCATGCTCAGAACACCTGGTGTCAGAGTGGCAATCTCGAGGTTGGACAGTGACTGAGCTCTGGCCAAGGAGATGGAGCATCTCAGTTTGTTGTCCATTTGCTCTAATTCACCAGAGCAGGAAAGCTCAGCCAGTTTCAGGAGAACTGAGTCAATTAAATCCAGAGCCATAATGGATGATGAAGTTGATGCTGCAGACATCTTAGATTTAGCTCTGTCAATGATGTCACTCACTGGCTTGATGGAAGAACCCAGGAATGTGGACCTGAGGCTCTCAATGACCGCTCTGACTCTCTCTTCCCTCTGGCCCTTTTGACTGACATCTACAGAGGACTTTACAGCACAGATGGCTGCAAGCACAGTGGAGCCCTGAGGTGATGTGAGGGAGAGCAAGGGCTCAGATGTAGTCCCATCCAGACGCCTCTGCATCAGCTCCACCATCTCCAGGGATCTGGCCCTGTCCTGTGGGGAGACGGCCCTGTCTACAGCTGGGAGGAGATCCTCCTCACTGCCCAGCTTGGCTTTGAGCCCCAGCAGAATGGCACTGAGGACCCTCCTGTCCCGGAGTGACACCCTGCTCAGAGCAGAGCCGGGCCGGCTATTGGAGTCCTGTAGTGGGGACATCGCCCTCTGGAGGTTGGAGGGGGAGACACGTGGGGTCCCAGTACCAGAGAGGTCACTTCCGCAGTCGTCACTCCCATTCCGCACGCCCATGTTCAACAGGATGGAGTCGATGATCTCGTCTCCATAAACCTCCAAGTCCTTTATCATGATATAGGCCGTCGGCATGGCGATGACCCCAGCGCGCCCTGCGGAGCTTACATGAGGTCTCTGATTCACTCCGGAGGAGTCTAACAGAGACGCATTGCAACGTCTCATTGGACGAGGAGGAGGACTGGCCAGAGGAGCGATGGTCAACCAGGAGCTCCTCGTCCAACATGGGGGCTGAAGACAGGACCCTCTCCATGGTTAGGACAGAGATGACTTCATCCAGGGTGAAATCCACCAAATTATTCCCCACAGGGCTGCACCTAGACACCTGGGAGAAGGGGAGGCATCTGTAGGAGATGGGGTTTCCCTTGTAGGAGTTGGGGTGTCTCTGCCAAGAGATTGGGTGTCCCATGTAAGATTTTGGGTGTCTCTGGTGGGAGAGAGGGAGGCGTCTGTAGGAGATGGAGTGTCCTTTGTAGGAGTTGGGGTGTCTCTGGTGGGAGATGGGTTGTCCCTTGTAGGAGTTGGGCTGTCTCTGGTGGGGGTAGTGGTGTTTACCCTAGGAGAGAGGGTGTCCGTAGTGCTGTCTTTGGTGTGAGCAGAGCTGACTCTCATGGGAGATGAGGAGGCCTTAATAGGAGTAGGCGAGTATCTGCTACAAGGAGTTGAACCCTCTTCAATCTTCACATCCAACACTGACCCCTGCACTATGTTGACTGACTTGCAGATGATGCTGTAGATCAGGCCCTCAGCCCTCTCAAAGATGGAGGGGAGAGACACCTTTGAGGACACGTCTGGTGTAGCTCTCTCTGTCTGGCCATCCTGATCAGGGCTGAGGCGTGGGGAGGCCTTTGTAGAGAGCTGGACCGGGCTGAGAGAGATGGTGGTGGCTGGGTCCGATGGATCGCTGGCAGGGAGGATGCTCCCCGAGGACTTGGTCCCTCTCTGCCAAGCGAAATCAGCCAGAGCAGAGATGAGGCGGCAACTGACCTCGTCCACTAAAGTGCACTTTATGCTCCCAACGACAGTCAGCAGATCCTTAACAGTTAACTGTGACATACAAAGAGGTTTGTAAACAACATAGAGGACAGAAGAAGACGTGTGTAAACAACATAGAGGTACAGAGGAGAGGTAAACAAAAACAACACAGAGGTACAGAGGAGAGGTAAACATAAACAACACAGAGGTACAGAGGAGAGGTAAACATAAACAACACAGAGGTACAGAGGAGAGGTAAACAAAAACAACACAGAGGTACAGAGGAGAGGTAAACAAAAACAACATTCATTACAACTGCAGTGACAGATACCTGTATGGATCAATACATTTCCCAATCATTGAACACAAATGCTAACTCATATCTAAATGTCACTTATTGATTAATGAATATTTGATCACAATAATATCCACAACACTGGCCTTTGGTAGTTGTGGCAGATGGTAATATGTTCTCCAAGACAATCAGCTAAAATACTGTTTGTATTTATATAATTTCTTAGACATTTTATGCCTTCCAGTAACGCTAATATCAGCCATAGGCTTATGGAGTGAAACTAAGCAGTTTTGGCCACCTATTTCTCAGCAGAGACACAGCCAAAGACCTGGAAAAGTCTCTTTGGCCTCCAGAGAGAGTGAGAGTTGGGATCATGTTAATGACAGAATGACTTACCGCAGACGCATGTCTGGTAGAGGGGGCTGAGCTGACAGCCTCAGCAGGAGAAGCAGTCCCTGGCAGGTAGGTCATGACAGAAGGAATCCTTGGTTTCCGGAGGAACTCAGAGACCAGTTCACTGGTGGAGGAAGAGTCTGGTCCTAAGATCTCTGTGTGGGAGAGAGGAGGGGAAGAGAGTCAGAATGAGAAAGAGAGGGAGGAAGGGAGCTAGAGAGAGAGATGATAGTAGTGATCCAACTGGTGATCAGTACCAGTTGTGAGTGGTGTCTCCTTACCTGTCCAACCAGAGCCCAGGGGATCCTCCGCTCCAGCCTCGTCTCCCTGCACACCTCCCTTTCTAGCTCCTCCAGCTTCAGGCGCTGCCTCACCTCCCACGACTGGAGAGAAGAAGAGTAGAGTAACATATGGTGATGTCAGAGGAAGGCTCAATATCAAATAGGCAGTTCTGGTTTTCATTTAGCTAGGTTACTCTCATTGAGAGGACATTTTAAGAGATACCTGGAGAAACTAGGTTGTATGTTTTAAAATAATGTGAAAAGGATTTTGATCATTACATCATGCATCTCTTACAGCCCCAAGATAACAAAACAAACTCAGCCTATGATCACACTTGAAGGGACGTCAAATCAGACAGTTCACGATATGAGTTTCCATCTCCCTTACCAGTTCAGCCAGATAGAGGCTCTTATCGTCCATCATCTCCTTCTGAAACCTTCACACACAACAGAACATACATCATTATTACATCTCTCTGCTTCCTTACTGCTCAAACTATCTACTAAAAGCTATCTATCTGGCCAGCAGTCACTGAGACACTTCAATATGGTTCAACACTTTGGAAATTGGGGTATAAAAGTGAGACTCACCTCATCCTGAAAGATTTCCGTCCCTTGGCGATAAGCCACTCTCTCATCTCTCTCACGGAGATGTGGGCTAAAACGCTTCCCTGCTCCTGCAGCACCAGAAACCCTCTCAGCAGCTGCTTCTACAAGACAGAGAGCGGGGGGTGGGGGGGGGGGTGGGAGGGGGGGGGCATGAGCTACAGCCAGTGCATACACAGCCAACATCTAAATGGCATTACGAGGTGTATCTACAGTTCAGCTTTGCATTTTCATAGGTGTGTGATGGAGGTAAACTGCCCTAACCTGATTGCTGTAGTACTGCTTCTCCCACTGCAGCTGGACCGGTTTAATATTTCCCATAGTGATTGTACTCCTTCAGAGTACACAGCACCTGAAACACAGGTGAGCCATATATGAGCAATTCTAGAGGGTTGATGCAAAGTGGGATCCTTGGGACGACCATAAACCCTAACCACCCTTAACCATAACCCTAACCTAACCTTAACCTTAACCCAAACCATTTTGAATCTCAACTTCAATAGGCTGTCCCAAGCATCCCACTTAGCATATTCCCATTCAAGAGATATTATGGTTGTGGATCATGAATGTGGATCATTGCGTCCACTGTACTGTAAGTGTCTTTGGAAAAATGCATCAGCTAAATGGCATTATGAATGAACAGGAGGGTTAGGGGTTTGGGTCCTACCTTCTCATCAGCTGTGATAAGGCCCTTCTTCACCAGGCGCCTCTTCCTCTCCGGCTGGTGGAAGAAGCCCCTCAGGTCCTTGTCATGTAGGGGGTTGTAGCTGCAGTCCATCACCCACATGTTGGGGTACGACAGGTCGAACTCTGGCGTCTCCTGGTGGAGCTGGAGGAGAAGTTCAATGATTTTAATCAGGCATGTCTTTTATAGTCACTAAAACAGTGGATATGTTTTAAATCCAATCCAATCCAATCCAAATCTAAATCCAATACGCCGCTAGGGCCTGCTTCTGGTCACATGGCTCCTAGAGAGAGAGAGAGAGAGAGAGAGAGATATTTTAATCTAATTATCATCAGATTCATAATATAAAACATGTAATTTATTCACACCAATCAATCACACAAAATATATATAATATAGCCTTTAACAAACTAAATGTAGGCAATTACTGACATTCTCTTTCTTGCCATCTCAATTTTCCATTTTAGAGACACGACCGTCCTCCTGAAGTGAAAGTCAAACTGACACAAACTACCCAAAACGCACAATATGTATATTGTGATGATGTCCTAATACAATTGCGTCACTGAAATTCAAGCCTGTGCAATTAACGCACTCCCACTCCCTACAGATAAGCAATACCCTATCAATATGAATCTCTAGAATATAATTAACCTGTACCAAATGCATTGTAAAGTGTATTCTGTCCCTAAGTAGTGAAATTCATCTTGGAGCATAACATAAACAGGACATAAACAGCAGCTTCAATATGAATGGATTGACATAGGATTAAACTATAAAGGCCTACGTCCTGACATCACCAATTACTTTGAAACACAGTTACATAAAGTAGATCCTCACTCAGACACAGTGTTCAGTGCCAAACATGTGTCCAGCAATATCATGTTATCTGACAGTTTGGTGGTCACGTTGTGCCACGCGCGACATTTTTACTCATGCACGAGTAAATGGAGAATGAGCGCAATTGCGCAATGTTTCTGTCATAGCTCTGGTGGTTTAAAACCTGGTTGAAAAACATCTATGCCTAACTGGTAATGTGCGACTTCTTAGTTGTATCCAGACCAGTTGTATAACTTGAATAACTATTATACACTCACCAGCCACTTTATTTGGTACACCTTGCTAGTACCGGGTTGGACCCCCTTTTGCCTTCAGAACTGCCTTAATTCTTTGTGGCATAGATTCAACAAGGTGCTGGAAACATCCTCAGAGATTTTGGTCCATATTGACATGATAACATCACGCAGTTGCTGCAGATTTGTCGGCTGCACATCCATGATGCGAATCTCCCGTTCCACCACATCCCAAAGAGATCTGGTGACTGTGGCCATTGGAGTACAGTGAACTCATTGTCATGTTCAAGAAACCAGTTTGAGATGATGTGAACTTTGTGACATGGCGCGTTATCCTGCTGGAAGTAGCCTTCAGACGATGGGTACACTGTGGTCATAAAGGGATGGACATGGTCAGCAACAATACTCAGGTAGGCTGTGGCGTTTAAACGATGCTCAATTGGTACTAAGGGGCCCAAAATGTGCCAAGAAAATATCCCCCACACCATTACACCACCACCACCAGCCTGAACCGTTGATACAAGGCAGGATGGATCCATGCTTTCATGTTGTTTACGCCAAATTCTGACCCTACCATCTGAATGTCGCAGCAGAAATCGAGACTCATCAGACCAGGCAACATTTTTCCAATCTTCTATTATATAATTTTGGTGAGCCTGTGCGAATTGTAGTCTCAGTTTCCTGTTCTTAGCTGACAGGAGTGGCACCCGGTGTGGTCTTCTGCTGCTGTAGCCCATCTGCTTCAAGATTCAATGTGTTGTGCGTTCAGAGATAGTCTTCTGCATACCTTGGTTGTAACGAGTGGTTATTTGAGTTCCTGTTGCCTTTCTATCATCTCGAACCAGTCTGGCCATTCTCCTGACCTCTGGCATCAACAAGGCATTTTCGCCCAGAGATACTTTCTCTTTTTCAGACCATTCTCTATAAACCCTAGAGATGGTTGTGCGTGGAAATCCCAGTAGATCAGCAGTTTTTGAAATACTCAGACCAGCCCGTCTGGCACCAACAACCATGCCACGTTCAAAGTCACTTAAATCACCTTTCTTCCCCATTCTGATGCTTGGTTTGAACTTCAGCAGGTCGTCTTGACCATGTCTACATGTCTAAATGCATTGAGTTGCTGCCATGTGATTGGCTGATTAGATATTTGCGTTAACGAGCAGTTGAACAGGTGTACCTAATAAAGTGGCCGGTGAGTGTATGTGTTCAATACCGCGCATAGTTGAAACAACCGCCCCAGACGCACGGCACTGAACGGCCTTTATGATACGGACAATCACATCAGTTACACCGCCTAATAGGTCGTCAGTCAACCCAGTAAATGGCCCTATAGGGCCCATATTCAATCAATGCAGGTACAGACAAAGCGCACTGCAGGTTTAGCAGGCTAATATGTTGTATAGTATTTGGTATGTGTTTTTGTTAGGCTACTTTTGTATTATCCGTAGGCTACAGTGTGTTGTGACCTTCGGGTGAAATGCTCTATACATTAAAATAAACGTAAACTCAATGCAGTAAGGACAGGTGAGACCAGCCAAAGGTAGGCCTAATGTTTGCGAGAAGGCCAGCTGCGGGGTGTGACCGTTTTAATACGGACAACACCCCCCAAAACAACAGGCTGAATATGCTCTGCGGTTTTCCTTTATCTGCAATTGATGTACGGCCTACAGGACACGACCACATGGACCGGTCGCCTGAAGAAACACACAGTTCAGGTCAGAGTTGCGGTCTCCCCGTAGGCCTATATGTTACGGGTTTAAGGTTGAGCGAAGGGTCAACTCGAAGATCTATTCATTGCAGGATTTAAATGATAAATGACTCAATACACCAAGATTTCTGTTCACTAACTCAACATTCTAATCAGCATCCATCATAATAAACGAAGTGTAAGATTGAACAATTTACTCACATTGTCCTTGTTGCTGTCTCTGTTTTCCATTAGGTTTTGTCCAAAAGAGGTCTATCGAGGGAATACCATAAGTTATGAAAGTCAAACTGAGCTACAAAGTGCCCGAAATGTTGTCTATGCCCAAAACGCATAAAATGTACACTTGCTATGATGTCACAATTGAATTTCGTCACTGTGAAATGTATGCCTGTACGAAATGCTTTCCTGTTACAACATAGCCATACCCTATCAATTCATATGTAGTTGTATATACAATATATAATAAACTGTACCAAATGCATGATATAGTTATATAGTCTATTATGCCCTGACATCAATACATGTTCAACACAGTTACACAAAATAGGCCTACAAATCCACAGTTTCCAGTGCTATTACGACTGTGTCAGACCTTCTGCTTGTCCGCACAAGACAGTTTGAGAGTTATTTTAATTATATATTCATTCGGGGAGAAAAAGTATGTTTGTAAAGATTGACAGTGGCTTATTGGCGTGTTGTCACTGGGATACAACCTAGGACTACTCTATGCTCCGGCTACCTATAAAGCTACCTATAAGGCCTGGAGTCTTCATGTTCCGGCTACTTTTAGGCTTACGGCCTATTGTAAGTTTCTGCTGTGTGTCCGTAGTATAAATGACAAGCAGAATAACTGGTCTGCAACCACTTCTCCACAAGGACTCGAAGCACACGATTTGGCCATTAGGAAAGAGGGAATGACACTGTCAATTAAGTCTTTCAGGCCACATTTATTGGATACTTTCCCTTGGGGGCTAGTGCTGTGGTGGCTCTCTGCTACGTTCTATGCCACACCTCGTCCCGGAGGAAAGTCACAAGTTAATGTAGGCCAACATACGGTTTATCAAATCGATCTGTTAACGCATATAAATCTCCCTGGATTGTTTGCATTCGAATGCGCCTAAAACAAAGAGGCGTGTTGGAGTAAACATGCCCCAAAGTCACATCCATGGGATTGTATTAAAAATCCTCTGAATTGCGCACAACCCACTTCTTGGCTGGGTGGCTAGCCTATCTTACCTTATACCAACGGGGTACAAAAAACACAAGAAACATTACACATTTCCTAGTGCGAGCTAAGTTTATGGGCCTCTGGTTTTGGGAGGTCGGTGGTTTTGGTGGGGACACGCTTTGGACCTCAGGGCAGGCAGAGAGCAAAGGGAGACTCGAGGACCAATAGGAAGGCAGCCTCCACTCCCTTGCTCTGTAATTTAGAGTTCAACTGGGTTGGTGCCGCTGCAGTGGATACAGCAGCAGCCTTGTCTAGTGTGTCATACACTGCGAGGAATTCAACGTTCTATATTGTTTTCGTTTTGTCTTTTGAATCTTGAAGGTAGGCTCTAGGCCTATGTTTTTTTGCTTCTCAAACAAACTTGTTGCATCTCCAAACCGTGAAAGTCGCCGTTCTACTTGGAGTTATTTTGTGATAGGAGCTATATATTCGGTTGGGGGGCACACACGATGAATGGAGAGGCTTTTGAGAAGAAGAAGCCAATGAACCCCTACGCCTATCACCACCCGTATCCCCAAACATACAGACGATACGGTCACTATAACCGGGACGCACAGTCGCTTCCCCAAGATATCGGTAAGATTTACGCACGCGGTTCTTTCAATTTTGGGAAAACAAAAGACCCAAACCCTAACAGGAAAACAAAAAAACAAAACAGTTGCCATAACGTTATATTTCTTAGTAAAATGTTAATCTGGTAAAATAAATTGTTAAAATGAATACACATAAGCCTAAAGGTGGGTTTTAATTGTATCGGAGCGTTCGTTTAGCCTCCTCTCCAGGAGAGAGGAGAACTGTAGCCTATTACGCAATTTGCTTTCTTTCCTCATTTGCATAGACATAGTTCGGGTAACCCAAACCAACTGTTTAACAATAGGCTCCACTATGTGATTTAAAATCAACCCGAAACTTAAATCTGTAGGCGAGGCACATAAAAGCAGAGGATATTTTCACATCATTACCCCATGCCTTTAATAATATATTTGTCTTCACCAAGAGTTTTGCTGTATTCACACATAGGCCTATCCTATATTCGTTGATGTTGTTTAGTAGGCCATTGTGGTGTGTTTATATGCATAAACATCCTAATTGCAATATGAATAACAACAATAATAACCTAATCAAAGCAGGAATATAGTCTCTGCCGTAGCCATAAAACCGTTTGATCATTGCTGTCCTACATCCTCGCAGTGTCTAGAGGTTACATAAATGGGCAGAGGGCCTGCATATGGAAGAATGTATATGAGTAGGTGTTGTATTGCATAGTGCTGTTGTGATGGTGGTTTGGACTCATGAATGGGATGCCCAGCATGAAGCAGAGAAAATGTCTAGGCCTTAATTTAAATACGACTAAGACTGTTTAATCCTGTTGAATATGGGCCTACAGGCAGGTATACACCAAAGGTGACCTTTTGTGGCAGAAAACAGAACAGAAACTGCATTATCAGACACTAATAACACTCAATGCTAAATATATAGAGGTGTTACCCAAAGCACTGATAATAGGGTAGAGGAGGTAGAAATAGAAGACAGGCTCATTGTAATGCATGAAATGGAATGAGGAATGGTATTAAACATTTTATTCCATGCTTTGCAATAAGCCGGTTTCAACCTTCACTAGCCTTCCCTGATTAATAAAGGGTCAGATATGAATCCACCCCCCTCATGATTCAGATTAAGATTGTAATCAGATTATAATCTGATCTCCGATCTGCCCTTAGGGGCATCCTGTGCAAACTTCAATATGCACCTCAGCTATAGAGCTGAAGCAGGGGAGACTGGGGGAGGTAGAAATCAGAGGACGGGCTCATTATAATGCATGTAATGAAATGTTTGATACCATTCCTCATTCCATTCCATGTATTACAATGAGCTTGTTCTTTGATTTCTACCTCCACCAGCCTCCACTGAGCTGAGGACACCTCAGACACTCAACCTCAGTGACTATCAGGGTTTCTCAATCTAGGTTGAGGAGACATCACAAATGGCATTAGCCTTCCAACAGTTTACCTGTGACACTTTACCAGCTTCAATTCAGGGGTCAGTTGCTCAAAAGCTTTGTAGCTTAAGTAGTACTTAATTTCTCCCAACAACCCTGACGCAAAGCCGCAAGAGAGTAAGAAATATAAAATCAATGTTTGCAGATCAGTCATCTGTGCATGAACTAAAGAAATTCGTTAAATGAAAGGAGTGGGCCTAGATTTTCAAAAGAGATAAAGTGTTACTTTAGTTTCAAAGCTTTCTGGAAACTCACCCCAGATCTCTATGTGCTTTAACTGTGCTGTGTGCTGTGGCTATCTTTGTCATGTATGGCATAACTTGATTTGATTTATTTTTGGGGGTTAAAAAATAGCATAGTTATAGAAATACAGAGCCCAGAGGGCTACGTGTGAAAGCCATTGTCTCACATCAGATAGCATGACTCCGTCTGCAGTGGTCTGTCTCCTATCTCAAAGCGTCAACAATATAGAACTTGTTGTTTACGTTGTTGCAAACTGCCCTTCTACACTGTTTCCTTACTATCATGGCTGTGAGGGGGAGGACGCACTGTTGATTACATGCCATCAGTCCGACTGCACCCTCTACAGTACGAACAGCAGCATTACAGATGTAAACACTCGAAAGGAAAACTAAGGAGCATATACTATATTGAGTTTTGAATTTGAATTTGTATCAATATGTATGAATAGAGAGAGGTAACAATCACCAACTGATGTTGGAGATCAAGTGCACGATGAGCAATACTGTGACTGACACAGTAACAGATATACAGTATCCCTACACAACACTCTGTATATTGTTATATTATTATTATTAGTAGTAGTAGTAATAATAATAACAATATACTACTACTAATAATAATAATAATAGAATAATAGTAATAATAATAATAATAATATATGCCATTTAGCTGACGCTTTTATCCAAAGCGACTTACATTGCAGTAAGTGCATACATTTTTCAGTATATATGGTCCCAGTGGGGACAAGAGTACAAGAAAGCGTGTGCAACAAGCTTGTTAACGTAATGTTTTGTCTTTGAGCTCATTTAGAAATGCCACAGCAAAGGGGATGGATAATTATGAGATCAGGAAGTCTCCATAAAACAAAAGAAAATTGTTATCACTTTCTGAAATGTGTGGAAATGTGTTCTCAGTGTGTTCCAGTGTGAAAACAAACTCGGAACTGAAGATAAGGCGGCCAAGCGCGTCTCAGTGTTTTATGGTGCAGTCAGCACAAATAAAAGAAGCTAAAGCAAGGCCTTGAAGAGAGAAGGCATGCCAGCCAGGTAGCGTGGACCAGCATGGGTCGTAGTGTCAATCATCATGACAGCACCAGTGAAGTCACAGAGCAAGATGGGAATAAGTCAGGCTGTGTTCACAGATTCTGTTTTAACAATTATCTGGCATTGCAAAAAGCTGTTTTTTTGGACCAAGCTCAAAAAATCCATTGCTAACTTCGCTCACGGGCTCAGTGTGAATGATTATTTCAACCTTCATATTATGTTAATGTTGTGCTTTGTACGATATGTACTTTGAATGCCACACCACGCACATCCTGTATCGTCGCAGTGATCAAGATATTGACTTTCATTGGTGTACACTTGAATCAACACAGAAAGGAGGTAGGTGAACCTTCCTCTGATTTCCTCTAAGTTCCATTTCTACAAAAACATTAGCATCAATTGGCGCTGCAATGCTGTATTATCCTCGGAGGACAGGTGTGGGTGCAGGCTTTTGTTTTAGATAATAACATGAACTTATTGATTGTGATTAATATGACTTTAAATACCTTTATAATGATAAGTAGGCCTACGCCATATGGGTTTCAAACCCGACATCAGTCAAACAGTTCGGGACACAAACGTAAAGCTTGAAGTCTATTTTTTGATGCTCTCTGTTACTCCTTTAGCACAACAGATATGTAGAAATCAAGTGTTATTTGCATGTTACAGTAAAACGCACTTGCTCCATTGTTTACATTCTGTTGGTGGCCCTGCTGTGGCTGTGCATGTTATTGAAAACCTGCTCCCACATCGGCCACCTGTGGATAAGATTGGCCAGATTGATATTTCACACCTGGCCATTGCACACCGACTCCAGTGGCTCAAATAACATTAAATGGTTGTTAATCTTGAAACACACTGCCCTTGTACAGCATGCACTGAGATGTTTCCTTAACTGTAATCTCTGACATTTTTCTTGTGTAATGTATCTGATTAAATGATGTCAATGTTTATTGCCATGTTTGTAGTGTTATGTTTAACCAGCTGATGCTGGTCTCACAAAGTTGTAGCTGACTAACTCCCCCTGCTGGTCAATAGCTGCCATGACACTGTTGATGAAATACCATCAGTCCGACTGCACCAACTGCAGTGCTAACATCAACACAGCAAATGTAAACACGCCCAGGAGCATCATACAGTAGACTAGACTCAACACAGAGAAGAGGTAGGTGAACCTTTTCTCTGGCTCATCTAGTTGTTAAGTGCCATTTCTAATCAAAAGAAAAACACTCAAAAGGAAAACACAGGACCCTCATACAGGTGTTAACTGTTTATTATTAAATGTATGAAAAGAGAGAGGTCACAATCACAAGTCTCGTTGGAGATCAAGTGCACTTCCATGATGAGCAGTGTACTGTAGGTGAGCTGTCTGATTGGCTGAGAGAACCGATACAGTACTATACAGTCATGAGAAAAAATTAGGACACCCTATGAAAACCTTTGTCTTCTTCAACATATTCAAACATATGGACATTTGATATTCATTTGAACAATATTGAAAAATTGAGGTAATATAACTAAACAAATACAACTGAAACAAATTATTTAAAAAATGATTGGTAAAATGTAATTAATAGAAATGCAATCTTCTTGTGAGGAAAAAGTTAGGACACCCCCACATTTAGTTCCACTTAAAATGCCTAAAATTATAATAAAGAGCACCACATCAGGTGCAAATGATTAGAACATCGTTACAGAGGATTTTGGAGGAGCCTGTCCTATTTAAGCCTCAGATATTTAGTTTGGTTTGCTCTTGATTGTTGAAGTGAGTTGCATCACCATGGCGAGATCAAAAGAGCTCTCTGAGGCCTTCAGAAGAAAAATTGTAGATGCATATGAGTCTGGGAAGGGATATAAAAAGATCTCCAAACTATTCGAAATTGGCCATTCCACTGTCCGGAAAATAATTTACAAGTGGAGAACATTTAAAACCACCACCAACATGGCCAGGTCAGGCCGCCCAAGCAAGTTCAGCCTAAGAGCTGACCGAAAGATGCTTAAAGAAGTCTCCAACAATCCCAGAATGTCATCACGAGACCTACAGGTATCTCTTGCCACAATTGATGTCAAAGTACATGCATCCACCATAAGAAAGAGACTGAACAAGTTTGCATTACATGGGAGGTGTGCAAGGAGGAAACCCCTGCTGTCAAAAAAAAACATCAGGGCAAGACTAAAGATTGCCAGAGAACACCTAGAGAAAGACCAGAACTTCTGGAACAATGTGCTTTGGACAGATGAATCCAAAGTTGAACTATTTGGGCACAGTAAGAGTAGACATGTTTGGCGCAAAACCAAGACAGCATTTGAGAACAAGAACCTCATACCAACTGTGAAGCATGGGGGTGGAAATGTCATGGTTTGGGGCTGCTTTTCTGCAGCAGGGCCTGGTCAGCTCACCATCATAGAATCCACTATGAATTTTGTATTGTATCAGAGGGTGCTTGAGGAAAATGTGAGACCATCTGTTCGAAAGTTGAAGCTGAAGCAGATGTGGACCATGCAACATGACAATGACCCAAAACATTCCAGTAAATCTACCAAGGAATGGCTCAAGAAAAATTAATTGAGAGTTCTGGAATGGTCAAGTCAAAGCCCGGATCTTAATCTTATTGAGATGCTGTGGATTGATTTGAAACTGGCTGTGCATGCAAGACACCCCTCTAACATCACACAGCTGAAAGAATTCTGCAAGGAGGAGTGGGAAAAACTTTCTCCCAATTGATGTCAGAGACCTGTAGACAGTTATAAGAAACGTCTAATTGAGGTTATTTCAGCCAAGGGGGGCAATACTAGCTATTAGGGCATAGGGTGTCCTAACTTTTTCCTCAGTAGGAATTGGCATTATTGTTAATTTTTCGTTAAATAAATGATTACAAAGTTACATTTTCATAGTTTTTTGTTCAATTACATCCCCTTTATCTATAGACATTGTTAGAAAGAAGATAACATATTGATATGTCCATATTTTTAAGAGAATAACTTAATATTTTGGGGGGTGTCCTAACTTTTTCTCATGACTGTATGTACACAACACTCTGAATATGATTCAACAATTGAGGACAACAATGTGTGGACAACAAGATAAAAACACTTAACATTCTCCATGATTACTGTTGTTCAATAAAAATACACATCAATAAATACACGTGTGTATTTATGTGAACCATATATAATGGCATAGTTAATATACATGTTTTTTAAGATTAAATGAAGATATTATTTCACAATCATAAGAGACATGTTGCATTCATAAGTTAAGGTAAGACACATATTTGACATTCTGGCAGTGTTTCATACATGCAGACTGAATTTGAGAGATTATCTATTTGGCATGATGTCGCAATGTCTGTATTTGTGGCAGTCAGAAGCTGTGGAATTGTGGAATTTCACTTCACAGAGTTGGACATACAGTTGTATGAGTGCATTTTACCTAATACAAGTGTTTAATTAAGAAATAAAGAACTATTACGGTCAAACAACCTACTTTTCTAATGTAAACAGCTGCTCATTTAACCTCAACCTCTAACCTCCATAACACGATTCTGGTTCCGGAACTGCATCATGTTCCAGAACCCTCACTGGTTCCAGAACTGCATCATGTTCTAGAAACCATCACTGGTTCCAGAACCTCCCCTCGGCTGCCAGCCTCTCGTTGAGTCGGCACAGCTGGCGCAGGAAGCCATAACCCTAACCCTCACCACGGCGATGACGGAACACGTGTCCATCCTGTGGCGCAGCATCAGGTAGGCAATGACCAACGAGGGTGAGCGACTGTAGCCCTCTCTGAAGTGGACGTACACTCTACCTGGGGGGGGTGGTGGTTGGGGGACCGGAGGGAGCAGGATCAGCTGCATTTAACCTTTTTTTATTTTTTTTATCTTAGTTGTTGGCATTTAAGATCACATCAGTTTTCCATCCAAAATGTATCATATTGAATCAAATGTTACTGCTCTGGGTTTCTGTATTTCACTGAGATTTCCAGGTCCAATCCATACAATGAGAGACAGAGTCAGTGCACTAGTTGTAAGTCACTGTGTGTGTGTGTGTGTGTGTGTGTGTGCGTGCGTGTGTGTATGCGTATGCGTGTGCGAGTGTGCATGTGCGAGTGTGCGTGTGTGTGTGTGTCTGTGAGTTAGGAGCATGCTTCCTTACCCTTCCCATCCTTGTGAGCCAGGGCCTTCTCAATGAAGTCCGCCCCTTCATCGAAGTACACGCTGAGGTCAAAGTGGTCTGTGTCGCTGGCCGGCATGCCATGATGCCTGTGCCGGCGTACAACTCCGCGTTGGTGTTGACGTGCATGAAGGAGTTGCCCTCTGCGGCGTTCAGCATGTGTGTGACGCCCAGGCGCCTCAGACACATCACATTCATCGCCACGAACCTGCATGAACGTGAGGTATGACAACAAGTATAGAGCTGTATGTCACAGCCCAGTAGAATTGCCCGTCTGGGATAAATCAAGTATTTTTTACACACCATACTCTGCAGGAGCATGCGAGCATACAGCCACTGCAGGGGTAGCTGGTGGAGGTAGAAATCGGAGGACCTCCACCAGCCTCCCATGAGCAACTGGCTGTAAGTGGGTGTGTTGCAAATGATACCCTGTCCAACACACCCTAAACAGGGGAACATGTGTGCCTGGATTAAGTAGGTGCAGGCTGGCAGAACGTGGAAATTTAAGGGGAAATAATTATGAAATCCACCTTCAGTGATACGCAAAAGGGGTTTCCTATTTTTCTATGGCCAGAAATGTAACTATTTATCGGATGTAGACACATTGTACTGAGGTAGGCTGATGTAACTTCCATGTAAGAGAGGTCTCCAACAGTTGAGGCTTAGAATCACATCACACAGCCAGACAAAGGCTTCTGTATGTGTGTGTGTGTGTGTGTGTGTGTGTGTGTGTGTGTGTATGTGTGTGTGTGTGTGAGTGTGTGTGTCTGTTTGTCTCTCTGTGTGCCTCAACTCTCTCCTCCACCTCACCCCTTCTCCCTCCCAAGATAACAGCTGAAAGTCTGTGCTCTGTCTATTATTGATGCCACCTTCAGGGGGAAGGAGAATAGCTTCAATATATACTTAGATGCAGTCTTGTCTGTCTGGTGTACAGCCTACATGCAGATTATATAGCCATGATGAGTTCTTCTGACAATGTTGTTTTGCTTTTGTTGGCTAGATGAGAGATTTAACTTACTCTCAAGTAAATGATAATTAACCTAACTTCTGGTGTGTGTGTGTGGGTGGGGGAGGGTGTGTGTATGTGTAGGGTGTGTGTGTGTGTGTGTGTGTGTGTGTGTGTGTGTGTGTGTGTGTGTGTGTGTGTGTGTGTGTGTGGGTACCCATATAGTAATTAGATTCAACTATTTAAAGGAAGGGGGAGATATTGTGCATGAGACTGAGGTATGCCCTCAAAGTTATTCTAATTTGATAGTTTATCAAGGGAATAAAAGCCCCTTTTCCAGTCTCTTCTGTCTGTCTCCCTCTCTCTCTCTTGTTCCATATTATGTAATAATATACAACATAACGTTCTATCTGACTCCAAAATATATTGTTATTACACTGGAACATCTGAGGAACCAAATGATGGCACACAGAGAGGGCGATAGAATATAGCCCAAAGGCGTATTTAATAATAACAAAATAGGGAGAGGGGTCGGGGAGAGAAGGATAATCCGAGGGGGTTGTCGGGGTCTGGTCCAGGGTTCGGTAACGGGGGAATCCAGTAGAAGAGAGGGGTAGGGGTAGGGTCTGTGGAAGGGGATAACAAGGGAATGTTGGAGGGAGACAAGGGTTCTGGAGGGGCACAGGAGAACAAGGTTAACAAAACACTCTTCTGTCTGTCTCCCGCTCACTCTCTTGTTCCATATTATGTAATAATATACAACATAACATTACGTTCTATCTGACTCCACGTAGGGATACTTGCGAGGGCTGAAGCGTCTGCAGGTTATGTGGAAGATTACCATTGACACAGTACGTTCTGGCACTGTAGTGGAGTTCAGGCAGGGTTTTTGTAGGGAGGTGATTGTCGATGGGTTGCAGGTGTGCAGATGGGTGATAGGAAAAAGGTGCGCTGTCGACTGGGAGCTGGACGTTCCAGCGATGATCGCCGGGGCCTCAAGGTGGTGCCAGAGGGTTGGTTAGGGGGAGGGACCGTAACAGTACCCCCCCCTTACGGGAGACACCGGGTGATCGTCCTGGAGCATGGGATGGGCCAGATAGAACTTGGCCAACAGGGAGGGGTCGGCAAAGTAGGAGGCCGGGACCCAGTCCCGATCCTCGGGCCCATAGCCCTCCCAGTCGACCAAGTACTGGAACCCACGGCCCCTACGGTGGACCGCCAGGATCTCGTTCACGGTCCACATGGGGTCGCCGTCGTCCATTACCCGGGGCGGTGGAGGTGCTTGAACGGGGGGGACAGGGGGCTGGAAACTGCTGGTTTTAGCTGGGACACATGAAAAACAGGTTGAATGGACATGGAGGTTGGGAGGGTGAGACCGCGGTGGGGTTGACGATCCAGTCGACAGTGAAGGGGCCCACGTAGTATGGGGCGAGCTTCCAGGAGGTGGAGGTCCTTGGCCCGTAACCAAACCCGTTGACCGGGGTGGTAGGTTAGGGCGGGTCTGCGTCTGCAGGCGGTGCGCTTGGACTGCTCGGTGGCTCTCTCCAAAGTGGCCTGAGCGGTCCTCCAGACCCGCCGACACCGACGGAGGTGGGACCCTGATGGACGGAACTGCCACCTCTACCTCCTGGCTGGGGAACATGGGGTTGGTAACCCAGGGAGCACTTGAAAGGGGACATATCCGTGGCATTGCTGGCCATGGCGTTGTGGGCAGGAGGAAGGGTGGCTGGATGAGAAGCATCGGATGGCAGCCTCCAGACATTGGTTGGCCCACTCAGCCTGGCCGTTAGACTGGGGGTGGTACCCAGAGGTGAGGCTGACCGTGGCCCCAATGCCCTTACAAAAGGCCTGCCACACCCTGGAAGTAAACTGGGGACCACGGTCAGACATGATGTCCAGGGGAATGCCGTGGAGATGAACGACGTGGAGCACTAGAAGGTTGGCGGTCTCTGTGGAGGAGGGGAGCTTAGGGTGGGCGATGAAGTGGACGGCCTTGGAAAACCGGTCAACGATGGTAAGTACTACCGTGTTTCCAAGAGATGCGGGTAGACCGGTGACAAAGTCCAAAGCTATGGACAGCTAGGGATGGGAAGGGGCTGCAGTAGTCCGGCAGGGGGCTAGTGAGAGGCCTTACTCCAGGCGCAGATGGTGCATGTGGCATCCATGGCGGGTCACCAGAATCGCCGGCGGATAAATGAGAGAGTCCGGCCCACTCCCAGGTGACAGGCAAACCTGCTGGCGTGCCCCCACTCCAGGACTCAGGATCGGGCTGATGGGGGAACGAAGACATGTCCAGGGGGTCCGCCTCCAGGGCTGGGGTGAGTGCGTTGGGCAACCCTGACCACAGAATCGATGGTCCAGGTGACGATGCCAACCACTCGGGAGGGGGAAAGGATGGTGCCGGGGGTTGACGGAGCCATCTCCTCCGGGGCCAGGTGAGAGAGTGTGTTGGCCTTGGTGTTAGCGGAGCCTGGCTTGTAGGAGATGGTGAATTTGAACCGGGTGAAGAAGAGAGCCCAGCGCGCCTGGAGGGAGTTGAGTCTCTTGGCCGATCGGATGTATGTCAGGTTCTTTGGTCCGGTGGTCGGACCAAACCACAAATGGCTGCTGGGACCCCCCGAGCCAGTGTCTCCACTCCACCAAGGCCATGTACACTGCCAGCAGCTCCCGGCTGCCCACATCATAATTCCTCTCCGCCGGGGATAGACGTTGAGAGAAGTATGCACAGGGGTGGATCCTCTGGTCCTCCGCAGACATTCTTGGAGAGGCCGGTCCCGAGGCCGGTGTCAGAAGCATCCACCTCCATGAAAAACTGGCGGGCTGGGTCGGGGTGGATGAGCACCGGGGCCGCCATGAACAGACTCTTCATGGTCGAGAAGGCGGCCTCCGCCTCCGAGGTCCAGGAGTACGGGCGGAGCGTGGAGGTGAGGGCGGTTAGTGGGGCGGCCACCTGGATGAACCCCCTGATGAACCGCCTGTAGAACCCTGTGAAACCCAGATGAAACCCAGAGAACTGTTGGTGGTTCAAGGGTTGGGGCCACTCCACCACCGCCTGAATCTTCCTCTCGTCCGCCCGTAGGTGACCCTCCTCTATGACGAGGAGCCGAAGAGTCTCGTGATGGTTTCCTGACAGGGTAAGGGTGAGGGAGATGGTCTGATGGGTAATGGTCCCGGGGGGTCGGCCGTCCAAGGCCTGGGCATGTATAGGGATGTCGAGGAGAACCAGGGGGATCCCAGCCTCCTTAGCCAGGGTGGCGTCAATGAGGCTGTCGTCGGCCCCGGAATCCAGGAGGGCACCAAGGTTGTAGGACTCCTGGTTCCAGGCGAGGGTAGTGGTACCCGGAGGTAAGGTGGTGCCAGAGGGTTGGTTAGGGGGAGGGACCGTAACAATTATATGATTAATTATAATTGATTATGATTTTTCTTTTCCCTTTCTGACAGACACTAGATTCCATTAGGAATAATCAATATGCTATGACCATGCTTTTAAGTTAGAAGAAATCGTGAGGAGTTTACACTCAATACCTGATGTGATGCCTCAAGTCTACGTGTTGCTAACTATGCATGTGAACATTAGACATTAATGGTGAACTCTGTGATAACCTGGTCACGATTATGTTGTGCTGTTTTAACAGAACATTTATCTAGCGCACATCACATTAATGCACATAGGAGAATAGAGTATCAACAAAATAACCAATATAACAGCTTCAAACCATACGTTTGACGTGTATCAAGGACAACACAGGAGAATGGTGCTGTCACGAGCCTATCCCAAAACTGTAAGAATATCTCGCTGTCCTTCTCTTTAAGTATCATTCCCAACAAAGGACAAGGTGTGAGACACATTACAATTGCAAAGGAATTGACAAATGGCGAGGGTGCGATTTCTTCAGACACATTATAATCGCAAAGAAATTGACAAATGGTGATGCTGCGATTTCTTCAGGATGTCCACCAGGCTCATTCAAATGTAAATAGGTATACACATTTAAATCAAGGCTGGCGCCACCAATATCCGTCTACAATATCATGTATCATAGTTGGCTACAAATGAAATACTTTCATATAGGTGTCATATAACAGTTGTTGATATGTGTGACATTCATGATCTGTAGGCCAGTGTTTCTCAACCTTTTTTCAGTCGCGGCAGCCTTTGCATGAATGAAAAATCTCAAGGCAGCCCAATATATATATATATTTTTTTTAATGTTGATTATCATTAGAATACACACACTGTCTCTGACGAACAACAAATGCATGACGCATGTAGTCTACTACTCTTACACGCACGCATACACACACACACACACACACACACACACACTATTCTCGCAGGAATGGATGACAGACACACACGTAGCTCCTGGTCCACAGCTCTCAGGCGCTCTCTGTATACGTCCGCTACGTTCCACGGTAAAGTCCGATCGGTTCCATTGAAATGGTTTTGGGTTCTTTGTTTTGTTAGGAACACTGGGATATTTCATATTTATTTCGTTTTTATTCCTCTGGGAACCCTGTTTTTTTTCGCCTCAAACAGTGGACCTCTACCGCGTATTCTCTTTGATCGTGTTAGAGCGGGCGCTGTTTTGAATAATTCCAAACCCGCGCTCATACGTCCGCTACGTTCCAAGGTAAACTCCGATCGTTTCCATTGAAATGGTTTTGGATTCCTTGTTTTGTGAGGAACTCATTTTTATTCATTTTTCCGCTGGGAACCCTGTCTTTTTTCGCCTCAAACAGTGGACCTCTCCCGCGTATTCTCTTTGATCGTGTTAGAGCGGGCGCTGTTTTGAATAATTCCAAAGCCGCGCTCATACGTCCGCTACGTTCCAAGGTAAAGTCCGATCGTTTCCATTGAAATTGTTTTGGGTTCCTTGTTTTGTGAGGAACTCATTCTTATTCATTTTTCCGCTGGGAACCCTGTCTTTTTTCGCCTCAAACAGTGGACCGCTCCCGCGTATTCTCTTTGATCGTGTTAGAGCGGGCGCTGTTTTGAATAATTCCAAACCCGCGCTCATACGTCCGCTACGTTCCAAGGTAAACTCCGATCGTTTCCATTGAAATGGTTTTGGATTCCTTGTTTTGTGAGGAACTCATTTTTATTCATTTTTCCGCTGGGAACCCTGTCTTTTTTCGCCTCAAACAGTGGACCTCTCCCGCGTATTCTCTTTGATCGTGTTAGAGCGGGCGCTGTTTTGAATAATTCCAAAGCCGCGCTCATACTTCCGCTACGTTCCAAGGCAAAGTCCGATGTTTCCATTGAAATGGTTTTGGGTTCTTTGTTTTGTTAGGAACACTGGGATATTTCATTTTTATTTCGTTTTTATTCCTCTGGGAACGTTGTATTTTTTCGCCTCAAACAGTGGACCTCTCCCGCGTATTCTCTTTGATCGTGTTAGAGCGGGCGCTGTTTTGAATAATTCCAAACCCGCGCTCAAACGTCCGCTACGTTCCAAGGTAAACTCCGATCGTTTCCATTGAAATGATTTTGGATTCCTTGTTTTGTGAGGAACTCATTTTTATTCATTTTTCCGCTGGGAACCCTGTCTTTTTTCGCCTCAAACAGTGGACCTCTCCCGCGTATTCTCTTTGATCGTGGTAGAGCGGGCGCTGTTTTGAATAATTCCAAAGCCGCGCTCATACGTCCGCTACGTTCCAAGGTAAAGTCCGATGTTTCCATTGAAATGGTTTTGGGTTCTTTGTTTTGTTAGGAACACTGGGATATTTCATTTTTATTTCGTTTTTATTCCTCTGGGAACGTTGTATTTTTTCGCCTCAAACAGTGGACCTCTCCCGCGTATTCTCTTTGATCGTGTTAGAGCGGGCGCTGTTTTGAATAATTCCAAACCCGCGCTCATACGTCCGCTACGTTCCAAGGTAAACTCCAATCGTTTCCATTGAAATGATTTTGGATTCCTTGTTTTGTGAGGAACTCATTTTTATTCATTTTTCCGCTGGGAACCATGTCTTTTTTCGCCTCAAACAGTGGACCTCTCCCGCGTATTCTCTTTGATCGTGTTAGAGCGGGCACTGTTTTGAATAATTCCAAAGCCGCGCTCATACGTCCGCTACGTTCCAAGGTAAAGTCCGATCGTTTCCATTGAAATTGTTTTGGGTTCCTTGTTTTGTGAGGAACTCATTCTAATTCATTTTTCCGCTGGGAACCCTGTCTTTTTTCGCCTCAAACAGTGGACCTCTCCCGCGTATTCTCTTTGATCGTGTTAGAGCGGGCGCTGTTTTGAATAATTCCAAAGCCGCGCTCATACGTCCGCTACGTTCCAAGGTAAAGTCCGATATGTCCATTGAAATGGTTTTGGGTTCTTTGTTTTGTTAGGAACACTGGGATATTTCATATTTATTTCGTTTTTATTCCTCTGGGAACCCTGTCTTTTTTCGCCTCAAACAGTGGACCTCTCCCGCGTATTCTCTTTGTGCGTGTTAGAGCGGGCGCTGTTTTGAATAATTCCAAAGCCGCGCTCATACGTCCGCTACGTTCCAAGGTAAAGTCCGATGTGTCCATTGAAATGGTTTTGGGTTCTTTGTTTTGTTAGGAACACTGGGATATTTCATATTTATTTCGTTTTTATTCAGCTGGGAACCCTGTTTTTTTTCGCCTCAAACAGTGGACCTCCCCCGCGTATTCTCTTTGATCGTGTTAGAGCGGACGCTGTTTTGAATAATTCCAAACCCGCGCTCATACGTCCGCTACGTTCCAAGGTAAAGTCCGATCGTTTCCATTGAAATGGTTTTGGGTTTCTTGTTTTGTGAGGAACTCATTTTTATTCATTTTTCCGCTGGGAACCCTGTCTTTTTTCGCCTCAAACAGTGGACCTCTCCCGCGTATTCTCTTTGATCGTGTTAGAGCGTGCGCAGTTTTGAATAATTCCAAAGCCGCGCTCATACGTCCGCTACGTTCCAAGGTAAAGACCGATGTGTCCATTGAAATGGTTTTGGGTTCTTTGTTTTGTTAGGAACACTGGGATATTTCATATTTATTTCGTTTTTATTCCTCTGGGAACCCTGTTTTTTTTTTCGCCTCAATCATTGGACCTCTACCGCGTATTCTCTTTGATCGTGTTAGAGCGGGCGCTGTTTTGAATAATTCCAAACCCACGCTCATACGTCCGCTACGTTCCAAGGTAAACTCCAATCGTTTCCATTGAAATGGTTTTGGATTCCTTGTTTTGTGAGGAACTCATTTTTATTCATTTTTCCGCTGGGAACCCTGTCTTTTTTCGCCTCAAACAGTGGACCTCCCCCGCGTATTCTCTTTGATCGTGTTAGAGCGGACGCTGTTTTGAATAATTCCAAACCCGCGCTCATACGTCCGCTACGTTCCAAGGTAAAGTCCGATCGTTTCCATTGAAATGGTTTTGGGTTTCTTGTTTTGTGAGGAACTCATTTTTATTCATTTTTCCGCTGGGAACCCTGTCTTTTTTCGCCTCAAACAGTGGACCTCTCCCGCGTATTCTCTTTGATCGTGTTAGAGCGTGCGCAGTTTTGAATAATTCCAAAGCCGCGCTCATACGTCCGCTACGTTCCAAGGTAAAGTCCGAAGTGTCCATTGAAATGGTTTTGGGTTCTTTGTTTTGTTAGGAACACTGGGATATTTCATATTTATTTCGTTTTTATTCCTCTGGGAACCCTGTCTTTTTTCGCCTCAAACAGTGGACCTCTCCCGCGTATTCTCTTTGATCGTGTTAGAGCGGGCGCTGTTTTGAATAATTCCAAAGCCGCGCTCATACGTCCGCTACTTTCCAAGGTAAAGTCCGATGTTTCCATTGAAATGATTTTGGGTTCTTTGTTTTGTTAGGAACACTGGGATATTTAATATTTATTTCGTTTTTATTCCTCTGGGAACCCTGTCTTTTTTCGCCTCAAACAGTGGACCTCTCCCGCGTATTCTCTTTGTGCGTGTTAGAGCAGGCACTGTTTTGAATAATTCCTAAGCCGCGCTCATACGTCCGCTACGTTCCAAGGTAAAGTCCATTGAAATGGTTTTGGGTTCTTTGTTTTGTTAGGAACACTGGGATATTTCATATTTATTTCGTTTTTATTCCTCTGGGAACCCTGTTTTTTTTTCCGCCTCAATCATTGGACCTCTACCGCGTATTCTCTTTGATCGTGTTAGAGCGGGCGCTGTTTTGAATAATTCCAAACCCACGCTCATACGTCCGCTACGTTCCAAGGTAAACTCCAATCGTTTCCATTGAAATGGTTTTGGATTCCTTGTTTTGTGAGGAACTCATTTTTATTCATTTTTCCGCTGGGAACCCTGTCTTTTTTCGCCTCAAACAGTGGACCTCTCCCGCGTATTCTCTTTGATCGTGTTAGAGCGTGCGCAGTTTTGAATAATTCCAAAGCCGCGCTCATACGTCCGCTACGTTCCAAGGTAAAGTCCGATGTGTCCATTGAAATGGTTTTGGGTTCTTTGTTTTGTTAGGAACACTGGGATATTTCATATTTATTTCGTTTTTATTCCTCTGGGAACCCTGTCTTTTTTCGCCT
The DNA here is from genome assembly GCF_951799395.1 of Argentina silus. Lineage (NCBI taxonomy): Eukaryota > Metazoa > Chordata > Actinopteri > Argentiniformes > Argentinidae > Argentina > Argentina silus. The sequence continues at coordinate 9,867,645 of NC_139653.1, read as the reverse complement.
CAAACAGTGGACCTCTCCCGCGTATTCTCTTTGTGCGTGTTAGAGCGTGCGCAGTTTTGAATAATTCCAAAGCCGCGCTCATACGTCCGCTACGTTCCAAGGTAAAGTCCGATGTTTCCATTGAAATGGTCTTGGGTTCTTTGTTTTGTTAGGAACACTGGGATATTTCATATTTATTTCGTTTTTATTCAGCTGGGAACCCTGTTTTTTTTCGCCTCAAACAGTGGACCTCCCCCGCGTATTCTCTTTGATCGTGTTAGAGCGGACGCTGTTTTGAATAATTCCAAACCCGCGCTCATACGTCCGCTACGTTCCAAGGTAAAGTCCGATCGTTTCCATTGAAATGGTTTTGGGTTTCTTGTTTTGTGAGGAACTCATTTTTATTCATTTTTCCGCTGGGAACCCTGTCTTTTTTCGCCTCAAACAGTGGACCTCTCCCGCGTATTCTCTTTGATCGTGTTAGAGCGTGCGCAGTTTTGAATAATTCCAAAGCCGCGCTCATACGTCCGCTACGTTCCAAGGTAAAGACCGATGTGTCCATTGAAATGGTTTTGGGTTCTTTGTTTTGTTAGGAACACTGGGATATTTCATATTTATTTCGTTTTTATTCCTCTGGGAACCCTGTCTTTTTTCGCCTCAAACAGTGGACCTCTCCCGCGTATTCTCTTTGATCGTGTTAGAGCGGGCGCTGTTTTGAATAATTCCAAAGCCGCGCTCATACGTCCGCTACTTTCCAAGGTAAAGTCCGATGTTTCCATTGAAATGATTTTGGGTTCTTTGTTTTGTTAGGAACACTGGGATATTTAATATTTATTTCGTTTTTATTCCTCTGGGAACCCTGTCTTTTTTCGCCTCAAACAGTGGACCTCTCCCGCGTATTCTCTTTGTGCGTGTTAGAGCGGGCACTGTTTTGAATAATTCCTAAGCCGCGCTCATACGTCCGCTACGTTCCAAGGTAAAGTCCATTGAAATGGTTTTGGGTTCTTTGTTTTGTTAGGAACACTGGGATATTTCATATTTATTTCGTTTTTATTCCTCTGGGAACCCTGTTTTTTTTCGCCTCAAACAGTGGACCTCTACCGCGTATTCTCTTTGATCGTGTTAGATCGGGCGCTGTTTTGAATAATTCCAAACTCGCGCTCATACGTCCGCTACGTTCCAAGGTAAAGTCCGATGTTTCCATTGAAATGGTTTTGGGTTCTTTGTTTTATTAGGAACACTGGGATATTTCATATTTATTTCGTTTTTATTCCTCTGGGAACCCTGTTTTTTTTTTCGCCTCAATCATTGGACCTCTACCGCGTATTCTCTTTGATCGTGTTAGATCGGGCGCTGTTTTGAATAATTCCAAACCCACGCTCATACGTCCGCTACGTTCCAAGGTAAACTCCAATCGTTTCCATTGAAATGGTTTTGGATTCCTTGTTTTGTGAGGAACTCATTTTTATTCATTTTTCCGCTGGGAACCCTGTCTTTTTTCGCCTCAAACAGTGGACCTCCCCCGCGTATTCTCTTTGATCGTGTTAGAGCGGACGCTGTTTTGAATAATTCCAAACCCGCGCTCATACGTCCGCTACGTTCCAAGGTAAAGTCCGATCGTTTCCATTGAAATGGTTTTGGGTTTCTTGTTTTGTGAGGAACTCATTTTTATTAATTTTTCCGCTGGGAACCCTGTCTTTTTTCGCCTCAAACAGTGGACCTCTCCCGCGTATTCTCTTTGATCGTGTTAGAGCGTGCGCAGTTTTGAATAATTCCAAAGCCGCGCTCATACGTCCGCTACGTTCCAAGGTAAAGTCCGATGTGTCCATTGAAATGGTTTTGGGTTCTTTGTTTTGTTAGGAACACTGGGATATTTCATATTTATTTCGTTTTTATTCCTCTGGGAACCCTGTCTTTTTTCGCCTCAAACAGTGGACCTCTCCCGCGTATTCTCTTTGATCGTGTTAGAGCGTGCGCTGTTTTGAATAATTCCAAAGCCGCGCTCATACGTCCGCTACTTTCCAAGGTAAAGTCCGATGTTTCCATTGAAATGATTTTGGGTTCTTTGTTTTGTTAGGAACACTGGGATATTTAATATTTATTTCGTTTTTATTCCTCTGGGAACCCTGTCTTTTTTCGCCTCAAACAGTGGACCTCTCCCGCGTATTCTCTTTGTGCGTGTTAGATCGGGCGCTGTTTTGAATAATTCCAAACCCGCGCTCATACGTCCGCTACGTTCCAAGGTAAAGTCCGATCGTTTCCATTGAAATGGTTTTGGGTTTCTTGTTTTGTGAGGAACTCATTTTTATTCATTTTTCCGCTGGGAACCCTGTCTTTTTTCGCCTTAAACAGTGGACCTCTCCCGCGTATTCTCTTTGATCGTGTTAGAGCGTGCGCAGTTTTGAATAATTCCAAAGCCGCGCTCATACGTCCGCTACGTTCCAAGGTAAAGTCCGATGTGTCCATTGAAATGGTTTTGGGTTCTTTGTTTTGTTAGGAACACTGGGATATTTCATATTTATTTCGTTTTTATTCCTCTGGGAACCCTGTCTTTTTTCGCCTCAAACAGTGGACCTCTCCCGCGTATTCTCTTTGTGCGTGTTAGAGCGTGCGCAGTTTTGAATAATTCCAAAGCCGCGCTCATACGTCCGCTACGTTCCAAGGTAAAGTCCGATGTGTCCATTGAAATGGTTTTGGGTTCTTTGTTTTGTTAGGAACACTGGGATATTTCATTTTTATTTCGTTTTTATTCCTCTGGGAACGTTGTATTTTTTCGCCTCAAACAGTGGACCTCTCCCGCGTATTCTCTTTGATCGTGTTAGAGCGGGCGCTGTTTTGAATAATTCCAAAGCCGCGCTCATACGTCCGCTACGTTCCAAGGTAAAGTCCGATGTTTCCATTGAAATGGTCTTGGGTTCTTTGTTTTGTTAGGAACACTGGGATATTTCATATTTATTTCGTTTTTATTCAGCTGGGAACCCTGTTTTTTTTCGCCTCAAACAGTGGACCTCCCCCGCGTATTCTCTTTGATCGTGTTAGAGCGGACGCTGTTTTGAATAATTCCAAACCCGCGCTCATACGTCCGCTACGTTCCAAGGTAAAGTCCGATCGTTTCCATTGAAATGGTTTTGGGTTTCTTGTTTTGTGAGGAACTCATTTTTATTCATTTTTCCGCTGGGAACCCTGTCTTTTTTCGCCTCAAACAGTGGACCTCTCCCGCGTATTCTCTTTGATCGTGTTAGAGCGTGCGCAGTTTTGAATAATTCCAAAGCCGCGCTCATACGTCCGCTACGTTCCAAGGTAAAGACCGATGTGTCCATTGAAATGGTTTTGGGTTCTTTGTTTTGTTAGGAACACTGGGATATTTCATATTTATTTCGTTTTTATTCCTCTGGGAACCCTGTTTTTTTTTTCGCCTCAATCATTGGACCTCTACCGCGTATTCTCTTTGATCGTGTTAGAGCGGGCGCTGTTTTGAATAATTCCAAACCCACGCTCATACGTCCGCTACGTTCCAAGGTAAACTCCAATCGTTTCCATTGAAATGGTTTTGGATTCCTTGTTTTGTGAGGAACTCATTTTTATTCATTTTTCCGCTGGGAACCCTGTCTTTTTTCGCCTCAAACAGTGGACCTCCCCCGCGTATTCTCTTTGATCGTGTTAGAGCGGACGCTGTTTTGAATAATTCCAAACCCGCGCTCATACGTCCGCTACGTTCCAAGGTAAAGTCCGATCGTTTCCATTGAAATGGTTTTGGGTTTCTTGTTTTGTGAGGAACTCATTTTTATTCATTTTTCCGCTGGGAACCCTGTCTTTTTTCGCCTCAAACAGTGGACCTCTCCCGCGTATTCTCTTTGATCGTGTTAGAGCGTGCGCAGTTTTGAATAATTCCAAAGCCGCGCTCATACGTCCGCTACGTTCCAAGGTAAAGACCGATGTGTCCATTGAAATGGTTTTGGGTTCTTTGTTTTGTTAGGAACACTGGGATATTTCATATTTATTTCGTTTTTATTCCTCTGGGAACCCTGTCTTTTTTCGCCTCAAACAGTGGACCTCTCCCGCGTATTCTCTTTGATCGTGTTAGAGCGGGCGCTGTTTTGAATAATTCCAAAGCCGCGCTCATACGTCCGCTACTTTCCAAGGTAAAGTCCGATGTTTCCATTGAAATGATTTTGGGTTCTTTGTTTTGTTAGGAACACTGGGATATTTAATATTTATTTCGTTTTTATTCCTCTGGGAACCCTGTCTTTTTTCGCCTCAAACAGTGGACCTCTCCCGCGTATTCTCTTTGTGCGTGTTAGAGCGGGCACTGTTTTGAATAATTCCTAAGCCGCGCTCATACGTCCGCTACGTTCCAAGGTAAAGTCCATTGAAATGGTTTTGGGTTCTTTGTTTTGTTAGGAACACTGGGATATTTCATATTTATTTCGTTTTTATTCCTCTGGGAACCCTGTTTTTTTTCGCCTCAAACAGTGGACCTCTACCGCGTATTCTCTTTGATCGTGTTAGATCGGGCGCTGTTTTGAATAATTCCAAACTCGCGCTCATACGTCCGCTACGTTCCAAGGTAAAGTCCGATGTTTCCATTGAAATGGTTTTGGGTTCTTTGTTTTATTAGGAACACTGGGATATTTCATATTTATTTCGTTTTTATTCCTCTGGGAACCCTGTTTTTTTTTTCGCCTCAATCATTGGACCTCTACCGCGTATTCTCTTTGATCGTGTTAGATCGGGCGCTGTTTTGAATAATTCCAAACCCACGCTCATACGTCCGCTACGTTCCAAGGTAAACTCCAATCGTTTCCATTGAAATGGTTTTGGATTCCTTGTTTTGTGAGGAACTCATTTTTATTCATTTTTCCGCTGGGAACCCTGTCTTTTTTCGCCTCAAACAGTGGACCTCCCCCGCGTATTCTCTTTGATCGTGTTAGAGCGGACGCTGTTTTGAATAATTCCAAACCCGCGCTCATACGTCCGCTACGTTCCAAGGTAAAGTCCGATCGTTTCCATTGAAATGGTTTTGGGTTTCTTGTTTTGTGAGGAACTCATTTTTATTAATTTTTCCGCTGGGAACCCTGTCTTTTTTCGCCTCAAACAGTGGACCTCTCCCGCGTATTCTCTTTGATCGTGTTAGAGCGTGCGCAGTTTTGAATAATTCCAAAGCCGCGCTCATACGTCCGCTACGTTCCAAGGTAAAGTCCGATGTGTCCATTGAAATGGTTTTGGGTTCTTTGTTTTGTTAGGAACACTGGGATATTTCATATTTATTTCGTTTTTATTCCTCTGGGAACCCTGTCTTTTTTCGCCTCAAACAGTGGACCTCTCCCGCGTATTCTCTTTGATCGTGTTAGAGCGTGCGCTGTTTTGAATAATTCCAAAGCCGCGCTCATACGTCCGCTACTTTCCAAGGTAAAGTCCGATGTTTCCATTGAAATGATTTTGGGTTCTTTGTTTTGTTAGGAACACTGGGATATTTAATATTTATTTCGTTTTTATTCCTCTGGGAACCCTGTCTTTTTTCGCCTCAAACAGTGGACCTCTCCCGCGTATTCTCTTTGTGCGTGTTAGATCGGGCGCTGTTTTGAATAATTCCAAACCCGCGCTCATACGTCCGCTACGTTCCAAGGTAAAGTCCGATCGTTTCCATTGAAATGGTTTTGGGTTTCTTGTTTTGTGAGGAACTCATTTTTATTCATTTTTCCGCTGGGAACCCTGTCTTTTTTCGCCTTAAACAGTGGACCTCTCCCGCGTATTCTCTTTGATCGTGTTAGAGCGTGCGCAGTTTTGAATAATTCCAAAGCCGCGCTCATACGTCCGCTACGTTCCAAGGTAAAGTCCGATGTGTCCATTGAAATGGTTTTGGGTTCTTTGTTTTGTTAGGAACACTGGGATATTTCATATTTATTTCGTTTTTATTCCTCTGGGAACCCTGTCTTTTTTCGCCTCAAACAGTGGACCTCTCCCGCGTATTCTCTTTGTGCGTGTTAGAGCGTGCGCAGTTTTGAATAATTCCAAAGCCGCGCTCATACGTCCGCTACGTTCCAAGGTAAAGTCCGATGTGTCCATTGAAATGGTTTTGGGTTCTTTGTTTTGTTAGGAACACTGGGATATTTCATTTTTATTTCGTTTTTATTCCTCTGGGAACGTTGTATTTTTTCGCCTCAAACAGTGGACCTCTCCCGCGTATTCTCTTTGATCGTGTTAGAGCGGGCGCTGTTTTGAATAATTCCAAAGCCGCGCTCATACGTCCGCTACGTTCCAAGGTAAAGTCCGATGTTTCCATTGAAATGGTCTTGGGTTCTTTGTTTTGTTAGGAACACTGGGATATTTCATATTTATTTCGTTTTTATTCAGCTGGGAACCCTGTTTTTTTTCGCCTCAAACAGTGGACCTCCCCCGCGTATTCTCTTTGATCGTGTTAGAGCGGACGCTGTTTTGAATAATTCCAAACCCGCGCTCATACGTCCGCTACGTTCCAAGGTAAAGTCCGATCGTTTCCATTGAAATGGTTTTGGGTTTCTTGTTTTGTGAGGAACTCATTTTTATTCATTTTTCCGCTGGGAACCCTGTCTTTTTTCGCCTCAAACAGTGGACCTCTCCCGCGTATTCTCTTTGATCGTGTTAGAGCGTGCGCAGTTTTGAATAATTCCAAAGCCGCGCTCATACGTCCGCTACGTTCCAAGGTAAAGACCGATGTGTCCATTGAAATGGTTTTGGGTTCTTTGTTTTGTTAGGAACACTGGGATATTTCATATTTATTTCGTTTTTATTCCTCTGGGAACCCTGTTTTTTTTTTCGCCTCAATCATTGGACCTCTACCGCGTATTCTCTTTGATCGTGTTAGAGCGGGCGCTGTTTTGAATAATTCCAAACCCACGCTCATACGTCCGCTACGTTCCAAGGTAAACTCCAATCGTTTCCATTGAAATGGTTTTGGATTCCTTGTTTTGTGAGGAACTCATTTTTATTCATTTTTCCGCTGGGAACCCTGTCTTTTTTCGCCTCAAACAGTGGACCTCCCCCGCGTATTCTCTTTGATCGTGTTAGAGCGGACGCTGTTTTGAATAATTCCAAACCCGCGCTCATACGTCCGCTACGTTCCAAGGTAAAGTCCGATCGTTTCCATTGAAATGGTTTTGGGTTTCTTGTTTTGTGAGGAACTCATTTTTATTCATTTTTCCGCTGGGAACCCTGTCTTTTTTCGCCTCAAACAGTGGACCTCTCCCGCGTATTCTCTTTGATCGTGTTAGAGCGTGCGCAGTTTTGAATAATTCCAAAGCCGCGCTCATACGTCCGCTACGTTCCAAGGTAAAGTCCGAAGTGTCCATTGAAATGGTTTTGGGTTCTTTGTTTTGTTAGGAACACTGGGATATTTCATATTTATTTCGTTTTTATTCCTCTGGGAACCCTGTCTTTTTTCGCCTCAAACAGTGGACCTCTCCCGCGTATTCTCTTTGATCGTGTTAGAGCGGGCGCTGTTTTGAATAATTCCAAAGCCGCGCTCATACGTCCGCTACTTTCCAAGGTAAAGTCCGATGTTTCCATTGAAATGATTTTGGGTTCTTTGTTTTGTTAGGAACACTGGGATATTTAATATTTATTTCGTTTTTATTCCTCTGGGAACCCTGTCTTTTTTCGCCTCAAACAGTGGACCTCTCCCGCGTATTCTCTTTGTGCGTGTTAGAGCAGGCACTGTTTTGAATAATTCCTAAGCCGCGCTCATACGTCCGCTACGTTCCAAGGTAAAGTCCATTGAAATGGTTTTGGGTTCTTTGTTTTGTTAGGAACACTGGGATATTTCATATTTATTTCGTTTTTATTCCTCTGGGAACCCTGTTTTTTTTTCCGCCTCAATCATTGGACCTCTACCGCGTATTCTCTTTGATCGTGTTAGAGCGGGCGCTGTTTTGAATAATTCCAAACCCACGCTCATACGTCCGCTACGTTCCAAGGTAAACTCCAATCGTTTCCATTGAAATGGTTTTGGATTCCTTGTTTTGTGAGGAACTCATTTTTATTCATTTTTCCGCTGGGAACCCTGTCTTTTTTCGCCTCAAACAGTGGACCTCTCCCGCGTATTCTCTTTGATCGTGTTAGAGCGTGCGCAGTTTTGAATAATTCCAAAGCCGCGCTCATACGTCCGCTACGTTCCAAGGTAAAGTCCGATGTGTCCATTGAAATGGTTTTGGGTTCTTTGTTTTGTTAGGAACACTGGGATATTTCATATTTATTTCGTTTTTATTCCTCTGGGAACCCTGTCTTTTTTCGCCTCAAACAGTGGACCTCTCCCGCGTATTCTCTTTGTGCGTGTTAGAGCGTGCGCAGTTTTGAATAATTCCAAAGCCGCGCTCATACGTCCGCTACGTTCCAAGGTAAAGTCCGATGTGTCCATTGAAATGGTTTTGGGTTCTTTGTTTTGTTAGGAACACTGGGATATTTCATTTTTATTTCGTTTTTATTCCTCTGGGAACGTTGTATTTTTTCGCCTCAAACAGTGGACCTCTCCCGCGTATTCTCTTTGATCGTGTTAGAGCGGGCGCTGTTTTGAATAATTCCAAAGCCGCGCTCATACGTCCGCTACGTTCCAAGGTAAAGTCCGATGTTTCCATTGAAATGGTCTTGGGTTCTTTGTTTTGTTAGGAACACTGGGATATTTCATATTTATTTCGTTTTTATTCAGCTGGGAACCCTGTTTTTTTTCGCCTCAAACAGTGGACCTCCCCCGCGTATTCTCTTTGATCGTGTTAGAGCGGACGCTGTTTTGAATAATTCCAAACCCGCGCTCATACGTCCGCTACGTTCCAAGGTAAAGTCCGATCGTTTCCATTGAAATGGTTTTGGGTTTCTTGTTTTGTGAGGAACTCATTTTTATTCATTTTTCCGCTGGGAACCCTGTCTTTTTTCGCCTCAAACAGTGGACCTCTCCCGCGTATTCTCTTTGATCGTGTTAGAGCGTGCGCAGTTTTGAATAATTCCAAAGCCGCGCTCATACGTCCGCTACGTTCCAAGGTAAAGACCGATGTGTCCATTGAAATGGTTTTGGGTTCTTTGTTTTGTTAGGAACACTGGGATATTTCATATTTATTTCGTTTTTATTCCTCTGGGAACCCTGTCTTTTTTCGCCTCAAACAGTGGACCTCTCCCGCGTATTCTCTTTGATCGTGTTAGAGCGGGCGCTGTTTTGAATAATTCCAAAGCCGCGCTCATACGTCCGCTACTTTCCAAGGTAAAGTCCGATGTTTCCATTGAAATGATTTTGGGTTCTTTGTTTTGTTAGGAACACTGGGATATTTAATATTTATTTCGTTTTTATTCCTCTGGGAACCCTGTCTTTTTTCGCCTCAAACAGTGGACCTCTCCCGCGTATTCTCTTTGTGCGTGTTAGAGCGGGCACTGTTTTGAATAATTCCTAAGCCGCGCTCATACGTCCGCTACGTTCCAAGGTAAAGTCCATTGAAATGGTTTTGGGTTCTTTGTTTTGTTAGGAACACTGGGATATTTCATATTTATTTCGTTTTTATTCCTCTGGGAACCCTGTTTTTTTTCGCCTCAAACAGTGGACCTCTACCGCGTATTCTCTTTGATCGTGTTAGATCGGGCGCTGTTTTGAATAATTCCAAACTCGCGCTCATACGTCCGCTACGTTCCAAGGTAAAGTCCGATGTTTCCATTGAAATGGTTTTGGGTTCTTTGTTTTATTAGGAACACTGGGATATTTCATATTTATTTCGTTTTTATTCCTCTGGGAACCCTGTTTTTTTTTTCGCCTCAATCATTGGACCTCTACCGCGTATTCTCTTTGATCGTGTTAGAGCGGGCGCTGTTTTGAATAATTCCAAACCCACGCTCATACGTCCGCTACGTTCCAAGGTAAACTCCAATCGTTTCCATTGAAATGGTTTTGGATTCCTTGTTTTGTGAGGAACTCATTTTTATTCATTTTTCCGCTGGGAACCCTGTCTTTTTTCGCCTCAAACAGTGGACCTCCCCCGCGTATTCTCTTTGATCGTGTTAGAGCGGACGCTGTTTTGAATAATTCCAAACCCGCGCTCATACGTCCGCTACGTTCCAAGGTAAAGTCCGATCGTTTCCATTGAAATGGTTTTGGGTTTCTTGTTTTGTGAGGAACTCATTTTTATTCATTTTTCCGCTGGGAACCCTGTCTTTTTTCGCCTCAAACAGTGGACCTCTCCCGCGTATTCTCTTTGATCGTGTTAGAGCGTGCGCAGTTTTGAATAATTCCAAAGCCGCGCTCATACGTCCGCTACGTTCCAAGGTAAAGTCCGAAGTGTCCATTGAAATGGTTTTGGGTTCTTTGTTTTGTTAGGAACACTGGGATATTTCATATTTATTTCGTTTTTATTCCTCTGGGAACCCTGTCTTTTTTCGCCTCAAACAGTGGACCTCTCCCGCGTATTCTCTTTGATCGTGTTAGAGCGGGCGCTGTTTTGAATAATTCCAAAGTCGCGCTCATACGTCCGCTACTTTCCAAGGTAAAGTCCGATGTTTCCATTGAAATGATTTTGGGTTCTTTGTTTTGTTAGGAACACTGGGATATTTAATATTTATTTCGTTTTTATTCCTCTGGGAACCCTGTCTTTTTTCGCCTCAAACAGTGGACCTCTCCCGCGTATTCTCTTTGTGCGTGTTAGAGCAGGCACTGTTTTGAATAATTCCTAAGCCGCGCTCATACGTCCGCTACGTTCCAAGGTAAAGTCCATTGAAATGGTTTTGGGTTCTTTGTTTTGTTAGGAACACTGGGATATTTCATATTTATTTCGTTTTTATTCCTCTGGGAACCCTGTTTTTTTTTCCGCCTCAATCATTGGACCTCTACCGCGTATTCTCTTTGATCGTGTTAGAGCGGGCGCTGTTTTGAATAATTCCAAACCCACGCTCATACGTCCGCTACGTTCCAAGGTAAACTCCAATCGTTTCCATTGAAATGGTTTTGGATTCCTTGTTTTGTGAGGAACTCATTTTTATTCATTTTTCCGCTGGGAACCCTGTCTTTTTTCGCCTCAAACAGTGGACCTCTCCCGCGTATTCTCTTTGATCGTGTTAGAGCGTGCGCAGTTTTGAATAATTCCAAAGCCGCGCTCATACGTCCGCTACGTTCCAAGGTAAAGTCCGATGTGTCCATTGAAATGGTTTTGGGTTCTTTGTTTTGTTAGGAACACTGGGATATTTCATATTTATTTCGTTTTTATTCCTCTGGGAACCCTGTCTTTTTTCGCCTCAAACAGTGGACCTCTCCCGCGTATTCTCTTTGTGCGTGTTAGAGCGTGCGCAGTTTTGAATAATTCCAAAGCCGCGCTCATACGTCCGCTACGTTCCAAGGTAAAGTCCGATGTGTCCATTGAAATGGTTTTGGGTTCTTTGTTTTGTTAGGAACACTGGGATATTTCATTTTTATTTCGTTTTTATTCCTCTGGGAACGTTGTATTTTTTCGCCTCAAACAGTGGACCTCTCCCGCGTATTCTCTTTGATCGTGTTAGAGCGGGCGCTGTTTTGAATAATTCCAAAGCCGCGCTCATACGTCCGCTACGTTCCAAGGTAAAGTCCGATGTTTCCATTGAAATGGTCTTGGGTTCTTTGTTTTGTTAGGAACACTGGGATATTTCATATTTATTTCGTTTTTATTCAGCTGGGAACCCTGTTTTTTTTCGCCTCAAACAGTGGACCTCCCCCGCGTATTCTCTTTGATCGTGTTAGAGCGGACGCTGTTTTGAATAATTCCAAACCCGCGCTCATACGTCCGCTACGTTCCAAGGTAAAGTCCGATCGTTTCCATTGAAATGGTTTTGGGTTTCTTGTTTTGTGAGGAACTCATTTTTATTCATTTTTCCGCTGGGAACCCTGTCTTTTTTCGCCTCAAACAGTGGACCTCTCCCGCGTATTCTCTTTGATCGTGTTAGAGCGTGCGCAGTTTTGAATAATTCCAAAGCCGCGCTCATACGTCCGCTACGTTCCAAGGTAAAGTCCGAAGTGTCCATTGAAATGGTTTTGGGTTCTTTGTTTTGTTAGGAACACTGGGATATTTCATATTTATTTCGTTTTTATTCCTCTGGGAACCCTGTCTTTTTTCGCCTCAAACAGTGGACCTCTCCCGCGTATTCTCTTTGATCGTGTTAGAGCGGGCGCTGTTTTGAATAATTCCAAAGCCGCGCTCATACGTCCGCTACTTTCCAAGGTAAAGTCCGATGTTTCCATTGAAATGATTTTGGGTTCTTTGTTTTGTTAGGAACACTGGGATATTTAATATTTATTTCGTTTTTATTCCTCTGGGAACCCTGTCTTTTTTCGCCTCAAACAGTGGACCTCTCCCGCGTATTCTCTTTGTGCGTGTTAGAGCGGGCACTGTTTTGAATAATTCCTAAGCCGCGCTCATACGTCCGCTACGTTCCAAGGTAAAGTCCATTGAAATGGTTTTGGGTTCTTTGTTTTGTTAGGAACACTGGGATATTTCATATTTATTTCGTTTTTATTCCTCTGGGAACCCTGTTTTTTTTTTCGCCTCAATCATTGGACCTCTCCCGCGTATTCTCTTTGATCGTGTTAGAGCGGGCGCTGTTTTGAATAATTCTAAAGCCGCGCTCATACGTCCGCTACGTTCCAAGGTAAACTCCGATCGTTTCCATTGAAATGGTTTTGGGTTCCTTGTTTTGTGAGGAACTCATTTTTATTCATTTTTCCGCTGGGAACCCTGTCTTTTTTCGCCTCAAACAGTGGACCTCTCCCGCGTATTCTCTTTGATCGTTTTAGAGCGGGCGCTGTTTTGAATAATTCCAAAGCCGCGCTCATGCGTCCGGTATGTTCCAAGGTAAAGTCCGATGTTTCCATTGAAATGGTTTTGGGTTCTTTGTTTTGGTAGGAACACTGGGATATTTCATATTTATTTCGTTTTTATTCCTCTGGGAACGTTGTCTTTTTTCGCCTCAAACAGTGGACCTCTCCCGCGTATTCCCTTTGATCATGTTAGAGCGGGCGCTGTTTTGAATAATTCCAAAGCCGCGCTCATACGTCCGCTTGTTCTTGATGCAGGTTCAGCTCGAAAAGCTCAGTTCACACACATATGTCGTGGAAAAGGGTAACAGTTTGTCAACGGCACTACTTGACACTATCGGGTATTCCTTTTCCAATGATATCCAAAATGTATCCAATGTCATATCTTGAAATTTCATCCTTAATGTACGATCTTCTTTCATCTCTGCCAGTTGCTCCTGTGCCTGCATTGGCAGGTCAGCTGCGCTCACCAAAGCGCACGAATTCCAAGGTTCACGGACCCAGTCAAAACCAGCAAAGGTCTCAGCTGGAAAATACTTATTAAATCTCTCATCAAGGGTTTGCAGATGCTGAGAGATAAGGCCAGAAAGTTTTTTGCTGTTTGGATGTGCACTGTACAGGGGAAACATCTAAACTCTCCCCTGTTTCACACAAGAGCGCCAGAGAGTTAGTTTAGACTTGAAGCCACGCAATTTGTCTGATGAGCTTAGTAGATTTTCCTCTTTACCTTGCATTTTAGAATTAAGTTCATTGAGGTGCTTAAATATATCGGCCAGGTATTCGAGTTTCGCGCACCATTGCGCATCTGCAATGAACTCTTTATATGCAGAATTCTCTCCCGCTAGAAACACTCTGACTTCTTCTCTTAACTCGCACAGTCGGTCCAAGCACTTTCCGTGTAAGAGCCAGCGGACATCCGTGTGCAGCAACAAGCTCTGATGCTCGGCTCCCATTTCCTCGCATAGAATGGAAAAAAGACGGGACTTTAACGGTCGCGCTCTTATGAAATTAACTATGTCCACTGCCCTGTCCAGTACATCTGAAAGATATTTCGGTAAAGTCTTGGCAACCAGTGCCTCCCTGTGAAGGAAACAATGCGTTGTGCGAAGATTTTGGTTTTGCGCTCTGATCCTGCTGATGAAACCTTTGACATTGCCGGTCATCGCAGCAGCGCCATCGGTGCAGACACTGATACAATTTTTCCAACTTAGACCTCCCTGTTCAAGGTACCCTGTTGTGACACGGTATATTTCCTCTCCCGTTGTTTTGTGCGGCAAACACTTGCAAAATAAAAAATTCTCACGAATTTCTCCTCCATCAATAAATCTCACAAATCCCAAAAGTTGTGCGTGGCCACTCACGTCTGTTGATTCATCAACTTGCAGAGAGAATTTCCCACATAGCCTTATTTTCTCTAAGACCACGTCTTCTATGTCTGCCGACATGTCATTTATACGCCTTCCAATGGTAGAGTTCGAAAGTGGTACCTTTGCGATCTCTTTCTGCCTATCATTTTGTTTACAATAGCCGTGCAGGCTGGCATTATTACTGATTTGGCAATGGTGTGAGGCTTTTTAGCCTTAGCTATTATTTCGGCTACCAGATAGCTAGCCTCCAGTGCATTGTTTGAGACTTTCGCACACTTGAACATCACCTGCTCCTGTCGGCTGGGTACCATTGCCTGGTTGGACAATTTCATACCACATAACAGGCACAGGGGGAGAGGACATGACAGCTCTCCAGTGAAGATGAATCCAAACGTGAGGTAATTGTCATCATACTGTCGTTTCTTCATCTTGCTGGAGGTGCCTACCTCCTTCACTGACTGACCACACGATGACGATGTTGAGGGCTCAGATTCAGATATATCAGACCGTGGAGCTTTTCTTTTCAAAAACTTGTCCATGCTGCTGGCTAATTAACCGCTGCACAACGCTATGACAACTCATCCGATATCGCGCGCTGTAAATAAAAGTATTTGCCTACGTCATGCAGCCTACTTTCCAAACACTGATTGCAGCGTCGGTAGGCTACTAGAAAATTAATCCGAACTATTTTCTCTGATGTGTGCCTCGATTTACTTAACTGTATGATACAGCTAAAAGAAAGATTCCAAAATGATGCATTCATTTATTTCAATTTCACTATATTAGCCTAATTTCAGCCACGTTTCTAGTCCCGAATTACCCATGGTGCTATGCATGATAATGCTACGGTACGGTAGACAGGACAATCAACGAAAATACACATCTCCTCCCCACTTAATATGGATGTCTCAATACAACAACAACACTTTCTCTTTTTAAAGTATTTCCATATGCACATGAACTATACATTATTAAGAACTTTTCTAATTACTTTAAAATCAACTATCAATCATTGTAGCCTTTTTTTAAAAACATTTTTTATCTTACTTTTAACACCAAACAATAACCTGGGAGTGAGGGTGGACTACTTCAAACCCTGACTATACCCATGGGGATTATTCTGCCTCGCTTGATGGGTAAGCCTGTGAAATATTACCTCAGGCATTCAGGACACCACTCTCTGGTAGGGTACCGGCGGTCAACCTGCCTCTCAGCATTGTCTCCTTCAGGTGATGTCAACAAAGGTGTACACATGCCTGTGTCAAAGTCTCTTTCAAAGTCTCTTTCACTGGTGAGGTAGGGGCTGAAGCGACTGCTTCCTCAGATGATGAGCCCCTGCTGTGAGTGTAGCAGGTTGATGACTTGAGTTGTCACTGAGCAGCACATCTAGATAGGCTGCTCCCCTCGCTTGATCTGCTTGTTCTGTTGATGCTGTACCACATCTTTCAACTTAGGTGGTTTCAGTAGGTCGAAGTTGGTGCACAGGTCTCTCTTCAGCAGTAGTGTGGCAGGTGAAGTCTTTGTGGTCGCGTGTGGTGTGTTACTGTAGGATAACAAGAACTGTGCAGGCGCTGATGGAGCGTCCCTAGGCCCTGATATGCTTTCAGAGCATGTTTCATTGTCAGCATGAACCGTTCCGCGAGTCCATTTGTGGAAGGGTGGTGAGGTGCAGCTCTGATATGTTGTACGCCATTCACCTGCAGGAATACAGCCATTTCCTGTGATACAAATTGTGGGCCATTATCTGAGTTGCATAGGAGATCCAAATTGACAGAAAATCTCACTATTCATTATTGCAACCTCCGGCCACTTACTATGTGCGTCAATAGCTACCAAGAACATTCTCTCATTGAATGGACCTGCAAGTCAATATGAATGTGGTGCCATGCTTCATCAGGAAAGTCCCCCACAGCAAACTACCAGACTGCACTGACAACTTGTTATGCCGAGACAGATACGGCTTCAGGTTGGGGTCAGTGCTGTCTGGCTTGCCTTTGACTATGACGTCCAGCACCGTGGACATTACAGGGTTGTTTCTCGTGCCTCCTCGAACCTGTGTAGAGGTAACAGGTGCGTTTCTACCTACTTGAAGTGAAAAATGTCCACGCTGTGTGATTCAGGCTTGGTTACAGGCAGCGGCAACCTGGAAAGGCCATCTGCATAGCAGTGCAGGTCGGACTCCTCCCTACTTGCAAGCAATGGTCAGCCCCCAAACCCCTGCCCGATCACTCTGCTCTTCCACCTCAGCTGACCGCCTGGCACCGCCGCCTCTACGTGGATACAGCAGGTGCACTACTTGGTCACGGCTTTTCACTATCCTGGCGCCCCGCTGGTGGAATAAGCTTCCCACTGCTGTCATGACTGCAGAGTCACTACCAATCTTTCGCCGAAGTTTACATACACTTGTAAAGAACATGTATGTCATGGCAGTCTTGAGTTTCCAATCATTTCTACAACTCTTATTTTTCTGTGATGGATTGATTGGAGCACATACTTCTTTGTCACAAAAAGCATTCATGAAGTTTGGTTCTTTTATGAATCGAGTCTTCTGAAAATGTGACAATCTGCTGGGTCAAAAATATACATACAGCACCTTGAATTATCAATTTTGGTGATGTAGAAAGTTGTGTCGATCAAATTTGCTTTGTGGCATGGCCTCTTAACTTCTTATGAGTGGTTATGATTGACTACAGCTGGTGACTTATTTCAGCCCATTTAAATAGGGCTCGTTTGATACACTCATTACACTCAGCCAAAAACGCTACAATGGGAAAGTCTAAGGAGCTCAGCACGGATCTGAAAAAGCGCATCATTGACTTGAACAAGTCAGGAAAGTCACTTGGAGCCATTTCAAAGCAGCTACAGGTCCCAAGATCAACTGTGCAAACAATTGTTTGTAAGTATAAAATGCATGGCACAGTTGTGTCACTGCCACGATCAGGAAGAAAACACAAGCTATCACTTGCTGCTGAGAGAAAATTGGTCAGGATGGTCAAGAGTCAACCAAGAACCACCAAAAAGCAGGTCTGCCATGAATTAGAAGCTGCTGGAACACAGGTGTCAGTGTCCACAGTCAAGCGTGTTTTACATCGCCATGGGCTGAGAGGCTGCCGTGCAAGAAGGAAGCCGCTGCTCCAGAAGCGGCACCTTAAGGCTTGACTGAAGTTTGCTGCTGATCACATGGACAAAGAAAAGGCCTTCTGGAGGAAAGTTCTGTGGTCAGATGAAACAAAAATGAGCTATTTGGCCACAATGACCAGAAATATGTTTGGAGGAGAGAAGGTGAGGCCTTTCACCCCAAGAACACCATACCTACCGTCAAGCATGGTGGTGGTAGTGTTATGCTCTGGGCCTGTTTTGCTGCCAGTGGAACTGGTGCTTTACAGAAAGTAAATGGAATAATGAAGAAGGAGGATTACCTCCAAATTCTTCAGGAAAACCTAAAATTATCAGCCAGAAGGTTGGGTCTTGGACGTAGTTGGGTGTTCCAACAGGACAATGACCCCAAACACACATCAAACGTGGTAAAGGAATGGCTAAATCAGGCTAGAATTAAGGTCTTAGAATGGCCTCACAAAGTCCTGACTTAAACCCCATCGAGAACATGTGGAGTGTGCTGAAGAAACAAGTCTGTGTCAGAAAGCCAACGAATTTATTTGAACTGCACAGAAGCTTGTGGATGGCTACCAAAAGCGTCTAATTGAGGTGAAAATGGCCAAGGGACATTTAACCAAATATTAGCATTGCTGTATGTATATTTTTGACCCAGCAGATTTTGTCACATTTTCAGAAACCCCATAATAAATTCATAAAAGAACCAAACTTCATGAATGTTTTTTGTGACAAAGAAGTATGTGCTCCAATCAATCCATCACAGAAAAATAAGAGTTGTAGAAATGATTGGAAACTCAAGACTGCCATGACATACATGTTCTTTACAAGTGTATGTAAACTTCCGACCACAACTGTAGATGATTCACTTGTATTTGTTGTAAGTCGCTTTGGATAAAGGCGTCTGCTAAATGCCATAAATGTAAATGTAAATGGTCTTGCGATACTTTATCTCATAGGAGTGTGCAGACAACAACAGTGCCCACCTTTGCATCCTGCTCGCTGCAAGTGAATGAATACCGGTATGTGGCCCACTCATGCTGACTGGCTCTATCCGATATCCTGGCCTTGACGATAGCAAAGGGTATGGGTCGTGCCTTCATGAACTTTGGTTTGCTATCTTCCTTAACACTGAGCTTCACTATGATATCTTTCATACTATCCAGCTCTCCATTAAATACTTCTACATGTTTCTTTAAGATGGTGAGTTGGCCTTTGTCATTGTTTATCATCATATGCACTGATGGTCAGTCCAGTTTTATCTTCTCTAGCCACAAACGTCTCAGTAGGGAGGGGTAGTCTCCTTTAACTACATAAAGTGGCAGCTGTTTAGTTTGTCCATTCAACTGAACTGTGACCTCAGTGATGCCTCTCATGGCTATCCTTTCACCTGTGTCTGTCTTTAAGACTATGTTAGCTGGCTGAAGTGTGCTTTAATGTCTTCTTGTAGACTGTGTCTGACACAAGAGATACTGCAGCCCCAGTGTATATCTCCATACGCACAGGCTGCCCTTCCAGCAAGGGTAAGACCCAGCAGCTCTGTGAACCCCAGGGCTACAGTCAGCACATGCAATGATTCCTCCTCTGAAGTGTCACTTGCCTCTGTTTTATCTTGTTAAACAGAGTGGACATGTTTCTTTTTCTTATATTTAGGGTCTCTTTCCTGTCATCCATCTTTGACATCTTGTTTCTGCATGCCCGCTCTATGTGGCCCTTCTTACCACAGCTCTATGACCTTACACCAGCATGCAGAGGCTAAATATCCTATTTTTCCACAATGGAAACACAGCCTTGGCTGTTTGACTGTTTCTCAGTTCCTACTCTGTGGACATTTCCCATTGCACTCAACTGTTGAGCTTCCATAGCTGCCAGTTCCGTAGAAACACTGACTTCAATGGCTTTCTTCAAAGTTAGATTACTCTTGGTTAGTAGCCTCTTCTGTGTAGCCTTGCTTTTCAAGCCACACACTAACCTGTCTCTTAGACTGGAATCTAGCACCTCTCCGAACTCAGTGCTCTGATAGCTTCCTCAACACAGCAACAAACATTGTCACTGACTCACCTTCTTCTTGATAATGCTGGTGGAACCTAAACCTCTCAGCAATGAATAGGGGTTTGGGTGAGAAATGTTCCTTTAAAAGATCCACAATTTCCTTGTATGTTTTTGTACCTGGTGTACACCGGCCTACTGTGCTGTAGGTAGTTGAAAGGTTAGACAGACATAAGGTTGGAAATACAGAAAGTTAGATAGATGGTATGTTAGAAGATCATAGATAGATAGGATGAGCCTGAGGTAGTTCAGTGGAGTGGATAGTGGGTTGGTTGGTTGAGTGGTTGAGAGTGGTAGAGTTGGTTTGTTAAGATTAGATTAGATTAGATTCAACTTTATTGTCATTGTGCAGAGTACAAGTACAGAGACAACGAAATGCAGTTAGCGTCTAACCAGAAGTGCAAAAAAGCAGAAAAGTGCAGTGTGAACAGTATATACAGGTAGTGAAGTATATGTGCAGTATAGTAGTGCAGTATAGTATAAGTAGTGCAGTGTAAGCAGTATATGAATTAGCAGTAGCATTATAAGCAGAATAAATAGAATGCAGTATGAACAGTGTAAGCAGCATATGAGCTGTATAGGCAATGTAGTATAAGCAGTATATACAGTGGGGGAAATAATTATTTGATCCCCTGCTGATTTTGTTAGTTTGCCCGATTACAAAAAAATTAGCGGTCTATAATTTTTATGGTACTTTTAGTTGAACAAATAGAGACAGAATATCAACAAAGAAGTCCAGAAAAAACACATCATATAAAGTTATAAATTAATTTGCATTTGATCGAAGGAAATAAGTATTTAATCCCCTACAAACCAGCAAGAATTCTGGCTCATACAGACCAGTTATATGCCCATGAGGCACACAGATTAGTCCTGTCACTCCTAATCTCTGCTTGTTATGGGTATAAAATACACCTGTCAATAGAATCAATCTCTTCCATTCCAACCTCTCCACCACCATGGGCAAGACCAAAGAACATTCAAAGGACATCAGGGTAAGAGTTGTAGACCTGCACAAGGCTGGAATGGGCTACAAGACCATCAGCAAGAAGCTTGGTGAGAAGGAGACAACTGTTGGTGCAATTATTAGAAAATGGAAGAAATACAAAATAACCATCAATCGCCCTCGGCCTGGAGCTCCATGCAAGATCTTGCCTCGTGGGGTAAGGATGATCATGAGAAGGGTGAGGGATCAGCCCAGAACTACACGGGAGGAGCTTGGTAATGATCTCAAGGCAGCTGGGACCACAGTCACCAAGAAAACCATTGGTAACACACTACACCGTAACAAATTGAAATCCTGCAGTGCCCGCAAGGTCCCCCTGCTCAAGAAGGCACATGTACAGGCCCATCTGAAGTTTGCCAATGAACACCTAAATGATTCAGAGAAGGCTTGGGAGAAGGTGATGTGGTCAGATGAGACCAAAATTGAACTCTTTGGCATAAATTCGACTCTTCGTGTTTGGAGGGAGAGAAATGCTGAATGCTACAATCCCAAGAACACCATCCCCACCGTCAAACACGGAGGTGGAAACATTATGCTTTGGGGTTGTTTCTCTGCTAAGGGTACAGGACGACTTCACTGCATTGAGGGGCCAATGGACAGGGCCATGTACCATAAGATCTTGGACGAGAACCTCCTTCCCTCAGCCAGAGCACTGAGGATGGGTCGTGGATGGGTCTTCCAGCATGACAATGACCCAAAACATACAGCCAAGGCAACAAAGGAGTGGCTCAAGAAGAAGCACACTAAGGTCATGGAGTGGCCAAGCTAGTCTCCAGACCTTAATCCTATAGAAAATTTGTGGAGGGAGCTGAAGCTTCGAGTTGCCAAGCAAAAGCCTTGAAACCTTCAGGATTTGGAGAGGATCTGTAAAGAGGAGTGGACCAAAATCCCTCCTGAGATGTGTTCAAACCTGGTGACCAACTATAAGAAACGTCTGACTTCTGTGCTTGCCAGCAAGGGTTTCTCCACCAAGTAGTAAGTCATGTTTTGCTTGGGGATCAAATACTTATTTCCTTCGATCAAATGCAAATGAATTTATAACTTTATATAATGTGTTTTTTCTGGACTTCTTTGTTGATATTCTGTCTCTATTTGTTAAAATAAAAGTACCATAAAAATTATAGACCGCTAATTTCTTTGTAATCGGGCAAACTAACAAAATCAGCAGGGGATCAAATAATTATTTCCCCCACTGTATATAGGATGAGCCTGGGGTTGTTCAGTGGAGTGGGTAGAGTGGTTGAGAGCTGTAGAGTTGGTTGGTTAAGAGGTTGAGAGTGGTTTCAGTGGGGTACAACTGGTAGCAAAGAGAGTGCATTGTTGTGTAATCATTCTAAGAATGTGTTCTGCAGGTCTCCTGTTGTTTTTTATTTAAGAGTCCTGAAAGGTCCATGGCAGTTGCAATGACAAAGGAGCTCATAGAATGTTGGCCTAAATCAACATTCCACCATGTCAAGCGGATGAGAGGTTTTGGATTTACAAAAAAAGTTTAAAAAGTTTAATAGGTATCAAAAAGAGTATCAGAGTTGATAATTTGGAGTTTCTGCCACATGTGTAAGTGGTACTAATAAGTATGAGTAATAACAATAGTTGCACTTGCTGAAGCAAGCCCACTAATTATTGTTGATTAGGCTATCATCTATGTCAGGGGTGTCAAACTCATTTTCACCCCGGGCCACGACAGCATCATGGTTGCCCTCAAAGGGCCGGTTGTAACTGTAAGACTGTATACATGTTACTTCTCCTTAACATATTGTAATAAATAACTGTCTGCATTTGATTATTATTTATTCAAGTGTACAAATATTGTACATGCATTTACATAAATGTAATAATATATGTAAGCACATTGCACTGTTATTATAACATAAATCCCTTTAATTTATCAGGTTAAGAAACCCACATTACTCCATCAATCAAAGATCAAACTTTTCAAGTGAATAACAAAGACAAATATGATTAAACAAGTTATTACAAATCAACTTTTTTTTAAACTTTTTTTGTCACAGTTGAGAAGGGCAGAACTATGGTAGAACAAATAATTGTGAGCTGCTAAAACATGTGGGACATGTGTGGCATTTAACAAAAACAAATAGCTGTAGACAGCCTTACAGAGGGCATACATCCAACTAATGAGTGTACTCCTTCATCACCGACACTGCCTCGTAACACAGAAGACATATCGGTTTTTCTCCTTGAAGCAAAAACATGTATTCGCCTTCCCACCTTTCATTAAATTGCCTTCCCTCTGCATCGACTTTTCTCTTCTTGGACATTTTGGGATTATTTGTCGATCTTTTTCTTATCCATCACCGGTTTAGTCAAACGCCGATATGCGATCTAGCGGCAGGATCCCGTCATTTCGCGGGTCACACATTTGACATGCATTGTGGGAGATGTAGTTTATGGTCACTGTACGCTGTAAAGCAGCGTAGACTTTTATTTTAAGACAATTATGTACTTTTTAAGCTCTCGCGGATGCTGAATCTAAAATGCCGAATTCGGCCCGCGGGCCTTGAGTTTGACACATGTGCCCTACACCAACCCCATTTCCAGCCCAATTCCAGACCCACACCCAACTACTGCCAACAGGACCCCTACCCCGACACGCTCATCAACAACACTTGTTTATGATGAATTGAAAGTTTGTTTATTGTTGACTGTTTTTCCTTAGTGATTGAAAAAAATTAAAACCAAATAAAACACCTTAATTTGAATGCCAATAAGTCAGTTAAAAGACAAGACTCACCACCCCTTAGTCAATTGTTTGTTACGAATCGCATCAACAGACTAATTTAAGCAGTGACAAACTAACGCATGCATAACTGTGAGGAAAAACGTTTCAAACGGAGAATTAAAGCATTTATTCATGAATTTCTTTCTACTGAAACACTATGGTCATACCCTGAGAGCTGATTAATTGTTTGACTTATAAAAAGGTATAAAGGGCTTTCCACACATGGCAGTGGATATACAAAAATCATTATGGTATTTGAGAGCGGTCCCCTCATTAATTGATTTGATTGATTGATTGATTTCGATGTTAAATAGATGTTAAATAATTCGGTGATTGCATTGATTACTTTTTTTTCAACATGTTTTCTAGTATGCCTGAGGTGTCCTTACTAACATATTTATCGGTCATCGTTGTACAACAACTGCAAAATCATTAAAAGAGAGTTGGCCTGCGACCGCGAAATGCGACAGGCAGATTTGGAGTTATGGTGCGTCACAGAGGAACGCGTTAATTTAAAGTGCGTCACCAACACCATGGAGATCAATTGTTACTGTGCTTTTAAACATTCTGGAGGGCGCTAAAACCTTCAGATGCAATTTTGCAGTCGTAGGGAACAGTTCAGAGCTCTCTATACTTGATAGGCGAGCAATAATGTCTGTAGTGTATGCCAAGGTACGTTGTGCCAAGTTTACAGTTTCAAGGCGTGAGATATTCATCGCGGAAGTGAGAAAAGGCGTATACCACTTTCGGAAGAAGGTGGACTGGGTCTATGAGAGTAGGTTGAACAATTTCTTTCGACAATAGTCCAGGCCCCACTTTCATTTGAATAGTAGGCAATGCCTACAGTAGGTTAAACCACCTGTTTCAGCATTGTTTATGGTTGCAAATGTGACCAACTGGTAGTTTATAAGGTCTTGGCTCTAGAGTGCACGACAACGCCACCTGGGGCCTTTCCCACCAGGATATTACAGAGGTAAGCTGTTACACACCTTGCTTGAGACAAGCGGGTTCCCACACAGATACGAAACAAAGTAAGGACAGAGACGTGATCTCAATTATAAAAATAAACAAGATTTATTTATAAATAACAGTAAAAGGCCACCCTGTCATTCGTTTAGTTATGCCTTAGCAAAGAGAGGGGGGTAATGGCTGCCACCAGGTAGGTAACTGTTACAACACAGCAAAGATATAGTAGAGCTGTTGGGGAAGGGGCGGTTACCTGTCCATGAGAAGTGGACGACACACCACTCGTGCTCTCGTTTCCAGTGCCTATCCACACAAACACACACACACAGGCACAAGACACTGCAAAATGTAGGTGATCACAGATATGGTGAATAAGTGCAGATTACCACTACAAAAACACGGTGCGCAGTGCAGGGGGAAGACTTGACTCCGGCGACCTGTCCCATGAACAGCTTCACTAGCTCTGGAAGGGAGAAGGGACAAGGAAAGCTGGACGTTAGATGTTGTCTTAAATGCAGCAGACTACCGGGACAGCCAATACCCCATGTATCTCAATGCCGTGGGGGAGGGAGCCAAAAAGAGGCAACTAGGTAGACGGCCGATTCAGATAATACAAAACTAAACAACCAGAGAAAGAAACAAAACCAAAAGGGGCAAAAGCTACTATTACATCGTAAACTTATGGTAGGCAAAACAGCAGTGGCAACTGCTACCTGAGGGCACAAACAGACAGAGTGAGCCATACATGAATACACAGCATGAACATAATTAACAATATTAATTACAAGGTGCACTAGGCATTATCCTACTATACACTTAAATAACAGGCTAATGACATGGTAAGCTCACAAGAGCTGTTCAATAACCAAAAGGCCGTGCTTCAGCTTAAGACAGAATACCAATTCCATAGTTAACAGACAACATTTGTATGGATAATGTTACCTTTGTTGACTGTCTCCAAGGCAACACTACAGTACGGTCGCTGAGCGTCTTTTCACCCGAGACCTACGTTAAGACATGCTATTAAATGTACGCAGAAACCTCTGAACAAGGCAGCCTGATGTTAACCAACCAGTAATACAAATGTAAATGTAAATACCTTCAGTAGTGCTAACGTAGCCGACTACTCGGAAGCGTCTGGTGACAGTAGAACGCCTGTAGCCCACAATTTAGCATTTAGACAGAACGTTAAACATATGCAGTGGTACAGCGTAACAGAGGAGGCAGTGGCACATACCTTTTTACTGACGAGCGCTGTGAAAACAGATAAGAGCTGCAACGTATACAGAACCCAGGAATGTCCAATAGCCTACTTGTGAGCTTGTTTTATAGAGTGGCTTTGCCGCTAATAGATGATTAGCCGCTGACCGGCTAGCTGAGGGGCGTGTCAGAGGGAACTTGGGCTACGGCACTCACAAGAGGACAAACCTCCTATGGCAGCGGTTCTGCTGGTTACATTCTTCCCCCCCATTTGTTATCGGCGTCCCGCAGATAAAGTAAAAGAAAATGCCCCCAAAAACGAAAAACAAAACAAGCAAAACACAGGGTCAACTTTTAACACCAGGGTCGGAAAACTACGGTCACCCTATTATTAGAGCCAACCACCCGGGAGTTAATAGCCCCATCTGCCCTACTCACCACTGATGCTGGGAGATGATGAGGGTTCATGTGTGTCCCCGCTGTGGCCCGGGCAGTCCTCCGTGGAGCTACTGGACTGGTAACCTGGTCGACCCCATTGGGGGAAACTAGAGGCGGGCCAGGCGGAGCAGGGAGGGCAGGTGGGCCAGGAAGAGCCACCTCCACTTGGGGTCTGGATGTATCCGGACGTCCAGGACGAGGGGCAACAGGCACCTGGACCGGCCGTGCCTGACCTCGGGGGGGGTGAACAAGGACCCACTGGCCATGATCGTCATCTTCCGTAGATTCACTCACGGCAGCCTGCGGTTCCGATGGAATGGAGGGGGGCTCTGGGCCTAGGTCAGGGCGAGCAGGCTTCAACATGGTCTGATGTACTTGTCGAATCTTGTTGAGATCATGCACCGGCGCAACAGAGTAGACAACCCCACCAGGGGCGGGTGCACGGACCACTTGATGTACAATGGGACTCCAGGCATCCTGGATCTTCGTGCGCCCCCTCACGGTGCAATCTCTCAAATAGACGAGCTGTCCTTCTGGCCATATGTCACTCTGGGCCCCCTGGTCATGCCGTTCTTTCCTCTTTAAGGCAGCTGCTTGCAAGCGTTCCCTGGCATTGTGAAAGGCCACGTCGAGGCGCCGCTGGTGTTCTTGCACCCATTCGTTCACCCGTCCATCTTCTGGCTCTCGTACCCTGCCTAGAAGAAAATCAACAGGTAACTGTGGTTCTTGACCAAACATCAAGTAGTACGGTGACTCACCTGTTGACTGATGCATAGTTGTGTTGTAACTAAACACCAACTGGGGTAAGTACTCAGGCCAGCGGCTCTTCTGCTCCCTCGGCAAAGAGCGTAACAGGTCATGCATTGTGCGGTTAAACCGCTCGCACTGGCCATTGCCCTGCGGGTGGTAGGGCGTCGTTCGGGTCTTCTGAATTCCATACAGATTGCACAGCTGGTGGACAATAGCATTTTCAAAGCTGCGGCCCTGGTCAGAGTGGAGGCGAGCGGGGACGCCAAACCGAAAGAACCACTCCCGGACAAGCACGCTAGCCACAGTCGTTGCCTTCTGGTCTCGAGTGGGCACTGCCTGTGTGAATTTAGAAAACACGTCAGTCATAACCAGGACCTGCTCCCTACCATCCGTCGCAGGCTCTAAGAAGGTAAAATCCACAGCCAGTATCTGATTTGGACGGGAGGCCAGAAGATGTCCCATAGGTGCATGGCGCTTGGGCTGGGAGGATTTTGCAAGGGTACACCGTGCACAGCTCTGACACCACTGCTTAATGTCTGCTCCCATCCCGGGCCAATAACACCTCTGCCGTACTAGCTCTGTGGTACGTTCAATGCCCTGATGGCCGTGATCATTATGGAGCTGCTGCAGGACTTCATCCCGAAGACATGCTGGCAATAGGAGTTGAAGAATTTCTTCACCCCCATCAGGCCTGTGCATCCGGCGGTAGATTAGACCGGTGGTTCCCACTATCCGGTCCCACTGTCGTAACAGCACCCGGGTTGGTCCCGACAATCCTTCCCGAATGGTTAAGCTCGGTGGCTTCTGGGCCCGCCAGAAAGGAAGGAAGGCACCAATGGTAGGGTCTGCCTCTTGAAGCATCCTCAGGTCATCAGGGTCACGGGAGGGAAAGACAACAATGGCTGTTTGGGTTACCTGGAGCTGTTCTTGCATCCTGGCAGCTTGCTGCACTGGCACAGGTATGGCGGTTCCTACCACAGCTGGACCTATGCTAGGTCCTTGAACCTCTATAGGAGGCTGCCTGGACAGGGAATCCGCGTTTTTGTTGGAGCGGCCGGGCCGATACCTGATAATGTAGTTGAACGCCGACAGTTCGGCTACCCATCGTTGCTCAGTAGCGCCCAGCTTGGCGGTCTGCAAGTGACTCAGGGGATTATTATCGGTCCAGACAGTGCAGTGCTGGCCCCACAGGTATTCCCGGAACTTCTCAGTCATTGCCCATTTCATCCCGAGAAATTCCAACTTCATGGAGCTGTAGTTCCTTTCTGCCGGGTTGAGACTTCAACTGGCGTAGGCAATTGGTCGGACCTTGCCCTCCTGTTCCTGGGACAACACCGCTCCAAGACCAGTATGACTGGCGTCCACCTCAAGCAGAAAAGGGAGATTAAAGTTAGCAAATGCAAGGGTGGGTGCACTCACCAATCTCCTCTTCAGCTCCTGAAAACTGGTCTCACAACCATCCGACCAAGCCCCCTCCAGTCGTGTGCCTTGGCCCTTCCGTGTCCTAGTTCCGACGTGTTCAGCAACCAGGCGGTGCAACGGGGCAGCTAGTTTAGAGAACCCCTCCACAAATCGTCTATAGTAACCAGCAAACCCCAGGAAGGACCGCAGTTCTGAGACGTTGGTGGGATGGGGCCAGTTGGCCACGGCAGACACTTTGGCTGGATCTTTGGACACCCCTTCACGGGAGACAAGGTGACCAAGGTACTGAACTTCCTTCCTGAAGAAGCAGCATTTCTCCAGCTTTGCCTTCAGCCCTTCTTTCTGGAGGCGGGTCAACACCAGGTCCAGACGCTTTATCTGATCATCCACATTGGAAGAAAACACAATGATGTCATCTAAGTACAGTAGAAGGGACTGACAGTGTTGCGCCCCAAACATTCTTTCCATCAACCTTTGGAAGGTACCTGGAGCGTTACACAGCCCAAAGGGCATACGGTTGAACTCAAACAGCCCAAAGGGCGTGCAGAAGGCAGTCTTTGGGCGGTCTTGGTCGCTTACAGGTACCTGGTTGTAACCGCTAGCTAGATCTAGCGTGGAGAACCACTGAGCTCCAGACAGTGCATCCAAGGACTCCTCGATGCGGGGAAGGGGGAAGGCATCCTTCCGAGTCTTGCTATTGAGCTGTCTGTAATCGACACACATGCGAAGGCTGCCATCCTTCTTTCTTACTATGACAATGGGAGAGGCATAGGGGCTACTACTCTCCCGGATGATTTGGCCGTCTAATAGCTGTCGCAAGTGGGCCTTCACTGCCTCATAATCAGAGGGGGGTAGGCGCCTGTATCTCTGCCTAACAGGCTTCTCATCAAGCAACGGGATGTCATGTGATATAAGGTTAGTGCAACCAAGGTCACCCTCAAACGCAGAGAAAACAGACTCGTGTTTAAGCAAAAATTCCCTTACTCGTTCTTGCTCGGACTCTGCCAACACTGATAGATCAAGGGCCTGAATGTGCTGTTTTACAGAGCTAACCTGCCCAGTATGGGCCTGAACGGTGGCTGTAACAGTGTCAGACTCCCGGGGGAGCTCAGAAATCCCTGCTGGAAGACCCTCAACCGCAGCATGGACCAACAAACCTATTGTACTGCGGGGGTAGAGTGTGGCACGGGTGAACCCCACATTGACAACAGGGATAAAGGCTGTACCTCGCTCCACATGAATTAGGGCAGGTGAGACAAGAAGACCCTCAGGTAATGAATTGCTAGCTGGCTCGAGCAGAACAGCAGGGGCATTACAAAAGTGGGAGGAGCAGGTAGCAGCTACCAACTTCACAGTACCTCCAGGTATGTGGATAGGCCTGCGGCCTCTAACTTTGGCGACCCCTGTTTTAGCTCGAGGCGACCTGAGCTGGACTTGGTGGCAGTGCTGTAAAGCGTGCCGCCAGGGGGGAGATGCATGAACCACCGGTGGGAGGTCGAACAGTGATGGACCATGCTGTCCAAATAGTTCCTCATAACACTCACGAATTATATTCATCCCTAGCACACCAGGCACTACGGGGGGTGAAGCCTGACCTGGGGGATCTTTGACCACGAGCCAACCACGCTGAGGGATTATCTTACCCAATACTTCAACTGTAAACTCAGCATAACCTGTGTAGGGTATGTCTAACCCATTTGCAGCGCGAAGCTGCAACCAATGACAATGTTGGAGTTTATCTTTAAAATTCTGGAAAAAGAAACTTTCCACAATCGTGGATACCATGGACCCTGTGTCCAGCAGACAATTAACAACAACTCCTCCTACTCTGACAGCTACCTTAGGGCACTGTGCAACAAGGGAGGTTACAGTATGACTGGCTGGGTTCTCATCCTGAGAGCCATTCAGGTCCCCTCCCAACGTGTGGCTCTGCACGCTGGAGGGAGTTTCCGCCACCTGGGAAATGGCAAATGAGCTAGCCTGAGCTTGGGACGGGGGCGCAGTGTTCGGTGCCGGAACAAATCGCTCATTGTTACATTCCCTGGCATAGTGACCTGGTTTCTGGCATCGCCTGCAAATAACAGGGGAGGGGTGTCGGGGCCTCACTTGGTGCGCTGACCCCTGTAGAGTGGATAAGGCGCCAGTTAACTGATTAATCTGTTCTTGCTGCTTTAACAACATGGTACGCAACTCTGCCATTTCTGAGCTAGCTGGGGAGGAGGGAATATTGGGCTGGGTCCTTGAACCTTGCATGGCACAGAGGGAGGGGACTGAATAGCTCCTACCTCAGGTGAAGTCACTGGGCCTACTTTCGCGCTCCCACCGGATGGCTGCGGCACGCACCTCCAACATGGACAGACCTGGAGTCTGACGAGCAAGCCTCTTCAACTCTCTGCGGAGATCAGAATCAATAACATGTTCTGAGAACTGGTCACGCATGAGCTTATCAGAATGGGGTACTGACTCAGGAGAAACTTGCTTAATTTTGTCCATTAAGGAGAAAAGGGCATGGGAAAACTCCTGTAGGGGCTCCCCATCTAGCTGTTTTCTAGAAAAAAAAGTCTCCTGCAAGGCCACATAAGATTTTGAGCATCCATAGATCTCCATGAGAATAGTTATAATTTTCTCTGGGTCTTCCCTGTCAGCCCTTGGCCTATATCGTATCTCATCCCTAGCCTCCCCGTCCAAGTGATCAAACATAAAATAGGCTTTGTCAAGCGAACCCAAGTGTCTAGCACGCACACAAGCATCTACCTCATTTACCCATTCATCAATAGCAATACCTGCCCTCCCCCTAAAAACAGGACATTTCCGTTCCCTAGGCAGATACACCAATCGTTCTACCGGTAAAGGTACAGGTACAGGTACAGGGTTAGGGGCATCATCCGGGTTGGCCCGTTGCAGTAGGCGCTCCTTGTCTGCTTGGAGCTGACGGACCTGCTCTCTCAGTTGCTCCAGCTCTTCAGACATAGCTGAAACAGAACAATGTCAGTTACTTCCGAACATGTGCCGGAAGCACAACAGCCTTCCAGGTGACTCCTCTTGGTCCCACGACGTGCCAACTGCTGTTTTGCCTTGAATACCTATGAAGCTTATTGCCCGTCAAAATAAAGATAACAAAAAAACAAGGAAATAAATAAATGAAATTCACGTCTCTGCTTTTGATCCTGCCGACAACGCCAAAATGTGACCAACTGGTAGTTTATAAGGTCTTGGCTCTAGAGTGCACGACAACGCCACCTGGGGCCTTTCCCACCAGGATATTACAGAGGTAAGCTGTTACACACCTTGCTTGAGACAAGCGGGTTCCCACACAGATACGAAACAAAGTAAGGACAGAGACGTGATCTCAATTATAAAAATAAACAAGATTTATTTATAAATAACAGTAAAAGGCCACCCTGTCATTCGTTTAGTTATGCCTTAGCAAAGAGAGGGGGGTAATGGCTGCCACCAGGTAGGTAACTGTTACAACACAGCAAAGATATAGTAGAGCTGTTGGGGAAGGGGCGGTTACCTGTCCATGAGAAGTGGACGACACACCACTCGTGCTCTCGTTTCCAGTGCCTATCCACACAAACACACACACACAGGCACAAGACACTGCAAAATGTAGGTGATCACAGATATGGTGAATAAGTGCAGATTACCACTACAAAAACACGGTGCGCAGTGCAGGGGGAAGACTTGACTCCGGCGACCTGTCCCATGAACAGCTTCACTAGCTCTGGAAGGGAGAAGGGACAAGGAAAGCTGGACGTTAGATGTTGTCTTAAATGCAGCAGACTACCGGGACAGCCAATACCCCATGTATCTCAATGCCGTGGGGGAGGGAGCCAAAAAGAGGCAACTAGGTAGACGGCCGATTCAGATAATACAAAACTAAACAACCAGAGAAAGAAACAAAACCAAAAGGGGCAAAAGCTACTATTACATCGTAAACTTATGGTAGGCAAAACAGCAGTGGCAACTGCTACCTGAGGGCACAAACAGACAGAGTGAGCCATACATGAATACACAGCATGAACATAATTAACAATATTAATTACAAGGTGCACTAGGCATTATCCTACTATACACTTAAATAACAGGCTAATGACATGGTAAGCTCACAAGAGCTGTTCAATAACCAAAAGGCCGTGCTTCAGCTTAAGACAGAATACCAATTCCATAGTTAACAGACAACATTTGTATGGATAATGTTACCTTTGTTGACTGTCTCCAAGGCAACACTACAGTACGGTCGCTGAGCGTCTTTTCACCCGAGACCTACGTTAAGACATGCTATTAAATGTACGCAGAAACCTCTGAACAAGGCAGCCTGATGTTAACCAACCAGTAATACAAATGTAAATGTAAATACCTTCAGTAGTGCTAACGTAGCCGACTACTCGGAAGCGTCTGGTGACAGTAGAACGCCTGTAGCCCACAATTTAGCATTTAGACAGAACGTTAAACATATGCAGTGGTACAGCGTAACAGAGGAGGCAGTGGCACATACCTTTTTACTGACGAGCGCTGTGAAAACAGATAAGAGCTGCAACGTATACAGAACCCAGGAATGTCCAATAGCCTACTTGTGAGCTTGTTTTATAGAGTGGCTTTGCCGCTAATAGATGATTAGCCGCTGACCGGCTAGCTGAGGGGCGTGTCAGAGGGAACTTGGGCTACGGCACTCACAAGAGGACAAACCTCCTATGGCAGCGGTTCTGCTGGTTACACATAGCATGTTTTTTTGTAGTTCCTTGGCAAGATGACACCTGGTTACTATAGCAACCGTTGCTACAGTAACCAGGTGGTCTACAGATGAGGCCATCACAGAACACCTGGTTACTATAGCAACCTTTACTATAGTAACCAGGTGTTCTAAAACAAGGTCATCGCTACAACCAACGGTACAACCCCAAATGTTGTCATGGTTCCAGAATGGACATGGGGAGGGTCAGAGTGTTTTCTACTTATGATTAACCACTCTGGGCAGGGTGAGGATCCTAGAAATAGAATGAGGGTGCCAAATAATGGAATAGAGTTAGGAGAATGGACCTGGTTCCTCATACTGGCAATTTGGCTAGTAAGGCCTACACCAAAAGATGGCTGACGATGGAAATGTGATACATAATTGCCATGGTAACCGTAACTGCATGTGTAGAACACAGAAGCCCTATTCCCACAGAGATAACGGTGAAATGCCTGTCCATTCTAATTCTGGTTCTATCTATGTTCTATCAGATCTAAATCTATGGTATTGTTGCGCTGTATTGCCATTGTTGCACTCACGTAATTACGTTATTATCTCTGTGGTTGCATTTTTTCTTTTGAATCATTTTAGAAGATGTCTCTCTGGAATGGTCGTATGACAAGAACGACTGGGTGCCTCTGGGTGACTCTTCACCCCTGCTTCATCACCTTCCTCAGGAGGAGGTGAAGACCACAGCGCTGCCAGTGAGACTGACATTCCAATCAACAGAGAGTTCTAGAACACCTCAAGGTATTGAGAATATTATCAACCACCTCACAACTGTTGTTTGTTTGTTTGTTTGTGTCTGAAGGTGGTCACCAAGGCCAGAGAGCCTCTTCCCCGACCTGCTGAGGACACACCTCTCCCAGCTGAGAACACACCTCTCCCAGCTGAGGACACGCCTCTCCCAGCTGAGGACACACCTCTTCCCCAACCTGAGGAGGAAATCTCCCCAGCATGGCCGGTGAGACATTATCACTAGACGGAAGAAGCACTTCCTTCTTGTATGACAGTATCACTGCCTGATCCTACTTTACATCCTACTTAAGTATTTAATTTGAACATACAGCTTACCCTCAGATGTATTGAAATACTGACTGATTTTCCTTTAGCGCAAGTACGTCAAATGGGTCAGCCCCGGGAACTTCCTTGGGGTTGATATCACCGGGACCCAAACACTCTGGTTTTGGCCCGGCTTTGGCTTTGGCCCTGCCCTTGCCCCTGAATTTCAGGCCCGCTCTGGCCGTGGCCCCGCCCCTGGACCTAGCCCCGCCCCTGGTAGGGAACTCCAGGGATTCTTCAATGAGGTAAAGACTTCTACACTCACTTCACCTCCTCTTTATAGCCTTGGCAATGAGACTGACATTCCAATCAACACAGAGGGTTCTAGAACACTTCAAGTTACTGAGGATATCGGCAGCCTTACAGCCTTTGTTTATTTGTTTGCAGCTGTTGCCCTGGAAATACAGCCGTGGATATTGCGGCCCACTGGCCACTATCCAGGTAAGAGCACCAAGACTGTCACATACAGTGTCCCAGTTGGTGTATTCACTGTATTTTGTGCCGATTTTGACATCTCCTCTGTCTTCTACAGAAGGATTTCACCTCTGAGGTCCAGAAATCAAACCAGTTCTGGGAGTTTGCCATTACTGAGTGCAATTTCAGAGGCCCACAGGTAAGCTGAGTGTTCTAATGTAAAACATTTCAAATGTTCCACTATAGAATGTGATATTAAGGCTTAATCTTCAAAAGGCTACCTGCACTCAAGGAATGGATTTTCTAATTCCTTGCCTGCACTGAGAGCCAATGTATAGAAGCACTTACTGGCTTCTTGTGTGACATTATCACTCCCTGATCCTGCTTTACCTTATACTTGAGTATTTCATTTTTGACATACAATTTAATTTGAACATACACCCTCATATGTATTGAAATTATTTGAATGATTTTACTTCAGAGCTCAGAAGTCAAATGGGTCAGCATCTGTGAGGTCACAGGGGTCGTGACCTGGATGTGGTTGAGCATGACAACAGGAGACTCAGTAAACAACCGGCATGTGAGTGTCTCATGTATAGAATTAGAATAGAACACTGGAAACAATCACGTGAAATATTGTAAGAATTCTATTTCTATGGTCTCATGTCTCTATGTCCCTTAAGGAACTGACATCAAAGTTAATGTACAGCAGTATCATAGTGCATGTTCTTATGGTCTTCACCTTCAGCTTGATCCCCTCTCCAAGACGGAGACCAAGGTGCATACTGGGATTCAGGTGGGAGCACATTCCTGTTTCATACTTTTATACTAACCTCTTATTGTCTTTTAAGCAATGGTTTGGTTTCTAGTCTGGTGAGCATTGATTTACTATAGATACATAACTACCTTTGTTTTAAAGATATTAGAGGAGTTCCTCTGTCTTTCCTCCCTCTGTAGATCATGGGCGGGAGAATCCAGCAGTGGATATCCTACCACTTGGAGGAGACCTCCCAGTATCGCTATTCGGATGACGTCAAGGTAAATGCCCCCCATTGTTCTGATTGGCTAGTGTTTCATTGTTGTGTAGTGGATGGCGGTATCTGATTGGTAAGATACTGTGTTCTTTGCAGCTGCGGGACGTCTACCGAGAATACAGCGGGCTGAAGATGAACTCCTGCGGGGAAGCGTGTCACAACACTTGGAGTGAGAGGACATCAGACTCAACCCCACTGGAACCCCGATTTGGCTTTGGCCCTGGCTCTGGCCCCACCCCAGCCCCCACCCCTGAGTACCAGACGCACTCTGGCCCCGCCCCTGAGTATCAGACCCACTCTGGGCCCGCCCCTCAGTACCAGACCCACTCTGGGCCCGACCCTGAGTACCAGACCCACTCTGGCCCCGGCCCTGACTACCAGACCCACTCTGGCCCCGCCCCTGAGTATCAGACCCACTCTGGCCCCGCCCCTGAGTACCAGGCCCACTCTGGCCCCACCCCTGGCACTGGCTCTGGCCCTTTTGAATTCCAGGCCTTCTTCGATGAGGTAAAGACTACTCACTCTACCTTCTCTTTAACTCTCTCTGTGGACTCTGATGTGGTGTAGAGTAATAGTCCATAAGTGAAGACACAGTCATTGTTAATACAGTATGTCCCTGTGTAACATAATCTAAAGGAAGAGGAAATGGATCTGCCTCATGCGATGGATGAAGTTCCCAGCATTGAGTGAGTGCTGACTCATCTATCTACATGACCAATCAAATCCAGGTTGTTGTCCCATAAGTGGTCACTGATCATGTGTGTTGTCTCTCATTCACAGGGCCCACCTGGAGACCAAGGGGGTCACCGACTTTTCATTGAAGTTGGATCGCCTTCGCCTGGCTTTCAGTGTAAGTAATTTGACTTGTGTATGTAATTGTCATTGTGTCAATCGCCTAATGTCTTCCTCTCCTCCATGCCCAGGCCCTGCAGTCTGACGCTGGCACCCGCAGCCAGATGACCGTGGCTGGCAGGACAGTCCTGGGAGGCCTGGTGTCCCTGCATGGACGGGTAACTAACTTAACCATTGGCCAGTGTTTTAATGACTTGATATTATTTACCATTGACACTGTTATTTACCCTCTGTTGTTGTGGTTGTGGTTGTTGTTGTTGTTGTTCTCTGTTCTCTGTTGTTGTGGTTGTTGTTGTTGTTCTCTGTGGTTGTGGTTGTTATTGTTTCTGTTGTTGTTGTGGTGGTTGTTGTTGTTGTTGTTCTCGATTGTGGTTGTGGTTGTGGTTGTTGTGTTGGTTTTTGTTGTGTTTGTGTCAGGACCTGGCTGGTTTCCAGACAGCCTATGATGACCTGGTTGCCATGGTGACTGACCCTGAGCGCAGGGAGTCAGTGGCTAGAGAACTGGCCACCATGGGGGTAAGTACATCCAGATAGATACTCTACACTGTCCATGTTTATTGTTACTTTATGACTTCATGGAGTTTATTAGGGTTAACTTACTAATTGATGTTCTCTATTGTTTGGGTAAAGGTCTACCACCTCAATATGATTGACATGGTGTACGAGTACATCATCGTGGGACAGCTTATTGAGGACAACGCCCCACTTGAAATTGTGAGTGAATTCATACAAAGGAGACGACATGCTGATGTAGGTATTGATTGTACAGTAAGTTAACTGTAGATATTTCAATAGGGAGTATTTCTATCTACATGGAAATGGAGATGGAGTGGACATTGAGTTGTCTGTTGTTGAAAAGGCTAATGGTTGTCTGTTGTTGTTGTTGTTTTCCTCCTAGGAGCAAGGTGGCGTGCTCGAAGCAATAGACAAAGTCTTGAACTTTCTTCTTCTTGACGCCACCTCACAGGATGACGCACGGCGTTGTAAGACGCATCTGCAGGTACACACATCACTTCCTCTTCCTGCTACTCTCTCACCTCACTTCCTGTCCCTGTAGGCAGTGGAGACATAATGGTGCCTGTGTGTTTTGTGTTCTCAGGACCAGCTGATGCTTTTATTAGAGGAGATGTTTGGATGGAATGTGGGGTTGTTCTCCGAGCAGGACTGCCTCACCAGTCAAGTTAACAAGACTGTAAGGCTGCTAACCCAGAAGCTGGTTGGTGAGCTGGAGGCAACCTCTGGCGTCTTCCCTGGCACTGGCTCCGCCCCTGGCCCTGACCATGGCCTCGCCTCTGGCCCCAGCACCACCCCTGGTCCTAGCACCATCCCTCAGGCTGACACGTCCTTCTTGGATGATTTCCTGGATGACGTATGCAGCCCTGACCCCGTCTCGGCCAATTGTTCAGACGAGAATCTGGTAAACATTTAACATTTAAGTTAACTATGATGTTGCATTGTTTAGTATGAGGTCCCTAATTGAAGATGCAGTCATTGTTAATACATTATGTGCCTGTGTAACAGAATATTGAGGCAGAGGACATGAATGTGCATTTGTGTTTTGTGTTCTCAGGCAAGGCTGAATGCCTTACTGGATGAGTTTTTCAGCAGCTCACGCCCTGCACCTGGCCCCTGCCCCTGTTCTCAGCACAAGCAGAACCCCTCTCGGGGTGGGCTCTTAAGCAGACCTGGCCCCAACTCAG
This sequence comes from Argentina silus, assembly GCF_951799395.1. Taxonomy (NCBI): domain Eukaryota; kingdom Metazoa; phylum Chordata; class Actinopteri; order Argentiniformes; family Argentinidae; genus Argentina; species Argentina silus. Next base: position 9,830,033 of record NC_139653.1, on the reverse strand, counting down.
GCCCCGTCTCTGCATCTGGCCTTGGCCCCACCCCTGGCCCCGCCTCAGGTCACCCCGCCTCTGCATCTGGCCCTGGCCCGGCCCCTGGCCCCTGTTCCTGTTTTCAGGCCAAGACAAAGGGCCCCACCCCTGCATCTGGCCCTTGCTTGGCCCCTGGCCCCCACCCCTGCTCTCAGGCCAAGCCGAAGGGCCCCGCGCCTGTATCTGGCCCCCACCGCTGCTCTCAGGCCAAACCGATGGGCCCCACCCCTGGCCCAGACTCCGTCCCTGGCAGTGGTTCCAAGGCCCAGGACCAGCTAAATTTATTTGCATACTTGGAGATGATGTTCGCCATGTCCGTCACACCAAGGATGTCAGCCAAGCAGGAGGACTAACCCAGAGGCTTATTGATGTCCTGGAGGAGAACACCTCTCCTCTCTACACCTAGCATATCCTCTCTACATCTAGCATATACAACATATTAAAACATCTTTCAATTCAACAAAAAAACCTGATCAGCTGGTTCATTTAGGAATAGAAAAGACAAAGTAAAGCAGAGGTTTGGATTAAGATAAGGAACATGTTGCTTTAGAGCTTAAAGATAAGTTATAGGATGTGGAAGATAATATAAGTTAATGTGATATACTGGTGAAGGTGAAACAAAGTCAAATCAATTGAATTAAGTTAAATACATGTAGTAATGGAAGGTCAACATGTTATGTGGTAGTCGTGATAAAATAGTACACCCTACTGGTCAAAATAAGGAAAAGTTTACGGCACCGCACCCTACTGGTCAAAATAAGGAAAAGCTTACGGCACCGGGTATCCCAGGTTGAGCAATAGGGACTTGGGGGGGTCATGAGCCATTCCCAGGCGGTCTCCCATCCAAGTACTAATCCGGCCCGACCCTGCTTAGCTTCCGAGATCGGACAAGATCGGGCGTGTTCAGGGTGGTATGGCTGTGCATTTCATGAACAAAAAGGCCCTTGCCTTGCAGTTTGGTGTTCAGTTCATTCATCAGTGCAGTCACATCCACAGCAAATGCAAATCTGCCATCCAGTCCCCATCTGAGAGCTCTGGGATGTCTTTGCCTTTCTTCTCACAAAACTGCTGAATCTCTGCTTTCAGGTCCCAAACTCTTTTCAGCACTTTGCCCAGGCTGAGCCATCTGACAGTTGTGTGGTAACCAATGTCACCATGTTCAGACTCATGCTCCTCCAAAAGCTCAACAAACTGTCTGTGATTTAATGCTCTTGCCCTGATAAAGCATACTATTTTAGTTACAACATCAGTAACATGGTTCACTTTTAACACTGACTTGCACAACACATTCTGATGTAGAATACAATGTAAAAATACCAATTTCTGCTCTGGGTCGATTTCAGTCACTTTATCTTGCATTCGTTTCAAAAGTCCAACATTTTTCCCCGTCAGATTTGGACAACCATCGGTTGTGACACCTTGCCAGTCTGTCCCATCTCAGTCCCAGCTCGTCCATGCATGCATTTACCTCCGTAAACAGATCGCTCCCCGTCGTCGTCCCTTTCATTGACCGCACTGCTGCCAGCTCCTCCGTAATCTTGAAGTCTTTCGTTATCCCACGTAAAAATACAAGTAACTGGGCTGTGTCACGGACATCACAGCTCTCGTCCAAAGCTAAGGAGAAAAAGTCCAAATTTGCAATCTCACTTTGCAGCTGAAGCTCCAAATTCCCTGCGACGTCCTCGATCCTTCTCGTCACTGTTCGCCTGGACAGCGGGACTTTCTCAAATGCTTCTTTTTTCTCGGGGCATATTAGCGCCGCAGAGTCCACCAAGCACTCTTTAATGAACTCCCCCTCCGAGAATGACTTGCTGTTTTTAGCGATTTTGTGGGATATCACAAAGCTGGTCTTGGTTGCTGCCTCACTGGATGTGTGAAGCTTGGTAAAGAAGCCTTGTTGCCTCTGTAGCTTAGCTAGCCAAGCGTCTGTCGTCCGTGACCGTTCAGCACCGGTCAACTCTTTGTATTTTCCCGCGTGTTTCATCTCGTAATGTCGATTCAAATTGTAATCCTTGAAAACGGCAATCTGCTCTCCGCAAACTAAACACACAGCTTTACCTCTGAGTATAGTAAATAAATACTTATCAGGCATCGACCTTTCTTTTTTTGGCGTGACCAGACATTTTGAGGGCTATCTTGTGACAAGGTAATGTCAGATACCATCAATCAGACTCGTCTCATCACACAGTTTTACGACAAGTCGTATCGAGTCATTAGGTACGCTTAAAAAACGTATACATACATAAAAAACAATACGTTTATTTTCTAATTTCCATTTATCCCTACGGGGGCCGGTCAACGTCAGCCAAAGGGCCGTATGTGGCCCGCGGGCCGTGCTATGCCCAGGTCTGGTGTAGGCCTAATATGTGGTCCTGACACTGTTGTGCAATGTTAGGCGGTTCGTGCCTGCTGCAATAAGACTTTACAACTCCTCCGGCTGGCTCGATCGGGGTGATCAGAGTCAGGCTGGGGGATGTTAAATCATAATAAATCAATACATACTGGACTGTTCTTACTGTATATAATGTTTCAGATGTCTATTTTATTATTATTGTCACTTTATTTTGTTGTTGTTGTTTGTGATGTGAGCTGCTGTAACGCCTTAATTTCCCCTCGGGGATCAATAAAGTACCTATCTAGCCAGCTTGTTGATAAGCTACACTGTCACCAGAGGCGGCCACTAGTGGCAAGTTTGTTTTCCATGTAAGTGTTCCGTGAGCTCTTTTAACCAACATCTTCCTCCAATAACACGTCATTTTTTATTTTTCGCAGTTTTCGCAACTTCAAAATAAAAGCGCGAGATAAGAGATGAATTGAAAGTGATAAGATCACAATATTTTCTATTATATTTGCTGAAATAGGAAAAATTACTGAACAGAAAGTATATACAATTTCGAAAAAGTAATTTTAATCTTTACGATTTACAATTGTAATTTTACACATGGTTATTATATTTGTATAAACTGGACTGACAGAAATATTTTTAGTTTTCATCTCATCTCATGTAGATCAGGTGAGTTTGAGTCTAAAGCGGTGTCTTACCAAATGTTGATGGCATTTTACTGGGGCCAGCTCAGAGTGCCCTATCTGAATTGCATGGGGCACCTATGATGGACTGTACAGAATTTATTTTCCATCATTTCAACTCATCTCTGGTACCAGTCAACTCTAATCAAGACAGCCTATTAGCAAAATACATTTTAAGTTTAAAATTAAGAAATATGTTGAACTCTTTCTCGTGAGCGCAATCATGCAGCTTCTATTTCCAACATGTCAGATTTCGGTTTAGTTATGACTACTTGCTATGTGACTACTTTTACCAGTCGAATTTGTAAACAGCAGACCCCGCGGGAAAGCAATAAGTAAAGATGCGGCAGACGTCTTAATAAAAAAACAAGCCGCTGGGTACCCACCCCTTAGAAAGAGCGACAAATCGAAAGAGAACACAGGCCAGTACTTCAAAGCAAAAGAACCTTTTGGAAAACGGTGGACTGACAGCTGTCAACATGCATTCGAATCCATCATTGACAAACTCACCACTGCTCCAGTGTTAGGATTTGCCAACCCAAAGCTGCCATATGTGTTACACACTGATGCAAGCACAACTGGATTAGGAGCAGCCCTATATCAGGAGCAGGAGGGAGCCATGCGTGTTATAGCTTATGCAAGCCGTGGATTATCGAAGAGCGAATCTCGTTACCCAGCTCACAAACTTGAGTTCTTAGCCCTCAAGTGGGCTGTAACTGAAAAGTTCGCTGATTACCTGTATGGAGTCCCATTCACAGTGCTCACGGACAGCAACCCGTTAACTTACTTGCTTACAACAGCCAAATTGGACGCAACAAGCTATCGGTGGTTGTCTGCCCTCTCCACCTTCAGTTTCCAGCTGCAGTACCGAGCAGGGAAACGCAATCTCGACGCAGATGGTCTCTCGCGACGTCCCCATGCTGAACCTGTGAATGATCTGGTCTCTCAGAAAGAAGAGGAGCGAATCCGTCAGTTCATACACCACCACTTACCTGAGTCTGACGAAGTCACTCGTATCTCCTCCAGCACTGTCGATGCAGTTTGTGAAAGACATCTCGTCTGCCGTCCTGTAAACATGAATGAGAATGGTCCCATCAATCCTCTAGTTGCATCTCTTGCCATGATGGCCAAAGCAGTTCCAGACAGCTTTGAACACTGCGATGGATTTCCTGTCATTTCCAGTATATCAGAGGAAGATTTGAAACAACAACAGAGAGCCGATCCCGCCATCTGTGAAATCCTCCGTCTGATGGAAACTGGGGAAACCCCTCCTCCAGCTGTTAAGAAAGAGCTGCCAGAGCTTCCCATCTTCTTGCGAGAGATGAACAAGCTTGAGTTGAAGGATGGCATTCTCTACAGGAAAAGGCAAGTCGGAGAAGAAACTCAATACCAGATCGTTTTGCCTGTGAATTTTAGAGACATGGTACTGAGAAGCCTTCATGATGACATGGGTCACATGGGTTTCGACCGAACCCTTGACCTCACACGATCCAGATTCTTTTGGCCCAGAATGGCTACTGACGTTGAAAGGAAGATAAAGAGTTGCAGCCGCTGTGTACGTCGCAAAACACCACCAGAGAGGGCAGCGCCCCTGGTGAACATCCAAGTCACAAGACCTCTGGAGTTAGTCTGTATGGACTTTCTATCAATAGAACCAGACAGAAGCAATACAAAGGATGTGCTTGTGATAACTGACTTCTTTACTAAGTACGCACTGGCAATTCCAACTCCTAATCAGAAAGCTCGAACAGTAGCCAAATGCCTGTGGGAAAACTTCATAATTCATTATGGCTTTCCTGAAAAACTACACAGCGATCAAGGGCCAGACTTTGAGTCTAAGACAATCAAAGAACTCTGTGATCTAGCAGGCATTACAAAAGCTAGGACAACACCGTACCATCCCAGGGGAAACCCTGTTGAACGATTTAACAGAACTTTACTAAACATGCTAGGAACTCTCAAAGCCCAAGACAAAACTCACTGGAAAGACTTCGTCAAGCCACTAGTGCATGCGTATAATTGCACCAAACACGAGACGACCGGGTTCACGCCATACGAACTCATGTTTGGGAGACAGCCTCGGTTGCCTATTGATCTTGCCTTCAATGTCCCATTGAACAGTAGCAATCAGAAGTCTCACTCTGAGTATGTAAGAGCTTTGAAAACCCATCTTCAAGAGAGTTACCAGATTGCTAGTAAGAATGCTGCCAAGACTGCAGCGCGGAACAAAGTCAGATTTGACAGACGTGTCACTGAATCCACCTTGGACGTGGGTGATCGTGTATTGGTCAGGAGCGTTCGTCTGAGAGGAAAACACAAGCTGGCTGACAAGTGGGAAGAAACTGTGCATGTCGTGGTTAGCCGGAAAGGAGACCTTCCAGTTTACACCGTCAAGCCCGAGAACAAAGACGGTCCCCTCAGAACGCTGCACAGAGACCTCTTGTTACCATGTGGTTTCTTACCAGTTTCTGAAGAAGAATCTCCAGCTGTGTCAGACAAACCTACAAGGCCAAGAACACGTCAACACCCACAACCAGATCCTGACGAGCAAGAGACAGAGTTTTACTCGGTTGAAGATGACTTTGTGTTGTATTCCTTTTACGATCCAGTCTCAGAACCCATAAGATTCACTCGGGAGTACACTAGGAATGTGCCTTCCAGAGAGCAGCCCAGTTCTTCTGTTGAGCCTACCTGTACGGGCACTGCAGCAGTCTCCAACAGCGCTCCAGAGGAATCCGGTGAGGCCTCATCTGGAAGCCCATCCGTACCTGACACGGAACACTTACCTGACATGGAATCCGTCACCACAAGTGACCAACCTGAAAAAGAAAACTTGCCGGGACAATCAGCAGACCCACCTGTGGAAAGAACAGAACCTGAAACCGAAACAATTGATGCTGAATACTTACCTGAAACTTCCAACAAAACAGATACAGAAGGATGTAGTGAGTCAGAACCTGTAGAAAATGGTGAGGCCACACATCAAGACGAAACTGAGATTGATGAAGAGGATGGAAATGAGATTCAGAATTCAGCAAGAAGATCCTCAAGACAAAGAGAACCGACAAGACGACTGACATATAATGAGTTAGGGAATCCCTTAGTGACTATTGTACAAACACTATTTCAGACTTTGAGTACAGCTATCACTAAATCTCTTTTAGAGCCTAGTTTTACACCATTATCCAAACCAAGAATAGTTTAAGGAAACCATTAAAATATGCAAAGGGACTTGCATAGATTCAAGAGGGGAGGGTGTAACCTAGGTTAAAATAGCCATAAACAGATACTTGAATAAATAACAGTAAAAATATTTCTGAATAAATATTCTGACATTAGAAATAAAAGTCCATGATTTAGTCTAATAAATAGGATTAAAAATAATTCGTTTCAATATAGATTTTTACAGGAAGTTTTGTCACTTAAACTAGTCAGCCAATCAGAATGGCTGGTTGCAACTTCCTTTTTCATTGAGAATGCTAGTCAGAGACTAAGCAAGTTGAGCGAAAGCTAGTGGAACTAACCAGTGAGCAAAATAACAGCAAAACCGAGTGAAAACGTTTATTTTCTTTGATTTGAAAGTGTTTTATGTTGTATTCTGTCTGCAAAGGTAGACTGTGGTTTATTTAGACATTATATAAGAGAGTAAAACCGTGTATTATCCGGAGCCACGCTCCCGCTGGCGAGCCTCCTACATTTTTGAGAAGAACCATCGGATCATCATCACGTTGCATCCACAAGATTCATCTACATTCTGGAGAAGAACAAGGACTCTTTCATCGGATTTGCGGTAGGACTGTGTAAAGCCTTCGTTATTTCGTTGCAAGAGGATTCGTTTGGACTTTAATTTGCGGTAAGCGTGGACTCAATGAAAACTAAGTTCGCACGTGGCATTCGCTGGACTGTTTCGCCTGGTTGCTAGCAAGGTTGAATTCGTTGACCGTTGTATACGGTCTATGATTGAATTGCATTGTTGCCTGAAAAGATTGATTAGCATTTAACTTGATACTTGATAGTTATTCACTATACGTTCATAGCCTTGATGTTAATGTTGAATGGTGAATGTTTTAATTGATGTTTGATGGTATTATTGTTATCCTACTGGTTTCATGCTAATGCCAAACTGATTTTGATTTTGTTCTGAACTCGCTAAACATAGTAGCTCACTGGTTTATATTGCTAAAATAGGAGATTAATACTTGATACTTGATTCTAAATAGGCCTAGTGAAAATATTGATTTAATGAAGATTTAAAAGATCTTAATGATACTTAGATAGAATAATCTTATGGAAAAGTAAGATAGCCATTGAACTTAAAATAGTTAACTATTGAAATTAGAAACCAAATAGAACTTTAAAAGAAACTTTAACCGAGACTTCACTTTAGAAATATTTTCTTGAACTGAGAGACTTTGTTTTTCTTGATATTCCTTAAAGAAGAGGTTTATTATTGACTCATTTGCATTTAGATGCAATTGTTTTCAGTATTCAATGTATGTATGTGTAATGTAAACTGTCTTATGGTACCAATTTTCTACTTCTAACTTTTTCTACAAATGTGTATAAACAAGCCGGCATTTAAAACTTACTTGATGGTCTGTGGTGTCTGATTATTATTTTGCTATTATTACTGTTTTAACTACTACTGCTCCCTACGAGCCTAGTCACTGGTCCTAACATAGCATACTTATCTACAACTCGAGGTAAGTGTTACACTTGGCTCTCCTCTCGTTGGTGTTTTAGGCTGGTCCCAGCCCCTGACACACGATCCGTTCCAGGTAGAGATATCGCCAGTCCGTTCCCTCTGGGGAACGAGTTGACCTGCTGAAGAAAACATATACCTACTCTGATTTGTCCTTTCCTAGCCTAATATTTTTCCATTACATCATTCTTGTGTTATGTGTGTTGCAACATCTTGATGACCTGACCCTAACCTCTTCATGTATTAATCCAATGTACCATGGAACTAATGCTTGATTCATCTCTCATTTATCAACAGGCCATCACATTAGTAAATTTCAGATGATTAAAAAACATATTAATTCAATTGATTTGCATATGGAATATCAAATACAATTAGTAAATGTAATCACCTTAAATAAAGAACTGAATAGCTTTATTTACTCGTCTGCTATTGAGCATTATAATGCAACTGTTTTTATAAAAATAATTTCTAACAAATTCCAGGTCTCAGTAGCTTACCAGACACACATAGAAACACACACATGCCACACACATGTAATACATAACAATTCAATCACTAAATACATATATACATACATAAATTAGTTGGGTTAAAAACGTTGTACAGTACCATTGAAATCCATTGTTTTTATTTCCAGAGCGTTTTTCTGTGCACCAAGCTATGCAGCTACTTGGGTTGATTGATGAAGACAACTCAGATTTAGACCTATCTGACAATGATGATCCCATCCTGGATGCAAATTACCAACCATCAGCACAGGAGGAAAGCAGCAGTGAGGATGAGGACCCCATTCCTGAGCCCACAGAGCACAGCAGAGGACATAAACGTCGCCGTGGTGCAGATAATGGTTAGGCAAGGCCCAGTAGATTTGTGTTTATGTTATGTAGTTAGGGCCTCAGGGCTACGTGAAGGATTGGAGGCAGAATGCTTATTTACCCATAGGTTCATTGACAGGGACAGAGAGTACAGGGACAGGTTCATCCCACACTCCCAGACGTCGATGTCGAACTGTACCAACTGATCATGCAGAAGATGACTCGGAGGAGCCAACACCAGGACCAAGCCAAACCAAAGTAAATAAAAAGGGAGAGTCCAAACAAGGTAATTGTTATTATTTTAGCATGCCTTGAGGGTAAATCTTCAAATTTCATGTAAACGTCCAAACAGATTCAAGTTTTTCATGCACCAATAGGCCTACACCTCATTTGCTTACATGGATAAAATGTAACTTACTGCAATAAATACTATACTGTGGCGCCCGCCCCGTGCCTAAGCCCATGCGCGAGTGTGGGAAGGTGGTAAATGGAGTGTATATATCGCCTAGCTTTGTCTCTGCTGTTTCTGCTGTCCCTCTCTTGCCCCGTGTTGTCTTTGGCAGGACCATGTATGGAGTTCCTGCGCCCCAAGGGGCCACAGCTGCCACCCGTGGAGATAATCACCGTATGCCCATACATGGAGTTCCTGCTCGTCAAGGCACAGCTGAAGGGCATCAGCAGGAGCAGCAGAGACCGTACAAAAGGAGCCAACGGAGCACCCAGTGGAGAGGAGTTGCTACGGCGAACCAAGGAGCAGTTGATGAGAGAGAGAGAATAAGCCAAGTCACCATTGTCCAGTGTATGACCCCTGACCATAGGAGAGCCCCCTTTGAAGCCCGACCCCGAGAACGTCCGAGAGCCCGCTACGTTGCCAACCTTCGCCTGTCTGACTACCCCGCTGCCGCCCCGACCTGGAACGTAAGAGGACCACCCACCGTGTACCGAACCCCCCTGCTATCTTCACGACACGACGCCTTCTCACCCCCACCCTCTCTCTATCATGTCCCTCTCCCCGCTAACCGAATAAATATCTTTGATTATAATTCTGGTGTGGACCTCTCTGCTTACACTGTGTTTGGGTCCGTGACGCGCCCGCACACCCCGGCGGCCGTCACAATACATACTAAATACTATTTTATTCTGATTCTGGTTGTGCAGGACGTGGAATACGCTGGAAGGCTACTCCATTGACGCCAAACCTTGCGGAGTATCAGCATCAGGACAAAACCGATCTGGACAGACATGGCTGGACCCCACTAGAGTATTTTGACCAGTACATCGATAGAGATCTGATGACACTGATTTCAGAATGTTCTAATGCCATGTCACTGTCTAGGAGTGGGGACCTACTCAACATGTCAGTCGATGAGGTCTACCACTTTTTTGGTGCCTGTATTTTAATGTCTTGCATCCGATACCCAACCATTAGGATGTATTGGTCCAAAGCCTTTAAAATCACTGCCATCACTGACAGATTCACGCGTGCCAGATTCTTCAAACTGAGGGGAGCAATAAAAGTGGTAATTGATGATGATGTGCCTGAAGATCTGAAGATGTCTGACAAATTCTGGAAGGTGGGGCCTTTTCTGGAGCGGATTCTGCGAGGCTGCAAGTCTCTGAATCGACCTGATTGCACATCTATCGATGAGCAAATGATACCTTTCACGGGAGCCTGTCCGTACAGACAATATCTACCAATGAAGCCCAACCCAGTTGGAATAAAGAACTTTGTGTGTGCTACTGCAGATGGTATTGTGCTTGACTTTGAGCTCTATCAAGGTACACAATCACTGATCGAGAAGGTCGAAGAACCCGAGGGCCTGGGCTTGGGAAGCTTAGTCATCGAGCGTCTTTGTCAAACCCTGAAACCCGGCACAAAAGTGTATTGTGACCGGTTCTTCACCACCATCAAAGGTGCGCAACGAATGATGGAGAAGGAGCTGTACATAACTGGTACAATAATGAAGAACCGACTCGCTGGAGCGAACGACAAGTTACCCAGTGACAAAGCCATGAAAAGCGCAGGAAGAGGTACCTCATCAGAAGTGTCCGCTGAAGATGGAAAATTGTGTGTAGTGAAGTGGTACGACAACAAGCCAGTATTGCTGATGTCTGTTGTTCACGGTACACAGCCTGAGGACACCTGCCAGCGCTGGGACAAGAAGTTGAAACAATATGTCACTGTTTCGCGACCAAGCATTGTCCGTGAGTACAACACCAAGATGGGTGGAGTTGACTTGATCGATAGAATGATCAGTTACTATCGCATGAGAACCCGTACGAAGAAGTGGACAATGCGGATGGTCATGCACTTCACGGATCTGGCTTTAGCCAACAGCTGGCTACTCTACCGCAAAGACCATGCAATATGTGCTGGGCCAAAGACAAAACCCATCCAGTTCCTTGAGTTCCGTATGGAAGTGGCAAATATCCTCTTGGCCCAGCATCACGGTGCAGATGCTGACCTATCGGAACAATCAGAGGAAGAAGATGCACAACAAGGGGTAAAACGCCATGTGACAGAGGTGCCCCATGTCTCGGTCCGCAGGAGGGCTAATGCCCACCTCCCAGAGATGATGGGCCTGAAGAATGCCATGCGCTGCAGACAACCAGGCTGCACTGGAAGAACCCGAGTGCGTTGTGTGACCTGCAAGGTGTTCTTGTGCTTGCAAACAGAACGCAACTGTTACTCAGCCTTTCACACATAGGTGATGGCAGTGATTGATGGCAGTGATTTTTGTCACATTAGGTGTGTGTGTGTGTGCGCGGGTGGGTGTGAGTGTGAGCGTGTGAGATTAATCACATTCGTCCTCCAACTCCTCTCTGCTCAGATTCTGTGAAGGTCATCAGGTGACCCCTGGGCCTCCGTAAGCAGGCCGGGTCCTTCTGTCCTCAATGTTCGCACCCTTTCACATATCCTTTTTTTTTTACATTACGAATACAACATTTCACATGAGCCATACTGTGACTGTCAAAAAGGGGCAACATTTTTATTTATTGTTTTTCACTATGACGTTCCGTCATTTGTTGTACGTACCGTTGCGTACCGTGACAATTTTAAAAATGTTTTGAATGTTTTATATTTTGTTACAGGCATACAATGTCATCCTGCAATTACTGTTTGCACTGTTGCAGCTTTTCAAATGATCCATGCATTAGTTTTAACTGTCCAAAGGGGCAAAAGTGCAATGTTTCCATGTTGTTTTTACTCTGATATTCAAAACATGTTCAAAAATGTGTGTGTATGTGTTATTAATACATGCAAAAGCAGTCAGGAAAAAGACTGCTGTGTTCAAGGTGGAAATAAAGAGTTTTTCATTCTATTACACAATGGTGACTTAATTGGGTTTTATGGAAATTCTGACCAATAATCCACATATGTGGACATCATTTTTCTCTAAAAGTACATCATATCAAAAGATGATTCTTAGTTTTTATTCTAATTAGGGTCCAATAAGCCCAAATAGCAAAGAGAAATAAAAAAAGCATGTAAAAAAACAGTTTGGGCCTTAAGAGGTTTTAAACATAAACATGACAAATAAAAATAATAAGCAAGCATGACTAGTTTGGACAGTAAAGTAAAAAGTATACTGAATACAGCAGTACACATGTCAACAACAATAGGCTACTATCTACAACAATACTGTCCATTATATTACACTAGTAACATTATATAGCTAACGTTAGTCTAGTGTTTCGTGTCACTGACATGACATAGCTTTGCAACAACCAATTTATCTGCGCCAAGGTAACGTTAGCTAGCTAGCAAGCTGACGTTCACCAGCTAGCTAGGTAGGTTAGCCACATTGACATTGCCGCAATTTGCAGAGGAAATGAGATTCAATACTAGCCAAAACTCACCCTGCTGTTGTGATTAGGAACCCATCCCTGTCTGTTGATATTTTTCACCCACTTCTGGCGAACGTCCTGATCCTCTGCTCGCCCAGGAAATCGGTGCAAACTGTATGGTACCAGACAGGGGCAGTCGACTTGGAATACTTTATGTATCTCGCATTCCTTCTTCTTCCAACTGGCAATTTTAACGCTGCTATTGGCACATTTAATAACGGCACAGGTTTTCCCACTCGGCATTGTACAATCAGATTAGCGGAAAGTTAGCTAGCGAACTAGAAGAAGTGAGACTGACAGTCGAAAATCGCGGGCTGTACGGAACTCTGATCCCACAGGTGGCTGGCAACGCTACCCAGCAACACCCCAGTAATGGCGTCTGTTTACTTCCGGTAGTTTTGCCGGATTCATGTATACATTTGAGATTCCAACGGAAATTACCGGCTGTGTTTGAGTTTCAAACTAGTTGGGCTCTGCCTCCTCAACCAGTGTTGCCAACTCCTCAGTAAGGAAAGTAGCTATTGGCTGTCCTAAAAGTCGCTAAATGACGTCATTGCCTAATTTGCATAATATCTCATTTGCATGTAATTGTAATGGACGCTGTAGGAGAGAGGAATAACGTTGTGGGAGAGACAAAAAGTGAGTGCTTTTTACCACACTCATCTGGCTGAATAATCTCTCGACTTCAGCATTCGAGTGTGGCAAGGACAACACAGACACAGCAGCCATGGCAAGTTCCTGAAACGGGTTGATATCAGCTGCATCCCTGAACTTCCAAATCTCATTCCAGAAGCCCACTGTGTTTTTTGTTTCATTCCACTTATTAAGATGGATGGTACTCCATTGCTGGACAATCTTGTCTATCTCTGCAGGAGAGTAGCCAAGGAGCTTGGCTATTTTTTCTATTTCTCCCAGGCTCTTGTTGTGCTTTAGAGTTTCCTCTACATTGAAAACTGACATGTACTGCAATGCTTCGATGTTGTCCGGCAGTCTCACCCTCAACTCGTTAGTGAGGGAGATGGTGAAGGCTACACACCGCTTTTGGACATTGTTCTTGTCCTCAGGCGCAAGGTGGAGCTCAGCTGCCTTTGACTCAAAAAGGTAACCAAGGGATGGTTTGGGACTGATGTATCCATCAATTGGCTCTTTGAGAACATCAATATTTGCCAGTGGATTCAGCACCCTGCTTCTCACAGACTTTATCAGGCTAACCAAGCTGTCAAGAAGTTTAACAGGATCTACCTGCTCTCCCTCAAAAGCCTTGATGGCCAACTGTACCTCACCCAGCACTGACTTCAAAAAAGTCAGATACAAGATGTTTTGAGGATCACTGTACATGGAGTATAAAACCTATGCTTCCCCAATGTGATCACATGCTAGCATGGAACAGTGTTCAGCAATAGCTAATGCCATGGTGGCTTCAGCCTTTTTTGCAGTCAATTTATTTAATTTTTTCACTCATTAATGGCAGCTTGCTTTGGGTGGAACTGTTATAAGGCTTTGCCTTTTGAATATGTTTTTGAGTTGTCATGTGTTTTTTTTATATCACAAAGTTTGGCGTAGAAATCAGCCTTACGATACATGCAGTATGCCCGTGTATCATCTCTAATAAACGGCTTCAACCAGCCTTTGAATTCAGGGTTTGATCCCCACTCCTTTCTGTATTTTTGAGCGTACAGTTTAGACATGATGAGCTAGCTAGCTAGATGTTTAGCTTATGTCACAGAGAGGCACACACACAGTGGACGAGGTGAGTAAGTGACTGAGGCTGTGTGAGTCAAATGCAGTAATTTATTTTAGTGTGACAGTGAAGAAACATTTACATTTACATCCTGCTCTGTAAGCCAGGGCAGGATCAGCGGCGGCTTTGCGCACGCGCGATTCATTTGCAGTGTGGACGCGGAGTGGTGTGGGTCTCCTCTCTGCTCTGACTGCAGCTGGGACTGCTGCGCGAGGCTACTGTGAGACTGACCGCCTGTGAGTGCTTTGGGACGGGGGAGGGGCTCACGGCAGCACCCGCTGCTCGTTGAGGACAGTAACTGCAGAGCGATACGTGCTTTCACGTCAGAGTCTCCAAAACACCAGAAAAAGTCGCTAGATTTGTCGCTAGTCGCTTTTGACAAAAAAAAAAGTCGCTAAGAGGATTTGGAAAGTCGCCAGATTTAGCGAGAAAGTCGCCAAGTTGGCAACACTGTCCTCAACTGACTGAGCGGAACAGTGTTTTTTGGTTCTTTTATTGGTTTACTTCATTATCGCGGGAGTTTGGCCATGAGTTTGGCTCGTGGATGAGAGCGTGATCATAGCTTGACCATGCGTTTGGCTCGTGAATGAGAGCGTGATCATAGCTTGACCATGCGTTTGGCTCGTGAATGAGAGCGTGATCATAGCTTGACCATGCGTTTGGCTCGTGAATGAGAGCGTGATCATAGCTTGACCATGCGTTTGGCTCGTGGATGAGAGCGGGAGGAAAGTTTGACACTGACGTTGGCTGGTGGATGAGAGGACACACAGATCTGATAACCTGAAGACGATAACCTGAAGCACAAGATAATCTGAAGACGACAACAACGCATATAACTAGCTGCAGCGAGTGGTAAGATAACATTTCATTTATTTCAAACGTGACAATTTGTTGTCAGAAAGATACTAGGCTGTTTTCATGCCGTTTTGTATTTTGGTGTCTTCCATGTGGTTTTAATAGTTAGCATAGCTAATAATGATTACCTGCCGTTTTTGCAGCAAAACCCTAGAAACGTTAAAGGGTTATGTGCTGCACTGTAGAGTTAATAGGAACGAACCGTATTGTCTTTTCAAACGTGATGGCTCTGACTGCAAACGGACATTTTGCACGTATGCAGCTTTTAAAGGTCATTTCTATCGGTTCACAATGTGCCTGCACCCTCTAAAGCAGTGTTGAGCCACGGCACATTTTTTACATTGGAAGAATCTTGCGGCACACCACCAACCAAAAATGTTACAAAATGACACTCTGTAGCCTGATACAGTATATATAATTACAATATTAGTTTCTCAATTTATTTATATTCACTCAGTGTGAAACCTGGGCCTGTTTAGATGAACACAAAGCCGATATCCTGGCAGGAATTGAAGAAAGACACACACAAAGCTCTTCTTCAACAGCTCTCAGTCTCTCTCTGTTTTTAGATTTTATAGCAGTTAGGCTTGAAAAGCTCAGCTCACACAGATATGTTGTGGAAAATGGGAGCAATGTCAAAACAGTTTTGTTGGCCAGAATGGGGAACTCCTTGGCAGCAGTCAACCAAAAACTGTCCAAAGGAAGATCAGCAAATCTTAGCTTTAAACCACGATCTTGTTTCAGTTCAATTAGTTCCTCCTGCTCCTGTAAAGTCATGTCCTTTCCAACAACTGATGCTGAGCTGTATGGGTCCCTAACCCAGTCAAGGCATTCAGTGGAGGCTGAAGAGAAATAAAATGACAACTTCTCCTCAATAGTTTTCAAATGTTTACCTATTACCTCGCACAGTGCAGCAGTGTGATCTTGCCGTTTCTCTGTGAGTGGGAACATCTCAAGGTTGGCACTTTGCACATGTTGTTGCCAGAGGTGCACCTTTGAACGCAATCCATTTATTTTATCTGTGCTTGTAAGCAGGTTTTCATTTCGGCCTTGCATCCGTGTGTTCAGTTCATTCAGATGATGAAATATATCTGCCAGGTATGCCAGTTTTGCACACCACTCATCACTTGCAAACAGATTTCAGTAATCGGACCTCTCATTTGTCAGAAACACTTTAAGTTCCTCCCGCAGCTCATACACACGGGCCAGCACCTTGCCGTGCGACAACCATCGGACCTCCGTATGGAGCAATAAGGCTTTATGCTCCACTCCCATTTCCTCACACACAAATGCAAATATACGACTTTTCAAAGGTCGTGTCTTTACAAAGTTCACTATGCGCACAACATCATCCAACACAGGAACTAGTTCTGCTGGTAAAGTCTTTGCAACGAGGGCCTCACGGTGCAAAAAACAGTGCGTAACAATAACATCTGGGTTTCTTTCCTTCACTCTGCTAACGAAGCCTTTGGTGCGCCCGACCATGGCTGCAGTTCCATCAGTGCAAACACTTGTGCAATTTTCCCACGTAAGTCCTCCCTGGTCAAGATATTCCGATGTGACCCGAAAAATAACCCTCTCCTGTTGTTTTTTCTGGCAGTGCCTTGCAAAATAGTAAGTTTTCTCTAATGGCATTTCCATCCACAAAACGCACATTGGCCAAGAGCTGAGAATGTCCACTAATATCCGTAGACTCATCAAGTTGCAACGCAAATTTCCCACTGATGCGTATCTTTTCCAAAACATGACTTTCGATGTCTGTAGACATGTCATCAATACGCCTGGCAATTGTGTTATCTGAGAGCGGGACTGAGAGCTATGTCTTTAACCGCGTCAGGCCCGAGCATCTCGTTGACAATGGCTTTGCAGGCAGGTAGTATTAATGTCTCTGCCACAGAGTGGGACTTTTTTGATTTACTACGAGTTCAGCAACTAGGTAACTAGCTTTGAGGGCTTTCTCATTTACCTTTGTGGTTTTTCTCATAAAAGTTGCCTGTTTCTCTGTGTTTTCACGCAGGCGAACAAAATAGTCCATCGGCTTGTTTTGAAGCGACGGGTGTTTAGTTTGGAGATGGCGTTTAAGCTTGCTTGGCACCATGGCGCTGTTGGACAGCTGCTCGCCACACACCAAGCATAATGGAGTCGGTGTCGTCTCATCCCCGGTGAAAGTAAATCCGAACGAAAGATAGCTTTCGCTGTATTGCCTCGAGCTCACCGTCTTTGCTTTCTTTTTACCACCACTCATACTAGGGCCTTCACCTGGGTCAGAATCTTGTCCAGGGCCCAGTTCGGAGTTTGCATTTTTCCTTTTTAAAAACTTCTCCATCACTGTCACCACGACCTGTCGCATGCGTCACTAATTCTCTTGTCTCTAAGAAGGAACGAGGCAATTAGCTACCTGCTGCCACCCGGACGAATATTACATTACTCTGCCAGTCACTATATTACAGCACAGACACTCGACAATGGCATATTATTTGCAAATAATAATTAATAAATGTTGAATTTGAATAATTTAAAAAAAATGAAAAAGTGAAATTGGATAATCTCTCACGGCACACTAGTGTGCCGCGGCACAGCGGTTGGGAAACGCTGCTCGAAAGAACATTTAGTTGAGGGGTGGTCTGTAGCATGTCCAGTAACTGGTTGTAGAAATTCATTGACCGTGAAATCATCATTTACTGCTCACATGTCCAGGAAACATAGAGAATGTTTAGTGAATAGTATAAGTGACATGTACAGAGAAATTATTTCGCAGTCTTCTGTCACAGCATGTGAAGATGCTTCCCACAGCTCAGATAGTACAACAAATGAAATCACTGAATTGCCACAGGATTTCAATGAAACTTTTATGAGGAATATATGTTTATTCTACCTAAAATTGCAAGGGCAGCTCCTCCTATCAGCTTCAACAATACAGACTATTGTCGAAGAGATGCAAAATCTCCATGAGTTGGGGCAGGATTACACATTAAGTAAACTGCATTCACTTTTAAAACATGACATGAGTCTAACAGATGATGATATTGCTAAAATCTGTGATTGCGTGAAGGATTCCGATCTGTACTCTACCTGTCACCAGGGACCACTGAGAACAATATATTCAAGAGCTCAGACATTCAAAAGTATGTTCAAATACATAGTTCCTAGAAAAGTAACATTAGGAAATGATGAAAATCTGACAAAATGGTTTGCTTACTACATACCTCTGAAGCAAAAGTTAATTAACTTATTAGAATCAGAATTGTGGAAGAATTCAGTGTCCCAACAATCTTGTGAAACAGACTCAGATGGTTTTGGTGACATAATTGATGGACAAAGTTTTAAGTCAAACCAATTCTTCATTGACAATCCAGGATGCTTTTGAAATTGTCAATCCCCTCGGCTCTGCTAAGAAAAAACACAAGGTTGTTGCAGTCTATCTTTCTGTGGCAAATGTA
Source organism: Argentina silus (assembly GCF_951799395.1). Classification (NCBI taxonomy): domain Eukaryota; kingdom Metazoa; phylum Chordata; class Actinopteri; order Argentiniformes; family Argentinidae; genus Argentina; species Argentina silus. Next base: position 9,811,580 of record NC_139653.1, on the reverse strand, counting down.
CCTGTTCATGTGTGGTCCAATACTGATCACATGTCCCTTGTCTTGCTTTGTGGAGAGAATGACCTAAAACACTTTGGATTTGCTAAGGTTTTCTCTGAGATGTTAGTGGATTTAAAAGATTTGGAAGAAAATGGACTAACTATAGGTATTGAAACAGTCAAAGGGGCTTTGTTTTGTATTGCTGGGGATAATTTGGGCTCCCACGGCATTGGTGGGTTTACTGAAAACTTCAGTCGTTCTCACTACTTTTGTAGGTACTGTGAAGTCACACAAAGTGAATTTCAGAGTGATGATCCAAATGTTTGTGGTCCACAGCGCACCCCTGAAAGCTACGATACTGCTGTTGGTGAGCTACAAGCTGGAGACAGTCAATTCATTAAAGGAATTAAGGTAAACTCTATTTTCAATGCTTTGAAATCTTTTCATGTTTGCCAGCCTGGTCTCCCACCTTGTTTAGGTCATGCAAATTTGAGGGTGTCTTATCCTATGATGTTGCGCTGTACTTGAAGTATTTCATTAAGAAAAAGAAATGGCTTACGTATTCACGTTTGAACCGGCGCATCAAGCAGTTCAAGTACAAAGGATCTGATGCTCTCACAAAACCATGTGCTGTCAACTCTGAGGTGTCCAAACTTTCGGGTCAAGCCATCCAGAACTGGAATTTCTTGAGGTTGCTGCCTGTATTAATTGGTGACAAAGTGCAAAATCCAGAAGATGATGTGTGGCAGTTAACTCCATCTTAAGGATATTGTCTATGGTTTGTGCACAAAAGATTTCATTGTCACAGGTTTGCCTATCTTGATATTATCATCCAAGAGTATTTGGATTCAAGAAAGTGTTTGTTTCCTGAGAGTCCACTAAAACCAAAACACCACTTCTTGCGGCACTATCCAGCACTAACTTTAAAATTTGGCCCCCTGATCAGAGTATGGACAATGCGTTTTGAAAGCAAACACAGCTACTTCAAGAGATGTGCCAGACATTTAAAAAACTTCAAAAACATCTGCCTAACTTTATCGAAAGACATCAGATGTTTCAGGCATACAGTGGGGGAAATAATTATTTGATCCCCTGCTGATTTTGTTAGTTTGCCCGATTACAAAGAAATGAGCCGTCTATAATTTTTATGGTACTTTTAGTTTAACAAATAGAGACAGAATATCAACAAAGAAGTCCAGAAAAAACACATTATATAAAGTTATAAATTCATTTCCATTTGATCGAAGGAAATAAGTATTTGATCCCCTACAAACCAGCAAGAATTCTGGCTCATACAGACCGGTTATATGCCTGTTACAACCCGGCTCGCTAGGGGAAAGGGAAGCAACATTTAACCAGGTGGAATTGGTAAATTATAGTTATTTTATTAACAAGGAACTTAAATTGTCTTAAGGGCAACAAGGTTAATACAGATTTAGTGGCTACAACAATAGAAAAAAGGACCTACAGGGGCTGTTCAACTCAACTAAACAAATATAACCAAAAGCAAGCTCATAAACGGGGAGCAAAACCTAAACCTTTATCATCTAATCAAAACCAAAGCGAAAACAAAACCTCACTGGCCTAAAGCAGTGGACAAAACTTAAATACAGTGCAGAACAGCCACCTCTACTCCTGGAGAGTTTAAACAAAGGAATCTACAGAGTGTGGTGCAAAATCAGTGCAACAAAACTATACTTGGCCCAATTTTCGGTAACCATAAACTAATAAACGATTATGCTATACACAGTATCACAATACACAATACTAACAAGTTTCTACAAAGTCTATCTTTCTAATGAGTCTCTACAAAGTCAAGTGTTCTACACAAGTCTCACGGGTACTGGTCAAACATACACAGCCGGATCCGCGCTGGCGATGTCGACGGAGTGGGCGGAGCCTTGGAATTTGTAGCGCGCAGCCTGCTTGACAGCATACTAAGAGACATACGGGCGGGTATCGGCTGCGGCCGTAACACCCTCCCCCTTAAGATACAACTTCTTAACAAATACATATGTTTATTGTACACCGAATAAAACACATCTATATTCTAGACAGGGCATCTGCTAAAACATTGTCTGTACCCTTTTTGTGGCGAATGTCCAGGTGATAGTCCTGCACAATCAGTGCCCATCGCATGAGTCGCTGGTTGTGATTATACATTCGGGATAGAAAGACCAGATGGTTATGGTCTGTAAAAACTACAACGGGTAAGGGACTTGACCCGACATATACATCGAATTGTTGCAGTGCCAACAACAACGCAAGGGTTTCCTTCTCAATGGTTGAGTAATTAACTTGGTGCTTGTTAAATTTCCGCGAAAAATAGCAAACTGGGTGGTCAACTCCATCTACACCCTCTTGCAAGAGCACAGCCCCAGCTCCAACAGCGCTAGCATCAACCTCTATTTTAAAGGGCCTGGAGAGGTCGGGAGCAGCGAGCACAGGGGCGTGGCTTAGTAAAGCTTTCACACTGTCAAAAGCATGCTGACACTCAGGTGTCCACATAAAATCTACCTTGGGACTAAGTAGCGTGGTGAGGGGATGAACTACCGTGGAAAAGTTCCGGCAGAAACTCCGGTAGTAACCTGCCATGCCGAGGAACCTGCGAAGCGCTCTCCTAGTGGGGGGAATGGGACACTGTGAGATGGCAGTGACCTTGGCCTCAACAGGGAGCACTTGCCCTTGTCCCACTTGCCTGCCTAAATAGGTGACGCTCGCTTTTCCAAACTCACACTTCGCTAAATTCACAGTGAGCGTCGCTTCAGCGAGCCGAGTGAACACTTGTTCTAAAATCTTTAAATGCTCCTCCCAAGTAGTGGTGTACACAATCAAGTCATCCAAATAAGCATTACAATGTGTCAGACCTGCCAAGACTGTGTTCACTAACCGTTGGAACGTTGCTGGCGCGTTGCACATACCGAATGCCATGACGGTGTACTGCAGGAAATAATCGGGTGTTACGAATGCTGAGATTCGTGAGGCACGCTCAGTTAAGGGCACTTGCCAATACCCTTTGAGGAGATCTAATTTGCTAACGTATTTAGCTGTGCCCAAATTATCCACACAATCCTCCATCCTAGGTAGGGGGTAAGAGTCAGGCACTGTAACGGCGTTTACTTTTCGAAAGTCCGTTATGAACCGAGGGGAACCATCCGGTTTAGTTTCCAAAAGGCATGGAGAGCTCCACGAGCTAGAGCTGGGAATGGCTAAGCCATGTTGCAATAAATACTCCGCTTCCTTCTTCATCAGGGCCCGTTTAACCGGGTTAACCCGATAAGGATGCTGTTTAATAGGCCTAGCCTCCGTAACATCAATATCATGCCGGATGACGGTGGTTCGGGTCGGAACATCACCGAATAGACAATGAAAACGGTCTACTAACTCCGTTACCTCACGTTGCTGCTCAATGGATAAATGCGTTAACTGAGACGGCAACACTGTCAGCATTTCTGAATTTATCAAGCGACTGCTCTGATTTGAGGAATGACGCGCCATCAAATCCTCATCGGACATTTTATGAATCTCTGCCACAATTAATGCACAGCTGTCAGGGGCAACAGGGTTTTGGACAGGTTTGCAAGTCTCACTACTCTTTCCGGACACTTCTCTAGAGTAGTAGCGTTTTAGCATGTTGACATGGCAAACGCGAGTACTTCTCCTTCTCTCGGGAGTGCTGATGACATAATCAGTGTCACTAAGACACTCACGGATGTCATGTGGGCCGGAGAATTTTGCCGAAAGAGCAGACCCTGGGATAGGCAGTAAGGCTAAAACTTTGTCACCGACCTGAAATTGTCTGGGGACGGCGGAGCGGTCGTAACGACGCTTCATCGCCGTTTGTGAACTGGCAAGAGCTTCTCTTGCAATGGCCTTATGCAAGCGCTCACGAAATTGACTAACAAAGTCCAACACATTCCGCTCGGCGGAAGATTCGGACGCTAAAAATGTGTCTTGTAACGATTTCAGTGGACCACGGGGCGTGTGGCCAAAGACAAGCTCTGCGGGGCTGAATCCTAAAGATTCCTGGACGGCTTCACGGGCTGCAAATAGCATAAATGGAACTCCCTCGTCCCAACTTTTCTCAGTTTCTAGGCAGTATTTTCGGAGCATAGCCTTTAAGGTCTGATGCCACCGTTCTAACGCACCCTGAGACTCAGGATGGTATGCACTAGAAAATGTATGCCGTACACCTAAAATTTTGAAAGCCTGCTTAAAAAGCTTTGACTTAAAATTTGTGCCCTGATCCGTTTGGATCACACGGGGCAGGCCGAATGTGGAAAAGAATTTATTTAGCGCCTTCACTACCGAACTGGCGGTGATGTTACGCACCGGGACAGCTTCGGGAAAACGAGTGGCAGCGCACATAATGGTAAGTAAATACTGGTTTCCACTCTTTGTTCTGGGCAAGGGACCAACACAATCAACTATTACCCGTTCGAACGGCTCTCCTATTGCAGGTATAGGATGCAATGGGGCCGGAGGAATGGTTTGATTTGGTTTCCCTGCCAGCTGGCATACATGACAAAAGCGACAATGGTTAGCTACATCAGCCTTTAACCCTGGCCAAAAGAAGTGCCTAAGGATGAGCTGATAAGTTTTGGTTATCCCTAAATGTCCTGACCACTGGCTCTCATGAGCTACCGACAAAACATGGGGACGATACACAGACGGAACAACTACCTGATAGACAGTACTCCAATCAGAATTGTCCGCTAAGGGAGGCGACCACTTACGCACCAGAACCTCGTTATGGAGTAAGTAGGCTACCTTCTCTTTTACGGTGTCAGCACTCACCACATTGGAGAAACACTTAGCCAGCGTCGGATCAGTTCTCTGAGCAGCGCACAGGCGTTCGCGGGTCACTGGAAGTGACAGGGTATCAGAAGACGGCGTCTCTGGGCCGGTCGGGCGCACTAGATCTGCGGCACCTTCATTAGAGGATGCGGTTGCGACCTCCGTCCCACCCTCTCCTGAAAAGGTCTGCGCAAGCACACTGTCAAAGAGAGAAATATCCTCATCCCTATCCTTATCTCTGACTGACTGTGAGCGAGTGACTGCGCACGCAGGGAACAACTCCGTTTGAGACTGTCCCATTTTTCGTAACTCCGAGCACTGAGGGAAATCCAACACTTCCAGTGTAGGAGTCACTTTACCCCCAGCTATGTCGTTACCCATTAAAAAGGCAATACCTCTAACTGGCAACGCAGGACAAACAGCAACAGGAAAGAAACCTGTGATCAGTTTTGATCGTATATGTATGCGGTGTACTGGCCGAGGGACGTAACCCATTTCAAGGCCACGCAACACAGCTCCATACCCGCATGCAGACTGCTCTGTGAAGGGTAACGCATCGGCGACCATTACCGACTGCGAGCAACCCGTGTCTCGTAAAATACGCACCAGGCGCTGATCACCAGTCTCGCCTGTCAGTGATACTAACCCCTCGAATGTGAATGGTTCAAAACATGCCTCAACTTCCGCAACACTAGTCTCGGTGTCAAAACGCGGTTCACTTTTAATTAATCCGACACTTTTCGGATACGGGCCCCTCTGAGAAGGCTGTTGCTCTTTCTGTCTAAGAGTCAAACAGTTTGCAATTATGTGACCAGGTTTGTGACAATAAAAACACTCTCTTTCCTCTTTCTTAGGATTTTGTGACTTAAACGAATGAGTGTGCACCGCCGGAGCATGACGAGGCTTCTCAACAGAGACTGACGGAAACACAGTCCTGTGAGTTAGCACATACTCGTCGGCCAGTACAGCAGCAGAGGAGAGTGAACTTACTTTCTGTTCATTTAGATAGACAACAAGGCGATCGGGCAAACTCTTCTTGAATTCTTCCAACAAAATCAACTCCCGCAATGAAGTAACATCATTGGCCTTGCAGGTTGTGATCCACTTATCAAACATTGTTCCCTTTTCCCTTGCGAACTCACCATAAGTCTGGTTTGGGGCTTTCTTTAGATTTCGAAACTTCTGTCGATAGGCTTCAGGGACCAATTCGTAAGCGCGTAAAATCGCGGCTTTTACATTATCATAATTTAGACTATCCGCTATAGGGAGGGAAGCAACTGCTTCTTGGGCTTTGCCATGCATTTTGCATTGTAATAATAGTGCCCACACTTCAGCCGGCCACTGCAGCGCTGAAGCAATGCGCTCAAACGCACCAAAATAGGAGTCCACCTCTGTTTCCTTAAACGTTGGCACTAGTGCAATGTGCTTGCTAATTTCAAAAGTTTTATGCGGTGAAGTGGTGGAAGGAGGAGACATACCGTCTGCCGCAGCGGACGCATGCAGTGCCTGCGCCGCTCTCTGGGAGTCGAGTTCCAGCTGTCGAATTCTCACAGCGGTGTCAGCCTCGATCTCCAGCTTTTTAATTTCCAGCTGTAACTGTGCTTGCCTGCTTTGTGCTTTCTCCTGGGCTTCTATGTGGAGGCGGGCAAGACGGACTTTTAGCCGAGCCCCGTCTTTGGACCCAGTGCTAGTAAAAGGCGAGGGATCGTAGCGAGGCAGCGTAAACGGAGTTTTCACCCGCTCATCTGTCTCACCCTCCACTTCCGCACTTGCCTGAGCACCTTGAGGATCACCTGCCACTTCACCCAGTGCACTACCATAGAGCACAGCGGACTCTGACTGAGACAATACAATGACTTCTCTCTCCACCAATTCGTGTATTACTAAAGCCTTAAGCTCGGCTTTCTTAATTATCCGCTTGGGATAAACTAGACTGTAGTGATGTGCTATCTGTGCTAAGTCATCTTTACGGCAGCTATCAATCTGCCCAAGAGTGGGATTAGCCAGGAATGTGTTAACGTTGAACAGTGCCATGTTCAACGGGTACTATAAGCACACACAATACCCTATTGTATTATTCTAAAAACAATCCAACCTCCCAGTTGTCAATAACTTTGTTTGGCTACGGGAATTAATCCTTTAACAGATAAATATCCCGGACGAGCCCCCACTTATGTTACAACCCGGCTCGCTAGGGGAAAGGGAAGCAACATTTAACCAGGTGGAATTGGTAAATTATAGTTATTTTATTAACAAGGAACTTAAATTGTCTTAAGGGCAACAAGGTTAATACAGATTTAGTGGCTACAACAATAGAAAAAAGGACCTACAGGGGCTGTTCAACTCAACTAAACAAATATAACCAAAAGCAAGCTCATAAACGGGGAGCAAAACCTAAACCTTTATCATCTAATCAAAACCAAAGCGAAAACAAAACCTCACTGGCCTAAAGCAGTGGACAAAACTTAAATACAGTGCAGAACAGCCACCTCTACTCCTGGAGAGTTTAAACAAAGGAATCTACAGAGTGTGGTGCAAAATCAGTGCAACAAAACTATACTTGGCCCAATTTTCGGTAACCATAAACTAATAAACGATTATGCTATACACAGTATCACAATACACAATACTAACAAGTTTCTACAAAGTCTATCTTTCTAATGAGTCTCTACAAAGTCAAGTGTTCTACACAAGTCTCACGGGTACTGGTCAAACATACACAGCCCGCCGACTGACAAGCTGGCCCGGCTTTTTATCCGGCCCGCGCTGGGACCCGATGGGCGCGCTGGTTGCGATGCATCCAATCCGGATCCGCGCTGGCGATGTCGACGGAGTGGGCGGAGCCTTGGAATTTGTAGCGCGCAGCCTGCTTGACAGCATACTAAGAGACATACGGGCGGGTATCGGCTGCGGCCGTAACAATGCCCATGAGGCACACAGATTACTCCTGTCACTTTAAGAAAGTACTCCTAATCTCTGCTTGTTATGGGTATAAAAGACACCTGTCAATAGAATCAATCTCTTCCATTCCAACCTCTCCACCACCATGGGCAAGACCAAAGAACATTCAAAGGACATCAGGGTAAAAGTTGTAGACCTGCACAAGGCTGGAATGGGCTACAAGACCATCAGCAAGAAGCTTGGTGAGAAGGAGACAACTGTTGGTGCAATTATTAGAAAATGGAAGAAATACAAAATAACCATCAATCGCCCTCGGCCTGGAGCTCCTTGCAAGATCTCACCTCGTGGGGTAAGGATGATCATGAGAAGGGTGAGGGATCAGCCCACAACTACACAGGAGGAGCTTGGTAATGATCTCAAGGCAGCTGGGACAGTCACCAAGAAAACCATTGGTAACACACTACACCGTAACGGATTGAAATCCTGCAGTGCCCGCAAGGTCCCCCTGCTCAAGAAGGCACATGTACAGGCCCATCTGAAGTTTGCCAATGAACACTTAAATGATTCAGAGAAGGCTTGGGAGAAGGTGATGTGGTCAGATGAGACCAAAATTGAACTCTTTGGCATAAATTCGACTCTTTGTGTTTGGAGGGAGAGAAATGCTGAATGCTACAATCCCAAGAACACCATCCCCACCGTCAAACACGGAGGTGGAAACATTATGCTTTGGGGTTGTTTCTCTGCTAAGGGTACAGGACGACTTCACTGCATTGAGGGGCCAATGGACGGGGCCATGTACCGTAAGATCTTGGACGAGAACCTCCTTCCCTCAGCCAGAGCACTGAGGATGGGTCGTGGATGGGTCTTCCAGCATGACAATGACCCAAAACATACGGCCAAGGCAACAAAGGAGTGGCTCAAGAAGAAGCACACTGAGGTCATGGAGTGGCCTATCTAGTCTCCAGACCTTAATCCTATAGAAAATTTGTGGAGGGAGCTGAAGCTTCGAGTTGCCAAGCAAAAGCCTTGAAACCTTCAGGATTTGGAGAGGATCTGTAAAGAGGAGTGGACCAAAATCCCTCCTGAGATGTGTGCAAACCTGGTGACCAACTACAAGAAACGTCTGACTTCTGTGCTTGCCAACAAGGGTTTCTCCACCAAGTACTAAGTCATGTTTTGCTTGGGGATCAAATACTTATTTCCTTCGATCAAATGCAAATTAATTTATAACTTTATATAATATGTTTTTCTGGACTTTTTTTTAAATATTCTGTCTGTTTGTTAAAATAAAAGTACCATAAAAATTATAGACCGCTCATTTCTTTGTAATCGGGCAAACTAACAAAATCAGCAGGGGATCAAATAATTATTTCCCCCACTGTATCTTTCGGCTGGGCCAGGATGCAGTCAGTTACTGCAAGTCAAAGACAGTTGTACGTTTTCCCCCAACCTTTACAGTCACCCAATTAAACATGCAGTTAGCGATTTTGGCTTTTCAGAAAATGATACCAGTGTTTCAACAGAAATACAGTTTAAAGGTACATCATATAAAAAAGGACATTTCATTGTATCAAAAAAGGAGGAGTCCATGGAGTTCAGACAGCTTGTCATTGTGGGGGGACATGCAGCGTTCGGCCTGTAGAGGGAGCTACAGGACCGTGGCCGGGGTTGTGTCGGCGAGACTTTTGTTGCACACCTGCTGCGAATTAAGTCTCGCCGGCAAATGTTTAAGATGTGTGTGCTTCTGCCATTTCAGAAGGGAGGTGGGCTGGGAACGACAGGAGTGGCTTCCGAGACAGACGACTGAAAAGTCGCAGGAACTGTAATAAACGGGACAAAATCCCTCACTACGATACTGCGTCTGCCTCTGTGCCCCACGTTGGGCGCCAATGTAACGAAGTCCGTTGTACACAGAGGCAGACGCAGTATCGTAGTGAGGGATTTTGTCCCGTTTATTATCACAACCATTCACTTTATCGGCTTTTCAGCCCGTCTCAAAGTTCTAGCGGCTTTTCAGCCCGTCTCACAGTTCTAGCGGCTTTTCAGCCCGTCTCACAGTTCCTGCGACTTTTCAGTCGTCTGTCTCGGAAGCCACTCCTGTCGTTCCCAGCCCACCTCCCTTCTGAAATGGCAGAAGCACACACATCTTAAACATTTGCCGGCGAGACTTAATTCGCAGCAGGTGTGCAACAAAAGTCTCGCCGACACAACCCCGGCCACGGTCCTGTAGCTCCCTCTACAGGCCGAACGCTGCATGTCCCCCCACAGTCATTATTTTAATTCAAAATAATTCAGCTGTCTATTTTGTGATGGACACACATACATCTGACTATCACACTGAATACCACCTGTACTTGGTAACAAAACAGAGTACAAGGATGCAGTGTGTTAGCATAAATGACTTGGTAGATTTTTTATCCGTTACCGTCATACATGCTTGATGGGCACCAAGTAATTCCACTGAAACACAGTGTTTTGGAACAATAAATATGATCTTGGCCAGAGAATGCGCTCTAAAAATGCACATGTATGCTTACTCGAAATTACTTCCTCGGAAAGTGACCACATTTTTTCCTTTAAGATATACAGAAAAAGAAAGTTGTACATTTTCTCTCACTGTCACATTATATACTCAAAGTAGAGACGCCTCTTATCTGAATACAGTATATGGTACCATGTTGCCTGTCTATATGTCTAAACTACTATTGTCTTTTTCATTTTTAATTGAGGAAACTGATGTCAGTCTTCCTTAATAGCAGGAATGACTGACTTGGAACAAACATTTCTACGCACCGCAATCACTGAAGTCTTGCCCGAGCTTCCAGAGGTGTCAAAAGACATTCTAGAAGAGACCTTACAATCCCTTGGGGTGGAGACATACAATGATTTTCAGTTCATTGAGGAAGCTGATTTGTTGTCAGCCCTAGGGCCAATTCAAGCTCGAAAAGTACTTGCTGCCTGGAAGCGAAAATGTAAGTAAAATATTGCAGTACAGGATGCAACCAGTCCCGAAAGTAGCCTACATAAAAGATCAGTCCTAAATATAAAAACATTCACATATTGTTCCTAAACATTTTTTGTGTGTATGTGTGTGTTTTTGCAGGCCACACTCCTGAATCCGAATGCTCATTTGTTAGTGCCTCGCCAGGACCTTCCCCGTCCTTGCAGTCTCTTTCACCCAGAAGTTCTGCCTCAACCTCTTCCAGCAGCTGCCAAAGCCCTGGTATAGACTGGGTGGACACGTTTATCATACCATGGGAGAAGTTCCCAGAATAACTGATGCAGGCATTGGAGAGGGGGAAACGACCGAGTCCACGAATGAGGAGGGAGTTGGTCCGGATTGTGGTTTGTGAGATGACACGAAAAACTTCTTCCGTAAGTAAAAGGAACTCTACTGAAGTTGCCAAAAAGATGGTGGCAAAATATCCCAAATCTCTACACGACAAAATAGAGGGAGACGTTATTGGGCCAGGCTATCACTCTCTCCTTAAGCAACTACTGAATAGGATTGAGAATGTGAAGCGATCTACGACCCCGAAAATCAGAAAACAAAAGCATTGCGCTGATGATTCGGACACAGATGAAATTCCTCCAGAGAATAGAGCAGCCATCCAGGACACTTATGGTTGCATCAACTGGGATCTTAAATTCCTGCCCCTTGGAGAGACTGCAGAGAGCCAGCAGCAGAGTAAAGAAAAGCTGAAAAATGTGTGTCAGCAAACTGTCCAGAGGAGGTCAAACGACTAATGAAGTCGACTTTCTACACACAGCGTAAATAAGTCAACCAGGGGAAAGATATAAAATACCTCCTGGAAGAGTGGCCATTTTGGTTTGACCGACTTGGCATGGCAGTTCACTTTAAGGAACTCACCAGAATTGGGCTGCAAGAAACATTCACGCGGCATGTGGATCTGAAGGGGAAACGTCTCCTGAACTACATGAATACTGTTTGCGTGAAGAAGAGCAAAAAGTTTCTACAGGCCTGTGTGATGCCTGTGTGATAAAGATTCAAGTTATGAGAGGAGAGCTGAGTGGTTGCCATGAAAACATCAAAGAGATGGTGCTGCTTCTGCTTTCTTACTTTGATGAGAAAGAAGATGCAATGTTCTGTTATGTGGAGGATACATGCCTTGCTGGGGAGGTGCAGATCGACCAAGTTCCCTTAACTCCAACCATTGTTGTGTGTGGTAAGTTAACTTTTCTTTCCTTTTTTGGACTTTCTTTCATTCTGTCTTTTGAATATCTCTCTTCTTTCTTCCGTTTCCTTCTCGGTTTTGTGTTTATTTGGACACAAATTCATGTTTTTTTTGTGTAATGTTGTTTTGTGAAACATCTCATGAAAACAAGCACTGTTTTTAATTGAGATAAAAATATTTTCTTTTGTTTCTGTTTGTTTCTTAAGGACAATCCTGCTACTTCAAGACGCTTCATGCTGAGTGTAGATCGAACCATTGTACATGACAACTTCCCCTCCTTCACTTCTGCCCTGTGCATGATGTTTGGATGTCTATTATTGCTTCAACATCCATTACCCATCAGAGCTGGCATCAACCCTGGAGTTTCTGCAGAGGTGTGTCTTTTTGGATTATTTTATTTAACTGAAACTAATATAAAGTAGCTGCTACGGTGATTCAGGGGACTTGTCATCTCACCTATTACCATTGGCTTTAAAATAATAGCTAAAAAAAGAATAATTATGTTTTTTTGTGTGTGTGTGTTTGTAATGTAGCTATTTTATTATTAATACAGTCTATTTTCTTCAATTTCCCAAGGTGTTTCTTCTCTATCAACCCAGAGAAGGGCACGAAAGTTGAGAAGACAAGCACATCCCGTTTTCATGTGAACCCCAGAGTCCTGACCTTGATTCAGGACCTTTCTGATCATGAGTGGCGTGATGTCTGAATATTGATTAAAGGCAGTAAGATTTCATGATGTTTTTGATTGCAGTTTGACCATTAGTTTCATCTCTCAATTTTGTTTATATTCAATATTCAGAGTGTTATTGCTCTTGTATTGAGCTTTTACTGAAGGCATTGCCTTGAAAGATTCCAAAACCTCTTCTGAAGTGAAAGGCCCGTTTAAAATGGCTCGATCCTCATCTGTTATACATAGTTTAAGAGATCTGATCCAAATAGGATACTATCTCATCAGACATTTTTTGAAGTATAGAGAGACTTGTAAACTTCAACAAATGTGCTATTGATTAATACTAGGTCATAGGTCATAGAACCATCGTTCATCTGTACACATTTGATTGATCTTTCACCTTTTTTAAGTTCATAGGCAAGAAACAGCTCGGTCTATTGCCAAATATGCAATTTCCGGTAACCATAACAAATAATAATCGATTGCGCTATGCACAGAATCACAATACAAAGTATATCTTTCTAACAGGTCTCTACAAAAATCTAGCGTTCTAACAAGTTTCTACAAGTCTATCGTTCTAACAAGTCTCTCACGGGAACTGTTCAAACACACACTGACTGACAAGCTGGTCCCACTTTTTGTACGGCCCCCGCTGGGACCCGATAGGCGCGCTGGTTGGGACGTATCCAATCCGGATCCGCGCTGGCGATACCGACGGAGTGGGCGGAGCCTCGGAATATTGTAGCGCCCAGCCTGCTTGACAGCACAACGAGAGACATACACGCTGCGGCCGTAACACCCTCCCCCTTAAGACACAACTCCATAACAAATACATATATATTGTTTATTGTACACAGAATAAAAGACACATCTATACTCTAGACAGGGCATCTGCTAAAACATTGTCTGTACCCTTTTTGTGGCGAATGTCGAAGTGATAATCCTGCACAATCAGCGCCCATCGCATGAGTCGTGTTAGAAATTATTTTTATAAAAACAGTTGCATCATAATGCTCAATAGCAGACGAGTAAATAAAGCTATTCAGTTCTTTATTTAGGGTGATTAAATTTACTAATTGTATTTGATATTCCATATGCAAATCAATTGAATTAATATGTTTTTTAATCATCTGAAATTTACTAATGTGATGGCCTGTTGAGATGAATCTAGCATTAAATGAGATGAATCAAGCATTAGTTCCATGGTACTTGGATTAATACATGAAGAGGTAAGGGCCAGGTCATCAAGAAAGATGTTGCAACACACGCTTACACAAAGAGCTATAGTGGAATAGTACCAGGCTAGGGAGGACATACCAGAGTAGGTATCTTATCTCTTACAGGGTGCTGACTCCGCAGCTGGGATGAATGGTGTGACCAGCCCGTGAACAACAAGGGATGCCAAGTCTAAACCATGGTTCCTCCCCAACCAAATAGCCAATCATAATCATTTTGTATTCTGTAAATACTTTGTTTGACTGTTTGAATGCATCCATTTTTGGAGGGTTGGTTACAGATTAACAGCTTGCTGACTGTGATTTTCTTCGCCAAAAGTGGTCCTTGTACAAGCCTAGAATTCTGACATATAAATAAATAGCTAAAAGTAAGAAGTAGTTTGTCTTCTCTTCAAATAAAGAACACGTTTTCTGACAGTCGCTGGTTGTGATTGTACATTCTGGATAGAAAAACCAGAGGGTTATGGTCTGTAAAAACTATAACGGGTAAGGGACTTGACCCGACATATACATCAAACTGTTGCAGTGCCAACAACAACGCAAGGGTCTCCTTCTCAATGGTTGAGTAACTAACTTGGTGCTTGTTGAATTTCCGAGAAAAATAGCATACTGGATGTTCAACTCCATCTACACCCTCTTGCAAGAGCACAGCCCGAGCTCCAACAGCGCTAGCATCAACCTCTATCTTAAAGGGCCTGGAGAGGTCGGGAGCAGCGAGCACAGGGGCGTGGCTTAGTAAAGCTTTCACACTCTCAAAAGCATGCTGACACTCAGGAGTCCACATAAAATCTACCTTGGGACTAAGTAGCGTGGTGAGGGGATGAACTACTGTGGAAAAGTTTCGGCAGAAACTCCGGTAGTAACCTGCCATGCCTAGGAACCTGCGAAGCGCTCTCCTAGTGGGGGGAATGGGACACTCTGATATGGCAGTGACTTTAGGCTCTACAGGGAGCACTTGGCCTTGGCCCACTTGCTTGCCTAAATAGGTGACGCTCGCTTTTCCAAACTCACACTTCGCCAAATTCACAGTGAGCGTCGCCTCAGCGAGCCGAGTGAACACTTGCTCTAAAATCTTCAAATGCTCCTTCCAAGTAGTGGTGTACACAATCAAGTCATCCAAATAGGCATTACAATTTGTCAGACCTGCCAAGACTGTGTTCACTAACCTTTGGAACGTCGCCGGAGCGTTGCACATACCGAATGCCATGACGGTGTACTGTAGGAAATAATCTGGGGTTACGAATGCCGAGATTCGTGAGGCACGCTCAGTTAAGGGCACTTGCCAATATCCTTTGAGCAGATCTAATTTGCTAACGTACCTTGCTGTGCCCAAATTATCCACACAATCCTCCATCCTAGATAGGGGGTAAGAGTCAGGCACTGTAACGGCGTTTACTTTTCGAAAGTCCGTTATGAACCGAGGGGAACCATCCGGTTTAGTTTCCAAAAGGCAAGGAGAGCTCCACGAGCTAGAGCTGGGAATGGCTAAGCCATGTTGCAATAGATACTCCGCTTCCTTCTTCATCAGGGCCCGTTAAGGATGCTGTTTAACAGGCCTAACCTCCTTAACATCAATGTCATGCTGGAGGATGGTGGTTCGGGTCGGAACATCACCGAATAGACAGAGAAAACGGCCTAGTAAATCTGTTACCTCACGTTGCTGCTCAAGTGATGAATGAATTAACTGAGACGGCAACACTGTCAGCATTTCTGAGTTTATCAAGCGAATATTCTGATTTGAGGAATGACGTGCCATCAAATCCTCATCTGACATATTAGGAGTCTCGGCCACAATTAATGCACAGCTGTCAGGGTCAACAGGGTTTTGGACAGGTTTGCATGTCTCGCTACTCTTCCCGGACACTTCTCTAGAGCAGTGTTTCTCAACCTTTTTTCAGTCGCGGCACCCTTTGCATGAATGAAAAATCTCAAGGCACCCCAATGTATATATATATATATTTTAATGTTGATTATCATTACACACACTGTCTCTGACGAACAACAAATGCATGACGCATGTAGCCTACTACTCTTACACGCACGCATACACACACACACAGACACACACGTAGCTCCTGGTCCACAGCTCTCAGGCGCTCTCTGTACGTCCGCTACGGTAAAGTCCGATCGTTTCCATTGAAATGGTTTTGGGTTGTTTGTTTTGTTAGGAATACTGGGATATTTCATTTTTATTTCTTTTCTATTCCTCTGGGAACCCTGTCTTTTTTCGCCTCAAACAGTGGACCTCTCCCGCGTAATCTCTTTGATCGTGTTAGAGCGGGCGCTGTTTTGAATAATTCCAAAACCGCGCTCATTCGTCCGCTACGTTCCACGGTAAAGTCCGATCGTTTCCATTGAAATGGTTTTGGGTTCCTTGTTTTGTGAGGAACTCATTTTTATTCATTTTTCCGCTGGGAACCCTGTCTTTTTTCGCCTCAAACAGTGGACCTCTCCCGCGTATTCTCTTTGATCGTGTTAGAGCGGGCGCTGTTTTGAATAATTCCAAAGCCGTGCTCATGCGTCCCTACGTTCCAAGGTAAAGTCCGATGTTTCCATTGAAATGGTTTTGGGTTCTTTGTTTTGTTTGGAACACTGGGATATTTCATTTTTATTTCGTTTTTATTCCTCTGGGAACCCTGTCTTTTTTCGCCTCAAACAGTGGACCTCTACCGCGTATTCTCTTTGATCGTGTTAGAGCGGGCGCTGTTTTGAATAATTCCAAATAGTGGACCTCTCCCGCGTATTCTCTTTGATCGTGTTAGAGCGGGCGCTGTTTTGAATAATTCCAAAGCCGCGCTCATACGTCCGCTACTTGTTCTTGATGCAGGTTAAACTCGAAAAGCTCAGTTCACACACATATGTCGTGGAAAAGGGTAACAGTTTGTCAACGGCACTACTTGACACTATCGGGTATTCCTTTTCCAATGATATCCAAAATGTATCCAATGTCATATCTTGAAATTTCATCCTTAATGTACGATCTTCTTTCATCTCTGCCAGTTGCTCCTGTGCCTGCATTGGCAGGTCGGCTGCGCTCTCCAAAGCGCACAAATTCCAAGTGTCACGGACCCAGTCAAAACCAGCAAAGGTCTCAGCTGGAAAATACTTATTAAATCTCTCGTCAAGGGTTTGCAGATGCTGAGAGATAAGGCCAGAAAGTTTTTTGCTGTTTGGATGTGCACTGTACAGGGGAAACATCTAAACTCTCCCCTGTTTCACACAAGAGCGCCAGAGAGTGAGTTTAGACTTGAAGCCACGCAATTTGTCTGATGAGTTTAGTAGATTTTCCTCTTTACCTTGCATTTTAGAATTAAGTTCATTGAGGTGCTTAAATATATCGGCCAGGTATTCGAGTTTCGCGCACCATTGCGCATCTGCAATGAACTCTTTATATGCAGAATTCTCTCCCTCTAGAAACACTCTGACTTCTTCTCTTAACTCGTACAGTCGGTCCAAGCACTTTCCGCGTGAGAGCCAGCGGACATCCATGTGCAGCAACAAGCTCTGATGCTCGGCTCCCATTTCCTCGCATAGAATGGAAAAAAGACGGGACTTTAACGGTCGCGCCTTTATGAAATTAACTATGTCCACTGCCCTGTCCAGTACATTGAAAGATATTTCGGTAAAGTCTTGGCAACCAGTGCCTCCCTGTGAAGGAAACAATGCGTTGTGCGAACATTTTGGTTTTGCGCTCTGATCCTGCTGATGAAACCTTTGACATTGCCGGTCATCGCAGCAGCGCCATCGGTGCAGACACTGATACAATTTTTCCAACTTAGACCTCCCTGTTCAAGGTACTCTGTTGTGACACGGTATATTTCCTCTCCCGTTGTTTTGTGCGGCAAACACTTGCAAAATAAAAAATTCTCACGAATTTCTCCTCCATCAATAAATCTCACAAATCCCAAAAGTTGTGCGTGGCCACTCACGTCTGTTGATTCATGAACTTGCAGAGAGAATTTCCCACATAGCCTTATTTTCTCTAAGACCACGTCTTCTATGTCTGCCGACATGTCATTTATACGCCTTCCAATGGTAGAGTTCGAAAGTGGTACCTTTGCGATCTCTTTAGCTGCTTGTGGGCCTATCATTTTGTTTACAATAGCCGTGCAGGCTGGCATTATTACTGATTTGGCAATGGTGTGAGGCTTTTTAGCCTTAGCTATTATTTCGGCTACCAGATAGCTAGCCTCCAGTGCATTGTTTGAGACTTTCGCACACTTGAACATCACCTGCTCCTGTCGGCTATGTTCGCTTTTCAAATGAACAAAGTATTCCCTACTTTGGTTGGCATGTGATGGGTGATTGGTTGTCAGATGTCTTTTCAACTTGCTGGGTACCATTGCCTGGTTGGACAATTTCATACCACATAACAGGCACAGGGGGAGAGGACATGACATCTCTCCAGTGAAGATGAATCCAAACGTGAGGTAATTGTCATCATACTGTCGTTTCTTCATCTTGCTGGACGTGCCTACCTCCTTCACTGACTGACCACACGATGACGACGTTGAGGGCTCAGATTCAGATATATCAGACTGTGGAGCTTTTCTTTTCAAAAACTTGTCCATGCTGCTGGCTAATTAACCGCTGCACAACGCTATGACAACTCATCCGATATCGCGCGCTGTAAATAAAAGTATTTGCCTACGTCATGCAGCCTACTTTCCAAACACTGATTGCAGCGTCGGTAGGCTACTAGAAAATTAATCCGAACTATTTTCTCTGATGTGTGCCTCGATTTACTTAACTGTATGATACAGCTAAAAGAAAG
Source organism: Argentina silus (assembly GCF_951799395.1). Taxonomy (NCBI): domain Eukaryota; kingdom Metazoa; phylum Chordata; class Actinopteri; order Argentiniformes; family Argentinidae; genus Argentina; species Argentina silus. Next base: position 9,793,028 of record NC_139653.1, on the reverse strand, counting down.
ATTCCAAAATGATGCATTCATTTATTTCAATTTCACTATATTAGCCTAGTGTCAGCCACGTTTCTGCGGCACCCCTAAGGATGCCAGACGGCACCCAAGGGTGCCGCGGCACCCCTGTTGAGAAACACTGGGTTATGGGACTTCTCCCCATTGGAGTCTGCTGGTTTGCATGCTCCGATATTTCCTAAAGCGAAGTACGACGTCCGTTTGGTTTAAGTAAGCTCTCGCATACTCTAAACTAGTGATGGGCAAATGAAGCTTTTGTGAAGCACTGAACCACTTGAGCCAATTGTTTCGAAAATGGGTTCATTACTCTTGCTTTTAATTACGCGCGCGCACACACACACACACACACACACACACCTCAATGAGCAGTGTTGGAGAAACTACTTTACTTTTGTAGAAAATATGTTTTGTTCTGAAGGATCTTTGCTTTGATCACCCTTGGATTTAAAGTATCTTTGCTTTGAAAATTATTTGATGCACACACACACTAAGACTGAATATCATGTTCTATTTACAAATAAAGATTGATGAATGTGTGTATTGTGTTATTGAGGAGAGAGTGCTGGGTAAAATATGGCATAGGTTGGGTGTGCTTGTGTAACTATGGCAGGGGGTGATTATGTGGGATGGGGAACACTGAAAGATTACAAGAAGAACACTCAGAGAATACAAACGCAATACCAACAACAGCAACAACGCACCTACTACGACAACCCACAAATTGTGCATTGTTTAGAGCGGTTATAAAGTGTTGAGTCGCTCAAATTCAAAACTGTCGCAACCTGTCAGAATCGAGACGAGGCAGTGCCAGTGAATCACCTGATTGGACCGCGAACCAGTCAGGTGATTCATTCAGGCAATGAAGCAGTTGCTGCTTTGGACGTCATATGTCACATGATTTTTTTCGCACCAAAGCAAGCTTTGAAGCAGTGGTTCTATGGAAATGTTGTTCAGGGTTTGAAGCACGTATCAAAGCTTCAGTGTCGCACTGCCATCACTACTCTAAACCCACTTCCGTATTCCATTTACATACTCCAGAGCATGGAAGTATACCGTTCGGAATACAGCTAGAATGGTAGAGTATTGACTTGCGATAGCGTCCACACATACTTCAGACGAAGCAGCGTCGTGCTAGAATGACCTGATGTAAGACAATGGCTATGTTCCAAAATGGCTGCGTTCTTGTACTTGACGGAGTTGCGCAATCTGGAGTGTATAGCAAGTATGAATATGCACGGTCATGAGGTCTGTTAAAGGGCATATGCACTGAAATACATATTTTCCTGTATCTCATGTTCTTTCTGCATTGAGGTATATAATAAATACTGCTTAACCCTTGTGTGGTCTTCGGGTCAAATTGACCCTTTTTAAATTTTTACCTGAAGAAAAAATATACAAGGAAACATTTTTTCAACCTGAAACTCCATGGCCTTGGCTTATTTACTGTGAAGAACATGTCAAAGAAAAAAAAATCATTGAGTGCACATGCTACACCCCCCCTACACATTTATGTCCTTCACAAGGTCTTCGGGTCAATTTGACCCGCATATACACAGAGACACACAGACTCACAGAAACATGCACACACACACTCACTCACACACATACAAACACACACACACACACAGAATCTGCACAATGTTGTTACAAAACATTCTGGGAAGCCAGAGGGAGGAGACCCTGAGAGACATCAGGGGACACGGGTGGTACTGGATATGTCACAGGACCTCAGTGGCCACAACATCACTTGGGATAATTTTTTCACATCGTACAGCCCAGGACAGGAACTTCTCAAAAGAAAGACAATGGGTGGAACAGTCAGAAAAAATAAGACAGAGCTCCCACCTCAGCTTCTAACTGTAACGAACAGGCCAGTCCATTCCTCCCACTTTGTGTTTACGGCCAACATGGCCCTGGTATCCTACATACCCAAAAAGGGCAAAAATGTGATGCTTATGAGCACTGGTGACACCGCACATACAGAGGAGACAACATGTGCCCAGGAACCCAGCTTCTCTAGCCATAGTGAGGAGGGTGGAGGAGGCTCCTGCTGTCCCACCTGCACGACCCACACAACCACAACCTCCAGTGCCTGAAGTAAGTGTCCTGTTGTTGTTGTTGTTTATGTGTGCATGTATCTGTGTGTGTGTGTGTGTGTGTGTATGTTTCTGAGTATCTCTGTATGTATGTGGGTCAAATTGAAATTGACTATTAGAAGATGTGGTGGGAAAAAAATCCTGAACTAATAAAGTATTTTCATTATTCTAGATTGCAGCTGGTGGCAACAAGAGGAAGCACAGCGAGGTGTGTGAACCCTCAAAGGACTCAAAGACACAAACCACATGCAGAAACTGCTAAAAGTACATCTGTAGGACACATACTCTCAAATTGTATGTATCCAATATTATTTCAGAATTGTTTGAAAGATGTATTTTTCAGTGTACTGTATTTCATTGACAGTGAATAAAGCAGTCTACATTTCGTTCATGTTTTGTGTTTCTATTTATTGTAAATCATCTCAAATTATTTTTGAGACATTTTTGAGAGATGTATTTCATATCCAGTGACTAAATCGATCTAAGTTTGGTTCTTGTGTTTCTATTGTCGTTCATCACCTGTATTTGCTTTTCACAGCTTTGATTATAATAAGATAAAGATGAAAATCAAATGAGAATATCTCCTCAAAAATAATAAACATCAATGAAAACATTGTTTCATTTCAACTTTTCAGAGATAAGCATTCCACCCAAGTCCTTATTATAGCAGATTTTTTACATAAATTATAACTTTATCACAAAAAACGAATTACACTTCCACTGTTAAATATGATCTAGCAGAGATTAATTGCAAATATTAATCATACATGTTATCTATATTGTTTGGAATTGAGATAAAGACAATATATGTTAAAGAGTTTTGAATGGAAATTTGTATTTTTGTATTGCTTTTAAAGCCCCAATAATGTCCCGGGTCAATTTGACCCGAAGACTTCCAAAGGGTCCAAAAAGTGAAGACAATACGAGGGTTAAGTGTGAAATCCATGATCAACACTGTTTCAGAAAGGTAACCTATGAAATGTTCAGGCTTTTTACATGCTGTTGCTGCATCATCGTAGGATCTTGCTACCTAGTCAGCTAGCTTATTGACCTCTTGTCTGACTCGCGGTTGACATTATTTCCATTTCGGCTTTGAGTGTGCAGTACCCGTCTAAATGGCACTAAATTAAGCGAAAGAGGTGGCTCTGTTGGAGTGGTTAAGTAGGTTGGACAACTGTTGGACAACACATTCTTCATAGCTAGCTAATACGAGTTAATCGTTTTTAAAGCAGACTCACTTTGACATTGTTGTCTCACCACCAGATCAACAGCCTGAAATTGGACAATACTGTGTAATATGTGTCATACCCACCAAGACAAGTTGGACCTCCTAGCTAGGAAGTCAGTGTGCAAACAGTTCATATCTTTTTCACAGATATGTAAACAGATATGTGGTGCTTTTATTTGAATTGTGATGCAATCTGTGATGTCTTCCAATATCTAAAGTACCACCAGTAAATAACATGCCGTCTAAATTCTGTACAGGGGGCAAGTCATTTGAGATCACATTTGAAAGAAAACGTGGTATCTCTTGCTAGATCCTCCAGTGTCACTAAGGAATAAGATGTTCCTCCAATGTTTAGCTTCTTCACAGGGATCTTTGATAGTTAAGGGGTTATGTGGCAGTTCGATTATGCTGACCTGTAATTAGAACGCTGTTCAGTCCAGTCTACCATCCTATATGTTTATTTGAATCATAATGAAATATAATGTGTATTGTGTTGTAATGTAGCCTAATATGTTGTAATGAACTGTTGTGCTTGCAAGGCTTGTATAGTTGTGATGGCAATACAGTTGATTACATCTTTAAAGCTTTCAGAATGTTTTTTACATGGGTACAAAACGGTGGGGTGGGTGAGACAGCTGCTAGGGTCTTGACAGCTATCAATGCTGCAATAATTATCATAAAATAATAGGGATTAAGTTCTGTTAAATTGTGACATAACGAGTACATTGCATGTTCAGGAAGTGCAAAATATCAATTTTCCTAATACTGGAAAAACGAATTGGTGCGTTGCAAATTTGGTGCTTTTATCACAAAGTGAATGATTTTATGCTATTCCACTGCACTAGTTGGGATATGTAGGTCATGTTGTTTTGGTATGTCTCTTCCCTGAAAATGCATGCGAAACAGCCATTTAACAGTTTTTTCTCCTGGGGGGACAGACCCCCCTACATGGGTGGATGTTCAACCCAAAGTTACACACTCGGGAACACTGCTTTGTATCAATTTACATTAATAACATGTATGTTATTATTCCTTTATCTGTTTTATGACAGCTGGATGAGAAATCTCCTCCCAGAAACAAGAAAGCCTCTCCTCTTTGGTCCTAATTGGGATGTTTTGAGCAGGAGAATTGAGGCTTAAGTAAGTCTTGTCACCTAATATACACACCAGCTGTCACACATTGGTGCAAAAAAAGTCCCACCAGTCTTCAGTCTTCCAGTGAATAAATTAATTCCTAGTTCCTTTAGTGTTTGATACCATTCCTCATTCCATGGTCAGGGTGTCCCCCCAGGGAGTGAAGGCAGCTCCTCAGGAGGCCCAGGGTGAGAAGGAGGACTGGACAACAGATCTACAAGATGAGATGTCCTGGAAAAATGACAAGAGCTTCAGAAGGAGATGTGTGGGCTGGATAAATGAAAAGATCAAGAAGAAACACCAGCAAAAAATAGAGAGGACCTACAAGAGAGAGAAGGAGGAGAGTGACCAGGTCTACATCAACGGTAAGTTTAAGTTTTTACAGTCGAAGCTAGAGACTTGATATAGAACAGGGTCAATATTCCTCTGCGTGATATAGAACAGATTCAATATTCCTCTGTGTGATATAGAACAGCGTCAATATTCCTTTGTGTGATACAGAACAGCGTCAATATTCCTGTGTGATATAGAACAGATTCAATATTCCTGTGTGTGTGTTCCGTCCTTTCTTGATCCAGTCGTTCTGAGCACAGTGGAGAAAGAGGCAGGGAGAGAGCGCAGCAGCCTGATGGTGAGAAGTAGTGAGATAGAGAGAGAATTATTTTTTTATTTTTTTAAATTTTAAAGTAGTGTATGGATGAGAGACAGTCAGTAAGCTGTTTGTGAACCTTATTTTTAGTGAATTGTGTCTGTTTTTGTGTGTGTAACTGCTTTGATTGATGTTGTCCCCCAGGCTGAGTCTAAGTACACACTGGTCACCGTGTTGAGCCACCTAGGCTCCACTACAAACTCAGGTGAGACGCACAAAGAAGCACTTCACAGTCATGGGTAAGTATAAAACATGATACAATCATTTAAACACATGTGATATGACAGACTTGCTGGTCAGTATAAATCCAATCAGCTATACTCTCAGGAATAATATGAATCAGTGCTCATATGGATGAGAATAAACCACATACAGGAGGTTGCCAGTATAGGCACCTGACAGACCGTTGGCTCTCCTTTCATGACCTGCAGGTTGTTGAGGCACGTCTGCCTTTCAATAGAGAGAGCAGACTGCTTTTGTGTTTTTGTACGAAAGAGAGGTACAGAAATGATACCATACTCACACATAGTCGTGCAAACCGCTTATAGACGGCAATACTGCTTAAAGGGATCAGAAGTGATCGCTGATCCTAAGTGTTAGATACTAGCTATTACACATTGTTCCCTGTACACACTCATATAAGTGTTCTCTGCCATTACAGTAACCACGCCCATGTTCAGCCTCATCAGTGCGAGGTCAAAGGGCCAACCAATCCAAAGGCATCGTTTCACCCGACCAGCCAGAGGAGGATGGGCCAGGGAGTTTTTCTTTGCCACTGTGCCCAGGAAAGTTTTTTCCGTGGCTTGCTTTTTGGGGGTCTAGGTCAATAAAATCTTTTTAATTGGTTCCTCTCTCCAGGAGTTGTTACTTGTCAGTGTCACCTTAGGCTTGCTATGAAATGATCACTCTCTCACTTGCACCAACCACAGGAAGCTGACAGACACACTGATGAGGGATTCTCTTGTGGCCAGTGGCATGTTGAGGGTTTTGAAGTTTCAGTTAACGAAAGTGAAATAAAATGATAACTTCTCATAGAAGGTTTAAAAGAGGAGCAACACTGGACATGTTGACTCAGATACAGAAGATCACTTCCTCACATGAGTTTGTTGTTGCCATGGCTTGCTCCTTGGGGTTTTTAAAAAAAAGAGATACCATTTAAATCTTTCAAACTCAATTCCTTATTCTATTAATGACTAAAAACAATGTTTTATGTGAGACGTTATGGCTTGTCAAAAGCCGCAAAAGACAGGAAATTCAAAATGCCCATAACTTCATCTATGCATGAACATGCATTTTCCAGCACACAGCTTTGATATCCGCTATAGTGCTGTATGTTGGTCTACTGTACTTCTAACAACATGATCACCACTGGGCAGGTTGCTTAGGATTCAAAACTTCACTCAAACAGCCTAATTCATATTTTTCAGAGTGATACACGCATTTAGAATTTTCTGTCTTTTGACAAGCCATAACTTCTCATTTAAAACATAGGTTTTGGTCATTAACCCTCTGAACCCCACAACCCGCCGGCAGGTTTGAAAGGCATGTTGTCTTTAAAAAATTGCCAAAATTACACCATTTATAATAGCCAGAAACTGTAAAAATATAAATTATCATTGGATTTTCAAATTTCCGAATGTCCTTGAACTAATCATGTGCGCCGAACTTTTCTGTCAGTAAAAATAACCGAATCTAAGCTTAAAATAGTGATATTTCATCAAAATCACTTTATTCTAGACGTCTCATTTACAATTTTGCCAAAAACAAAACGTTTGCACGATCCAGATCCTGTAAAAAAACAAAACAAATTCTGCGCCCCTCAGAATGAGGCCTTGGATGACTCGGCTGAGATCAACAGTGATGTCATAAAAATTCAGCGAATTTTCGACTAAACTGCAGGCTGGAGCAGAGAGAAGAGGATGGAAAGGACAGAGCGATATCCAGACCATCCACACCTGCCCCAAAGACTTAAATATATACACTCACTGGCCACTTTATTAAGTACACCTTGTTAGTACTGGGTTGGACCCCCTTTTGTAGCCCATCTGCTTCAAAGTTCGACGTGTTGTGCGTTCAGAGATGGTCATCTGCATACCTTGGTTGTCACAAGTGGTTATTTGAGTTACTGTTGCCTTTCTATCATCTCGAACCAGTCTGGCCATTCTCCTTTGACCTCTGGCATCAACAAAGCATTTTTGCCCAGAGAACTGCTGCTCACTGGATATTTTCTCTTTTTCTGACCATTCTCTGTAAAACCTAGAGATGGTTGTGCGTGAAAATCCCAGTAGATCAGCAGTTTCTGAAATACTCAGACCAGCCCGTCTGGCACCAACAACCATGCCACATTCAAAGTCACTTAAATCACATTTCTTCCCCATTCTGATGCTCGGTTTGAACTTCAGCAGGTCGTCGTGACCATGTCTACATGCCTAAATGCATGGAGTTGCTGCCATGTGATTGGCTGATGACATATTTGCGTTACCGAGCAGTTGAACAGGTACAGGTGTACCTAATAAAGTGGCCGGTGAGTGTATATTACAAGTGTATATGTAGGATCAAAGTAAAGTGGCAAAGACAGAAATCAGTGAGCCTCCTGTGGTCCTGCATATCAGAGGGGAGGAGAGGGAAAGAGAGAGATGGAGACATAACAAGAAGGCACTTCTTTGATTCTAGAAGTGTTCTCCCGTGCTCCACGATGCAGACACACTGACTTTAAGATAAAATTCACCGCTGGCCAGATTTAACGTCTCCCAGACAGCTGTCCTGGAAAGTTCATTTAGCACGGTTATCTCCGTTCCTCTCCTATGTTTTGAACAAACAAAAGTGAATTTGTTCAAGTAGGCTCAGGCTGTCCGTCTGGGTAATGTTCATAAGTTTACAATATCGTGAAATATTAATTCCAGGCAGCAAAGAAATGGCCTTCAACACATGTTGCTGTCCCCTGTCCACTTTTGTGAATAGATACATTCATACTGCCGCAACACGGTTATCGATATCTCTGTAGGATTTATAATTTAAAAGTCGAAGGAAGCACGATAAGCAAGCTGATTATATTAGCCTTTTTAAATTGGCTAGCGTTTGCCAAGTTGGTGTTATGCATTTGAGAGGGTTCGGTTCGTCACGAAAGCTAGCCACTATTCTCTAGCTATGGGGTTAACAGCAACTATACAGCAGGCATGTAACAATGATGGGGGCATTAAACTGTTTGAATTAACATGAAATAAGAACTTATACCGTAATTTATCAAAATAAGGAATATAAGACTTTCACTCTCAACAGAAGAACAGAACTAACAAACAAGCCAGCTTTGCAGGAACATTGGTGAGCCCCTCCTAATTGAAGAGTGGGAAATTAGCTAAACAAAAGTTGACTTTATAGCACCAGTGGATCAGAACTTCTTTACTATTGAAAACAAGAGACAGCATTTGACAGTTGGGAGCATCAACAGTTGCCATGGAAACAGAGCCAAGCAGAGTGCAGTGACATAGCAATCTAGATGATGGGAGTCATGACTACTCAGTTAAACCAAACTGATATTGATGTTTCTCTCCAGCAGATTTCTTTGTTACATGATTGTATGACTAGCAAAAGGGCAAGCAAACGGTAAAGTATTTATAGTCGCCGACCTATGAAACTACAGTGAAAGATGGGCCTTGCCATAGATTGTTTAGGAGTTTCGAAGTGACGTCATTAAACACATCATAATGGGGTGCGAAGTGGAGAGCTAGGAGCTTTCACGTTTTTCAACCCTCCAGCACATTTTTCAGTTGTTTTAAATGGGAAGGACACGTTTTGCGCGATCCTGTTTTTTGGGCGCTTTCATATTGAATTGTTTTCAACTTTTGGAATGGAGCGTCTCGCATCAATGTCACTTGGGGCCAATAATACAGTCAAATTGGAGGAGAGGGACAAACAAACAATTCACAAGATGGCGGCGACTTCAGTGGAAAATTAGGATGTCTTCCACTACAGTTCCTGAAATAAATATACACTCTTTTTGTATGAAACAAACACTCTCTAAATGTATTTTACTGCCTCTTACTAGTAAGCCACTCTGTTACGAGCATAGAAAGGTCTTGCCAGTGACCTTGCCAGCTAAAGGTCTGTAACAAGTAGCCTAGCAGCAACAGTCATATATTTTTCCATTCCACTTTTTTGGAGCCATTTCGTGGACACGGCTCCTCGTAGGCATATCTCCTAATGAATTTGGGAATAATATTTTGAGAAATCAACGCAAAGCTGTAAGAAGCAAGACTGATGTGAATATTGGCTTGACCTTTTGATGACATTTGTGTTTGAAGTGAAGGCGTCTTATATTAATCAGAGTTAGTACGATAGTAGTCTAATGGCGGCGGAATTATTTTTCTCTTTGGTCAGAGAAGTATGATTATACTGATAGGCAACGACGGCGTAAGTTTTTGACAATTCCAGGCTATTTGGTTATCATGTCTGTTCTCGCAGTCCATTATACTAAACAATGAAGAGAGGGTACCCCATCAAAATGCACACAACTACACGGTCAAGGTTATCAGTGTTATCATAATAAAACAGATAAACACAACTGGTGTGTGAGATTCAATATCGGTATTATGACTCATAGTAATATAATGCATATATAATATAAACATTATGAAAAACAACTAATTACTAACATGTTAACTACTCAGTTCTTAGATTTGTGTAGTTTGGGACTGTATTTAGAGGACATACATATACATGAAATCTCTGATATTTTTCTTTCAATAACACTGAAGGCCACTTGTTGCACCTGTTGAGAGAGAGTAAAGCGTAAGTGTACAATGAATAATCTACTGATCATCATTTTAGTAATACAGTCAGTACAATGTTAGCTTTTTTTCAAACCGTATTTTGTACTTTTTGGAGCAGCCAGTCAATTGTTTGAATGACAAGGTGCTGACAAGTTTTTTTTTTTTTTTTTTTTTTCTTAGATGGTATGTGCAATGATGATAATGAGAAAAGAGATACTCGAATCGTGGCCGCTGGACTATGTGCTAAATTGGACACCTTAGAGATGGTGTTCTTGGCACATTTCTGGGACGTCATACTTGACCGGTTCCACGTTACAAGCATGCACCGATTTTGTGGCGGGACAGCGAGACCAGTTTGAGGCTTTTGAAAGAGCAGCCTTAAATGTGACAGGTGTCTCTGAGTCATATAAGCACGATCTTCAGCGAAAGAGGAAACAAAACATTTGCAGATGAGAGCTCAGAGCCAGGTGTGACACTTGAGGGGAGGGAGAAGTTCAAAATAGAAACATTTGACGTGGTCATTGATAAGCTAGTGGCATGTCTTGAACATCGCTTGGACGCTTACCAGTCTCTTTGGAGTTGTGTTTGTCAGATCAGGTGTCTAACAGTGATACAGTCATAGTGGAAAAGGTAAATGCACTCTATGCTGCATATCCATCAGACCTGGACATAAACTGTGCCAACAAACTCATCCAATTCAAGTCTTTCATGTCTAACTCTGAGGGTGAGAAGTGCCCAACTAAATTGCTTGAGACGTTGCAGACACTTAATCTGCAGTCAGTGTTCCCCAATGTTTTGGGGGGTCAGGGGCCTCATGTGCCATGGGGACGCACGGGACCATGATCCGGCCCTGACACCGGGAGATGGACTGTGTTTCACATTGCTGTGGATTGTTCTATTTCTCTCTACTGTTGTGTCTGACAAATATTACAGAGGTGACCATATTGTCCAGAGAATTATATTATTATATATGTCCTTCCTGACAGTGTCTGTGATCTGTGATCTGTTGCCTACACAGATGGGTAGATGCTTAATGGGATTCTTGGGAGGACCATACCTTCAACCCATAACACTAACCCTTTACCATTTTAAATCTCAACTTCTATGGGTTGAGGCCATCCCAAGGATCGCATTTAGCATTGACTTACATAGCTGTGGCCTGAGAGAATAATCTAATTTGAACAAGTCACCATATTGATTCCTGATGATGCTCAGTTGCAACCTAAACTGCATGTGTAACAGGGGAGGCTAGAGGAGGTAGAAATCGGAGGACGGGCCCATTGTAATGCGTGGAAGAGAATGAGTAATGGTATCAAGCACGTGATAAAATGCTCGGGCCTATAGCTCATTCAGGGCTAACCTGCAGAGGGGCATCAAAAAGGCCAAGCACAACCACAAGCTGAGGATCGAGGATCACTTCAAGAACAACTCTGACCCCCGACGCATGTCGCAAGGCATCCAGGCCATCACTGACTACAAACCCACTAACACCTCACCCCTCTCAGTCGACGCCTCCCTGCCTGATGACATATTCAACCTGTCCCTAGCCCAAGCAGCTGTCCCCGCGTGCTTCAAAACCACCTCCATCGTGCCGGTGCCAAAACACTCCACTGCAACGAGCTTAAATGACTTCCGCCCAGTTGCACTCACGCCCATCATCATGAAGTGCTTCGAGAGGCTGGTCTTAGCTCAACTCAAGACCTGTTTACCACCCACTGGACCCCTTCCAATTCGCCTACCGGCAGAACAGGAGTACAGAGGATGCCATCTCAACGGCACTTCACTCCGCCCTGTCCCACCTCGACAATACCAACTCTTATGTGAGAATGCTGTTCATTGACTTCAGTTCAGCATTCAACACCATCATCCCCTCCAAACTGATCTCCAAACTCAGTCAACTGGGCATCAACTCCTCCCTCTGCAACTGGATTCTGGACTTCCTAACCAACAGGCCGCAGTCTGTTAGGCTACACAACCACACCTCCTCAACCCTCACCCTGAACACCGGCGTTCTACAAGGCTGTGTGCTGAGCCCCCTCCTTTACTCCCTCTTCACCTACGACTGCACACCTGTACATGGCTCAAACACCATTGTTAAGTTTGCAGACGACACAACGGTGATTGGTCTCATCAGCAACAACGATGAGTCAACCTACAGGGAGGAGGTCCAGCACCTAACAGTGTGGTGCAACGACAACAACCTGGCTCTCAACACCAGGAAGACCAAAGAGCTCATTGTGGACTTGAGGAAGTCAAAAGCTGGCACACACACCCCCATCCTCACCAACGGGACTGAGGTGGAGCGAGTCACCAGCTTCAAGTTTCGGGGTGTCCACATCTCTCCTGGACCCTCAACACCTCTACCCTGATCAAGAAGGCTCACCAGCGTCTCTTCTTCCTGAGGAGACTAAAGAAGGTCCACCTGTCTCCTCAGATCCTGGTGAACTTCTACCGCTGCACCATCGAGAGCATCCTCACCAACTGTGTCACAGTATGGTATGGCAACTGCTCGGCATCTGACCGGAAAGCACTGCAGAGGGTGGTGAAAACTGCCCAACGCATCACCGGTTCCTCACTCCCCTCCATTGAGGCTGTCCAGGGCAAACGATGCTTGCGTAAGGCACGCAGCATCGTCAAGGACATTTCTCACCCCAACCATAGACTGTTCACCCCACTCCCCTCAGGGAGGCGCTACAGGTCTCGACGCACCCGAACCAGCAGGTTCAGAGGTAGCTTCTTCCCTGCGGCTGTCACCCTACTGAAGTCGAACTCTGCACCTAGGTGACAACCTACCAACCCCTGCACCCCACCCCCCCACCCCCCCCCACCCCCGGACAATTTCACTACTCTTACAGTATTCCTATAAACTGTACATACTGTATCCACACTTGTAGAAACTGCTCTTACTCCATACCACTGCTCTTCTGTCTATACTGTTCATAATCTGTCTATACTGTTCATAATGCACATATCCCTATATTTTCTTTAATACTACTGTTAATACACTGCACATATCTGTACATACTGTACATACCTGTTTATACTGTTCATACAGCATTCCATATTTATATTTATTCTGCTATTTACCCTAATGTTACTGTTAATACATATATACTGCTAGACTGCATTGCCTATACAGCTCATATGCTGCTACACTGTTCATACTGCAACCTATTTATTCTGCTTATAATGCTACTGCTAATTCATATACTGCTTACACTGCACTACTTATACTATACTGCACTACTTACTGCTCATATACTGCACTACCTGTATATACTGTTCATTGCACTTTCTGCTTTTTTGCACTTCTGGTTAGACGCTAACTGCATTTGGTTGTCTCTGTACTTGTACTCTGCACAATGACAATCAAGTTGAATCTAATCTAATCTAATCTAATCTGCATGAAAACAAACCGCAAAGAACTCAAAGACAAAGCAGTCAGGACACACAAATTCAAATGAATGACATTTAATGACATTTATTTTACATCAATAATGAAAAGGAAGGCTCTCTGCTTCCCCCTGCTGGTCATCCACCATGGCATTGTTTTTTTTACCATTCTTTATGTGCGTCTTAAATAATTGTACCCATTCTTTTTTGCTTTTCCTCCTTTTTAGCCGCCTTTTTCATTGATTTTTCTCTCTGGACCTCCTTGTAGTCATCCTCTATCTAACCGTGGTTTAGACTTGGCTCATCCCTTGTTGTTCACGGGCTGGTCAGACGATTCGTCCCATCTGCGGAGTCAGCACCCTGTTAGAGATAAGATACCTACTCTGGTATGTCCTCCCTAGCCTGGTACTTTTCCACTATAGCTCTTTGTGTAAATGTGTGTTGCAACATCTTGATGACCTGGCTTAACCTCTCCATGTATTAATCCAACGTACTATGGGACTAATGCTTGATTCATCTCTCATTTATCAACAGGCCATCACATTAGTAAATTTAGTACACTGCAGTAATGTATTTTATCTAACAGGACTTTTTTTGCACCAATGTGTGACAGCTGATGTGTATATTAGGTGACAAGACTTACTTAAGCCTCTCAATTCTCCTGCTCAAAACATCCCAATTAGGACAGAAGAGGAGAGGCTTTCTTGTAGTTTCAGGGAGGAGATTTCTCATCCAGCTGTCATAAAACAAACAAAGGAATAAGAACATACATGTTATTAATGTAAATAGATACAAAGCAGTGTTCCCGAGTGTGTAACTTTGGGTTGAACATCCACCCATGTTGGGGGGTCTGTCCCCCCAGGAGATTTTCTTTTTGCAAAAAAACTTAAATGGCTGTTTTGCATGCATTTTAAAGGGGAAGAGACATACCAAAACAACATGACCTACATATCCCAACCAGTGCAGTGGAATAGCATAAAATCATTCACTTTGTGATAAAAGCACCAAATTTGCAATGCACCAATTTGTTTTCCCAGTATTAGGAAAATGGATATTTTGCACTTCCTGAACATGCAATGTACTCGTTATGTCACAATTTAACAGAACTTAATCCCTATTATTTTATGATAATTATTGCAGCATTGATAGCTGTCAAGACCCTAGCAGCTGTCTCACCCACCCCACCGTTTTGTACCCATGTAAAAAACAGTCTTAAAGCTTTAAAGATGAATCAACTGTATTGCCATCACAACTATACAAGCCTTGTAAGCACAACAGTTCATTACAACATGTTAGGCTACATTACAACACAATACACATTATATTTCATTATGATTCAAATAAACTTACAGGATGGTAGACTGGACAGAACAGCGTTCTAATTACAGGTCAGCATAATGGAACTGCCACATAACATAATATTTTGACCTTGATGCATGTGCTAATGCCAACATCTTGCTGCAAGTAACTGCACAGCTGAAAATGGCTCTATTGGGAAACAATGTTACTGAATATTTAATGGATCTCAACCTTTTTCCAGGCATAAACTAGCGTTGGAGAGGATCAGGTATGCATGACAACTCTAAAGCAGCATCACCACAAATGCAAGACTCACTGTGATAAGGTCAAATGCCACACCAAGAGTGTTCCCATCAGAAAACGGGTAAATGCTTTGTCATGTTTCTTTTGTGTGTTTTTTTTGCATTTAAGTTGCAATTAAGTTAGATTGATGATAACTGTTTATATTGTTCTGTTACGTCCCACATTTGTGTGCGTGTGGTGTCGTTTGTCTGTTTGTTTTCCCCTCTGTCTCTCTCCCAGGTATTGGTTCATCCCCCTGTCAATCATCATTTCGTCCGTCACTCCCCCTGTTGCCCTTCGAGCAATGGGTTCACCTGGCGGCCTCCATCAACCAATTAGACCATCGTCCGTCTCCGTTTAAAACTCCCGCGCACTCTTCAGAAAGGGAGGGGGGTGGTAGCATCGGTTAGCGTTTTTTCTGTCATTTTGTATCATAGCTGCCACACCTGTAGTAGCCCCAGGGGAGGGCGAGTTAGGCAGGTAAGACGCCCATTGGCTTACACCTCCATCACGCAAGTTTGGTTTTGGTATATTCATTAGGTTAGTTTCCCCAGGCGGGCGTATTTTGGGTCTAGGATAGGCGGGCAAGACTTAGTTAGATAGCAGACTTTTCGTAGTTAGAACAGATAGGATTAGAATATTAGCTTTGGGGTTATTTTTGTTTTCATTTATTTGGCGCCATCTGATGCCCTCCCCTTAGTTCCCTCTCTATGTTTCCCCCGTGTTGTCTGGTTGTTTGTTGGATGTATTACTAATAAATCTGTCCTGTTTGCATATTACTCAGTCGTTGTGTGTGTTGCACTACCACCGCACCAGCAGTTCTCAGCAGCATATACAGATTTATGTTTTATTTATGTTACTTTATGTTTCGTTTCTCCCCCCTTTTATATCCCTAGATGTAGTATCTGGGGGGGGGGGGGTTCGTAACAGTTTCATAATTCAGTGAGTAATAATGAGTTGTGTGGGTGTGTGTGTGTGTGTATATATATATCAGCACATATATATATATGTGCTGATATATATATATATATATATATATATATATATATATATATATATATATATATATATGACCTTAGACAGCATGGACATAGGCTAATTTGGAGAAAAAAAACAAAGCATTAGGCAGACATGAGAAGCGCTGCCAGGGTATGTCAAAACATAGGCTAAATACTAAATATTTGGGGGGGGGGCGCGGACACTCTCCCGGGGGGGCGCGAGTAGGCTACAGGATGGGAGGGGGGAAAAAACAAAAAAACACGAAAAATCACGGACTCACTGGCTATTAGTAGACCTACAAAGGAGATGCAACAGATTCCCCCCATGTCGAAATGCAAGTTGTTGGACTATTATAACACACAAACAAATCAACCACACTGTTTCATTTCAAATCTACCAATACAGGGGGTAGTATTTTGAGCCTGTGACGCAACGTCACGTAAGTGCTACTATATAAGCGTCCGCACACGCGTCGTAGCTCCATTCACTCTAGTCTAGTCTCTTGCCAATTCACTTGTACCCGCTCTCGCTAGTCTCTGTTATCAATCTCGATATCGATTTATTTAGGCCTATACTTCAAAACCCAAACAGTCTTTTTAAAGACTAAAACCACAAACAGTCTTTTTAAAGATTATCCCCATCTCAGCCCTAGCCAGTATTTTTTTAACTGCTAGGCGTGCACTTAGCTAACTAGCTAGCAATTATTATTCTTTTTTTTTGGACCTGTCTGCTGCGTTCGACACAGTAAACCACCCAATCCTTCTCTCCACCCTCTCAGAATTGGGCATCTCTGGCTCTGCACTCTCCTGGTTTGCATCCTACCTGGCCGATCGTTCTTACCAGGTGACGTGGAGAGGATCGCTGTCCTCTCCACGAGCCCTCATCACTGGGGTGAGCTTCCCACTGCTGTCATGACTGCAGAGTCACTACCAATCTTCCGCCGTAGATTGAAGGCCCATCTCTTCAGGCTACATCTTAACGGTCCCTCCTAAAGACCTCTTCACCCCCACTACCCCCCTGTACAAGTTTCTCTCCTGTTAATAATAAAAACATTTTTTTTTTTTAAATCTAGCATTGTGACTGCCTATGGCCCCTGGTCCTAGCATTGATTACTTTATCTTATGATGACTGACGGATAGATGATTCACTTACTTAAACAAATTTAATTGTAAGTCGCTTTGGATAAAGGCGTCTGCTAAATGCCATAAATGTAAATGTGCAGGTGCTGCAGACTGCTCTAGGGTTTTTGTCAATTCATTTCAGCACACTCTGGGCTGTCTGCAGAGGTCCTGGCAGAAGCTCACCAGGCTGAACAGACACTGGAGCCTAGAATTCATGAAGCAAGTTTGCGCCAGGTTTGGTACCCTGGGACCGAAAAACAATATGTGAATTTCATATCTGAAATTTAGTTGAGAAAACACATATACTTTGGCTGACCACAGCATGTCACTCTGGTTGTATTATTGAGTTATGATTTTGTATTACATAGTTTATGTGTCCTCCAGAATAATATGTCACCACCGCTGTATCTGACACACTTCTTATAATAGCCAGCTACATTTTAATTGAACAATAAACATGCTCTATTTGACATGGTACTCCATACTAAACAAAAGACTGTGTATTTGTGCTCTTTGTGGATGCTCAATACTAAATCATTCTTGACAAAGTATTTCTTACCTTTGTGGTCCCTGGGCCCCTTCGTGCTTAAAGCATGAGCTGACCACTAGGGGTCCCGGGCCCCTGGGTGCTTACAGTGTGAGTTGACCACTAGGGCCCCCAGGCCCCTCAGTGCATACATCGCGTGTAACACCTGGGCCCCTTGGTACCTACAGTGCATGCTTAAAATGAGAGCCTCTTGAAGGTGAACCCTCAACAGCTAATGGTATACAAGAACCATAATTTCCACCTCAGGAGCAGTTGGGCAGTTCACAAGAGTCAAATCAGTAACCAAGCCATTCCTGGTGCTATAAGGTCACTGACCATGCATTATGGCAAAGCGAGTGACATTGTTAAGTCAGTGGTTATTGAAAGAGGAGCAGTGAAAAATACCCAGCTTCAGTTAGAGAAAGAGCTAGGTGGAAAGACTAGAAGTTTCAACAATGAACTTCTGAACTGTATATTGCCAAATGGGCAGAAGGTTTCTAGACAGCGGCTACTGAACTCACCCTCAACAGGTTGTGTGTACTGTTTTGCATGCAAACTGTTCTCCAGCAAGCTTGGTGGCTTTAGTCAGGGGTTTAGTGACTGGAAGCGGAGATGGACTGTGTTTCACATTGCTGTGGATTGTTCTATTTCTCTCTACTGTTGTGTTTGACAAATATTACAAAGGTGAGCATATTGTCCAGAGAGTTATATTATTATATATGTCCTTCCTGACAGTGTATCTGTTGCCTACACAGATGGGTAGATGCTAAATGGGATCCTTGGGAGGACCATACCTTCAACCCATAACACTAACCCTTTACCATTTTAAATCTCAACTTCTATGGGTTGAGGCCATCCCAAGGATCCCATTTAGCATTGACTTACACAGCTGTGGCCTGAGAGAATAATCTAATTTGAACAAGTCACCATATTGATTCCTGATCAGTTGCAACCTAAACTGCATGTGTAATAGGGGAGGACTTTAAACCTGAATAAATAATTAAGTCATCACTGGAATCCACACTATCTGCATGAAAACAAACCGCAAAGAACTCAAAGACAAAGCAGTCAGGACACTCAAATTCAAATGAATGACATTTAATGACACTTATTGCACACCATGGCATTGTTTTTTTGACCATTCTTTATGTGCGTCTTTAATAATTGTATCCATTCTTTTTTTACTTTTCCTCCTTTCGAGCCGCCTTTTTCATAGCTTTTTCTCTCTGGACCTCCTTGTAGTCGTCCTCTATCTTTTTTCTTTTGTCCTCCATCTCTAACAGCTTGGCCCTCTTCTGTCTCTCTCGTTCAGGGCGGGGTATAATTTCTTTTCCCCAGAAACCTGTGTCAGAGTCACCAGTAGAGTTGGGTTCAGTACCACATTTCTTCCGGTCAATGCATTTGTTTTCTCTAATTGCATTCTTTGGATGTAAAAGACCAGCAGTTTCATATCTAAAGAAATAGTGATAATAATAAAGAAAATATTCCACTAATCTCTTTTTGAGAACTGTTGGTAAAGCATTCTATTATTTACAATGCATTTACAATGCTACATCATAGAAGACATAGAACTAGATAGTATGACTACAAGACTGGTTTTGACTCCCCCTGCATTATATGAAGCACGGATGATCTAGAAAAAAGGAATGGTTTCTGCTAAGTGGGATGCTAGAGACAGCCCAGCTCTGACGTCACCCCATTGAAGGTGAGATTTAAAACAGTTACGGTTAAGATTAGGGTTAAGGGGTTAAGGTTAGGGATAAGATTGGGGTTAGGGTCAGGTAAGTGTCATGGTAAAGGTTAGGGGAAGGGTTAAGTTTAGGGTAGGGTCGTCCCAGGGATCTCGCTTAGCATCTACCAATAATAAAAAATAATAAGTAATCGAGTTGGGAAACAGACAAAACTTAAACTTACCGTTGATGTAGACCTGGTCACTCTCCTCCTTCTCTCTCTTGTAGGTCCTCTCTATTTTTTGCTGGTGTTTTTTCTTTATTTTTTCATTTACCCAGCCCACACATCTCCGTCTAAAGCTCTTGTCGTTTTTCCAGGACATCTCATCTTGATCTTGTTCCTCCCTGTCCTTGACGGCCGCATCTCCCTTTGCAGCCAACATATGCTGGTTTGCATGATGTGTTGTCCAGTCCTCCTTCTGCCTGTTCATGTGCACCTGTTTTAAGATGGCAGACCTGACTCTGTCTTCCTCCTCTCGTTCTCTCTGAATTTCTTTCAGTCGTTCATCTTCTGCCTCTCTTTTCTTCTCTTCCTCCTCTCTTTTCTGCTGAATTTCTTTCTGTTTCTCTTCTGCCTCTCGTGCCTCCCTCCTCTCTTTCAGGATCTGGTTAATGTCTGCTAACGCTTTTTTCTCGCATATGTCGTTGCTTATTTTATTCTCAGCCCTTTCTTTTGCTTCCCGCTCCCATCTTTCCTCCTGGGCGCGCCTTTTCTCTTCTTCTTTGAGAATATAGGGCATGTGCTTGGCTAGGGCTCTCTCCTGCTCCATTTGGAAATGGTACCACATATTAACTTTTTCAAATTCTCGGCTCTCGATCTCTCTTTGTTTCTCTTTCTCTACTCGTACTCTTTCCATCTCTCTCCGTCTTACTTCCTCCTCTTCCCTCTCTCTCTCCTCTTTGTGTCTCTCCGTCTCCTCTCTTTCTCTTGATTCCTTACTCTCTTGCTCAACTGCCTGTCTTTCTATCTCTTTGTGTTCGAGTTTCTGTCCCTCCTCTTGTTGATCATCCTCTCTCTCTCTTTCTATCTCTCTCTGTGTTGCATTCAGTTTTAGTTGGTGAACCTCCCTTTGCAACTCCTCCTGATCTCTGTCGAACTCTTCCTGTTTCTTCTCTCTTTCCTCCTTTTCACTCTCCTCCTTTTGTCTCTCAATCTCCTGTCTTTCAATCTCCTGTCTTTCCCTTGCCTCCTCCATCTCTCTCTCCTCTTTGTGTCTCTCCATCTCCTCTCTTTCTCTTAATTCCTTCCTCTCTTGTTCAACTGCTTGTCTTTCTATCTCTTTTTGTTTGAGTTCTCTCTGCATCTCTTTATCTCTTCTCACCTCTTTCTGTCTCTCCTCTCTTTGTCTTGCGTCCTCCTTCTCACTCTTCTGTCTTTCCTGTCTTAGTTGGTCAAGTTCCCTTTGCAACACCTCCCTCTTTCTGTCATGTTCTTTCTCTTCCTCCTCTCTTTGTCTCGCTGCCTGCTGTCTTCTCTCTTCCTTTTGTCTTTCCTGTCTTTCTCTTGCCTCCTCCCTCCCTCTCTTCTCCATTAGTCTCTCCATCTTCTCTTTTCGTTCCGCTTCCTTTCTCTCTTGCTCAGTTGCCTGTCTCTCGTCCTCTTTTTCTTGCTGTGTCTCCATCTCTCTGTTTTGTTTGGTTTCTCTCCACATCTCAATCTTCACCTCTTTCTGTCCCTCTTCCTGTTGATCATCCTCTCTCTCTCTTTCTATCTCTCTCTGTGTTGCGTTCAGTTTTAGTTGGTGAACCTCCCTTTGCAACTCCTCCTGATCTCTGTCGAACTCTTCCTGTTTCTTCTCTCTTTCCTCCTTTTCACTCTCCTCCTTTTGTCTCTCAATCTCCTGTCTTTCTCTTGCCTTCTGTCTCTTCCTCTCTTCCTTTTGTCTTTTAATCTCCTGTCTTTCCCTTGCCTCCTCCATCTCTCTCTCCTCTTTGTGTCTCTCCATCTCCTCTCTTTCTCTTAATTCCTTCCTCTCTTGTTCAACTGCTTGTCTTTCTATCTCTTTTTGTTTGAGTTCTTTCTGTCTCTCCTCTCTTTGTCTTGCGTCCTCCTTCTCACTCTTCTGTCTTTCCTGTCTTAGTTGGTCAAGTTCCCTTTGCAACACCTCCCTCTTTCTGTCATGTTCTTTCTCTTCCTCCTCTCTTTGTCTCGCTGCCTGCTGTCTTCTCTCTTCCTTTTGTCTTTCCTGTCTTTCTCTTGCCTCCTCCCTCTCTCTCTTCTCCATTAGTCTCTCCATCTTCTCTTTTCGTTCCGCTTCCTTTCTCTCTTGCTCAGTTGCCTGTCTCTCGTCCTCTTTTTCTTGCTGTGTCTCCATCTCTCTGTTTTGTTTGGTTTCTCTCCACATCTCAATCTTCACCTCTTTCTGTCCCTCTTCCTGTTGATCATCCTCTCTCTCTCTTTCTATCTCTCTCTGTGTTGCGTTCAGTTTTAGTTGGTGAACCTCCCTTTGCAACTCCTCCTGATCTCTGTCGAACTCTTCCTGTTTCTTCTCTCTTTCCTCCTTTTCACTCTCCTCCTTTTGTCTCTCAATCTCCTGTCTTTCTCTTGCCTTCTGTCTCTTCCTCTCTTCCTTTTGTCTTTTAATCTCCTGTCTTTCCCTTGCCTCCTCCATCTCTCTCTCCTCTTTGTGTCTCTCCATCTCCTCTCTTTCTCTTAATTCCTTCCTCTCTTGTTCAACTGCTTGTCTTTCTATCTCTTTTTGTTTGAGTTCTTTCTGTCTCTCCTCTCTTTGTCTTGCGTCCTCCTTCTCACTCTTCTGTCTTTCCTGTCTTAGTTGGTCAAGTTCCCTTTGCAACACCTCCCTCTTTCTGTCATGTTCTTTCTCTTCCTCCTCTCTTTGTCTCGCTGCCTGCTGTCTTCTCTCTTCCTTTTGTCTTTCCTGTCTTTCTCTTGCCTCCTCCCTCTCTCTCTTCTCCATTAGTCTCTCCATCTTCTCTTTTCGTTCCGCTTCCTTTCTCTCTTGCTCAGTTGCCTGTCTCTCGTCCTCTTTTTCTTGCTGTGTCTCCATCTCTCTGTTTTGTTTGGTTTCTCTCCACATCTCAATCTTCACCTCTTTCTGTTGATCATCCTCTCTCTCTCTTTCTATCTCTCTCTGTGTTGCGTTCAGTTTTAGTTGGTGAACCTCCCTTTGCAACTCCTCCTGATCTCTGTCGAACTCTTCCTGTTTCTTCTCTCTTTCCTCCTTTTCACTCTCCTCCTTTTGTCTCTCAATCTCCTGTCTTTCTCTTGCCTTCTGTCTCTTCCTCTCTTCCTTTTGTCTTTTAATCTCCTGTCTTTCCCTTGCCTCCTCCATCTCTCTCTCCTCTTTGTGTCTCTCCATCTCCTCTCTTTCTCTTAATTCCTTCCTCTCTTGTTCAACTGCTTGTCTTTCTATCTCTTTTTGTTTGAGTTCTTTCTGTCTCTCCTCTCTTTGTCTTGCGTCCTCCTTCTCACTCTTCTGTCTTTCCTGTCTTAGTTGGTCAAGTTCCCTTTGCAACACCTCCCTCTTTCTGTCATGTTCTTTCTCTTCCTCCTCTCTTTGTCTCGCTGCCTGCTGTCTTCTCTCTTCCTTTTGTCTTTCCTGTCTTTCTCTTGCCTCCTCCCTCTCTCTCTTCTCCATTAGTCTCTCCATCTTCTCTTTTCGTTCCGCTTCCTTTCTCTCTTGCTCAGTTGCCTGTCTCTCGTCCTCTTTTTCTTGCTGTGTCTCCATCTCTCTGTTTTGTTTGGTTTCTCTCCACATCTCAATCTTCACCTCTTTCTGTTGATCATCCTCTCTCTCTCTTTCTATCTCTCTCTGTGTTGCGTTCAGTTTTAGTTGGTGAACCTCCCTTTGCAACTCCTCCTGATCTCTGTCGAACTCTTCCTGTTTCTTCTCTCTTTCCTCCTTTTCACTCTCCTCCTTTTGTCTCTCAATCTCCTGTCTTTCTCTTGCCTTCTGTCTCTTCCTCTCTTCCTTTTGTCTTTTAATCTCCTGTCTTTCCCTTGCCTCCTCCATCTCTCTCTCCTCTTTGTGTCTCTCCATCTCCTCTCTTTCTCTTAATTCCTTCCTCTCTTGTTCAACTGCTTGTCTTTCTGTCTCTTTTTGTTTGCGTTCTCTCTGCATCTCTTTATCTCTTCTCACCTCTTTCTGTCTCTCCTCACTTTGTCTTGCGTCCTCCTTCTCACTCTCCTGTCTTTCCTGTCTTAGTTGATCAAGGTCCCTTTGCAACACCTCCCTCTTTCTGTCATGTTCTTTCTCTTCCTCCTCTCTTTGTCTTGCTGCCTGCTTTCTTCTCTCTTCCTTTTGTCTTTCCTGTCTTTCTCTTGCCTCCTCCCTCTCTCTCTTCTCCATTTGTTTCTCCATCTCCAATTTTTGTTCCGCTTCCTTCCTCTCTTGTTCAGTTGCCTGTCTCTCGTCCTCTTTTTCTTGCTGTGTATCCATCTCTCTGTTTCGTTTGGTTTCTCTCCGCATCTCAATCTTCACCTCTTTCTGTCCCTCCTCCTGTTGATCATCCTCTCTCTCTCTTTCTATCTCTCTCTGTGTTGTGTTCAGTTTTAGTTGGTGAAGTTCCCTTTGCATCACCTCATGTAGTCTTTCAAGTTCTTTCAGTCTCTTGTCTCTTTCTCTTTGTCTCTGCTCTTCTTTCTGTCTCTTCTCTTTTTCAAACTGCAATTCTTTCTGCAGTTCCTCTCGTTTGTCCATGGCTATTTTTATCTGTTCATCCTCTCTCTCTCTTTCTATCTCTCTCGGTGTTGTGTTCAGTTTTAGTTGGTGAAGTTCCCTTTGCATCACCTCATGTATTCTTTCAAGTTCTTTCAGTCTCTTGTCTCTTTCTCTTTGTCTCTGCTCTTCTTTCTGTCTCTTCTCTTTTTCAAACTGCAATTCTTTCTGCAGTTCCTCTCGTTTGTCCATGGCTATTTTTATCTGTTCATCCTCTCTCTCTCTTTCTATCTCTCTCTGTGTTGTGTTCAGTTTTAGTTGGTGAAGTTCCCTTTGCATCGCCTCATTCATTCTTACAAGTTCTTTCAGTCTCTTGTCTCTTTGTCTCTGCTCTTCTTTCTGTCTCTTCTCTTTTTCAAACTGCAATTCTTTCTGCAGTTCCTCTCGTTTGTCCATGGCTATTTTTATCTGTTCATCCTTTCTCTCTCTTTCTTTCTCTCTCGGTGTTGTGTTCAGTTTTAGTTGGTGAATTTCCCTTTGTATCACCTCATGTATTCTTTCAAGTTCTTTCAGTCTCTTGTCTCTTTCTCTTTGTCTCTGCTCTTCTTTCTGTCTCTTCTCTTTTTCAAACTGCAATTCTTTCTGCAGTTCCTCTCGTTTGTCCATGGCTATTTTTATCTGTTCATCCTCTCTCTCTCTTTCTATCTCTCTCTGTGTTGTGTTCAGTTTTAGCTGGTGAAGTTCCCTTTGCATCGCCTCATTCATTCTTACAAGTTCGTCTCTTTGTCTCTGCACTTCTTTTTGTCTCTTCTCTTTTTCAAACTGCAATTCTTTCTGCAGTTCCTCTCGTTTGTCCATGGCTATTTTTATCTGTTGATCTTTTCTCTCTCTTTCTATCTCACTCGGTGTTTCTAGCTCCTCTATTCTTCTCTTCATTTCCTCTATGTCTGTTGCTTCCTCACTCTTTTGGTTAGTTTGTATCAGTTTGTGCTGTATAAAGTTCAATAAACTGTTGTTAATTTAAAGATCCTATCCAGTCAAAATCACTGAAAGTCCATTAATTGAGTCATTAAACGTAAGGTTAATGCATAAGCAAAAACAAGTTTGTTGTGTTGTTGTGAGCCACTAAGTTCAAAGGCACCGCTCTGCGCCAGCAAGGCTGTGTTATAGCTCACTTCATTTGTTCCATGTTTTAACAATCAGCTATGGTAATTTTCTTAGAGCACAGTACATGTTTATGAAGACAGCCATATTAAAAAAAACAGCACCATAACATTGCCCTTTTATGCTTTGACTAAGCGAAAATGCTACAACGTTGTTGGAGAGACAATACATTTTAGCGTAATGGAAAGAGGAGAGGGATATATTGGCGACTCATCACGTTAGCCACGTTACTTGTTCCAATCCAATTCAAGTATTAATTTAAAACAAATAAATAGCTTTCAGGTTGCCAGGTATACCACATGACACAAAACGGTAATCACTCATCTGGAGGAACTTTAATTGATTCTGTCCTTTATTTAGCCTTTTTTCAAATTGTAGCTTTGGTGAGGTTTTCTTGTTTGTTTTTGGGCTTATTACCTCACCTCACACGTTTTAAACCTTGTTTTTTAATTTGCGCTATATACTGTATGTTGTCCTTCACATGATTTTATTGTGTGCACAATAAAACAAAAAAAACAAAAACAAAACAACATGAAACAAGAAAACAATAACAAATAAAATCGGTCTTACCTCCACAACCTTCCTCCCTCCATGTTCCCTCCCCTGGGCTTTTTCTTCGTGCCTCTTCACCCATGCCTGTAGTCTCGAGTGCTCAGTTGGCCATTTTCTGCAAAGACAGTTTTCTTTGTAAAAACCTAATTGACATATCACTGTAACACACAGCTGTCTTTCAAACTGAAGACTGAGGTTCCTTCCTTTTAAAACTAGGAGAGCCCTTAACAGCCTTGTGCCAACATCAACATCAGATGAATGAATGAAGCAGTGCAAATTGGGACACAAAGAGCATTAGCAGATGAAGAGCTGTTAGAGCTGTTTTTACTAAATGTGTATTAGTCTTGAATCTTTAGCTGGACATGTGGAGTATGACATCCATGTTTACTGTTGTTCTATTTATTACCTTATTGTTTGTTAATAACTTTGGTTATCATTATTAATTACTTTAAATATGGTTTTTTTTGTGTGCCTATTTTACTGTCTGTAATTTTTCATTGCTGGCAACTACAACTACAACAAATTATACCCACACACTTACTCAATTCCAATAGTTTTAAATCATCATCATAACAAGTAACCAGGGTGAAAGTACTAACAAGTGACTCACTCGTATGTGTCCTGGGCCCATCTGGAGGTCCCAAGGTCGTCACTTCCCTTCCTATCACAGAAGAGACACATCCAAATATTACGTTAAGGTATCTTCCATTGACTGTATTGGCTTAGTGCAGTGGAGGCAGAAATCGGAGGACACACGTTTGATACAATTCCTCATTCTGTTCCATGCATTACAATGAGCCCGTCCAACACACAAAACAACAAAGAAGATTCCAGAAAGGCTGTCTAAAGAGGTGAGTTTAGGGCTGATTTGAAGGAAGAAAGCGTAATGGGCTAAAATACAAAGTCTTTGTTAATTTGTATCTGTTTTATTGTTATTGAGGGGGGGGGGTGTAAGGTCAGCTTTGAAAATTAATAAATAGAATTGAAATTCTATCTAGTAGCAATGCTTGCATCATATCCGGTACCCCCTTTTTATTTTTTCCCTGCTCCAACCCTCCCCTCAGTAGAGGACATAACAAATAAAATAACAACCACAATTCTACTTCTTTTAGAGCTATTTCCCTGCCATGGTACATATTATTCCCACACACTTACTTAATTGCAATAGTTTTAAATGTCTCATAACAAGTAACCAGGGTGAAAGTAATAATTGACTCACCTGTATGTGTCCTGGGCCCATCTGGAGCTCCCAAAGTAGTCAGTTCCCTTCCTATCACAGAAGAGACATCCAAATATTATGTTAAGGTATCTTCAACTACTGCATTGGCTTAGTGCAGTGAAGGCTGTTAGAGGTAGAAATCGGAGGACAGGCTCATTGTAATGCATTGTATGGAATGAGGAATGGTATGTTTGATAAAATTCTCGCCTCAATAGAGGGCCTAACAAATAAAATAACAACTACAATTCTACTTCATTATTTATTACAACTATTTCCCAGGCATGGTACAAATTATACCCACACACTTACTCAATTCCAATAGTTTTAAATGCATCATAACAAGTAACTAGGGTGAAAGTAATGACAAGTGACTCACCCATATGTGTCCTCGACCCATTTGGGGCTGCCAATGTACTCTCCCTGCCTATCACAGAATAGATACATCCAAACATTATGTTAAGGTATCTTCAACTACTGTATTGGCTTTGTGCAGTGGAGGCTGTTGGAGGTAGAAATCGGAGGACAGGCTCATTGTAATACATGGAATGGAATAAGGAATAGTGTCAAACACGTGTCTGAAGGACAAAACTAGGAATTAGCTGTATGTATGAGGAGTTAATTTATTCACTGGAAGACTGAAGACTGGTGGGACTTTTTTTTGCACCAACGTGTGACAGCTGGTGTGTATTTTCGGTGACGAGACTTACTTCAGCCTATCAATCCTCCTGTACAAAATATCCCAATTAGGACCGAAGAGGAGAGGCTTTCTTGTAGTTTCAGGGAGGAGATTTCTCATCCAGCTGTCATAAAACAGACACAGAAATAACAATGTACATGTTATTAATGTAAATAGATACAAAGCAGTGTTCCCAAAATATTGAATTTACAGTATTTGATGGAAACATAGAGCTCGACTCACCTTGGTTTGGGCTCCATGTCTCAATGTCTCCAATGTCTGTCTTCACATTCAGTGTCTCTCTGCATATTCAATGTCTCTCTGCATAGAAATATACATTCCAGTTACATTTTCCACTGTGATGTCAGCATCACTTTGACAGACTTTTCTTATTTATTTTCTGTGTCATACAGTACATCTGCAATAGACCTCCCTAACATCACATCATAACACCTATCTACATAATTGTGCATTGTCACATTCTATTCTGTTGCCATACATAGACTACAATACAACTATAATTCAAGGCCATGCTGTGTTCAGTATTTTGGAGTTTGGAGTGAGGGTCAGGGGTGGAGCTAGGGTTCAGGCTGGAGCAAGGGTTAGGGATAATGCTGAAGCTTGGGTTAGGACTGGACCTAGGGTTAGGGTTAGGGCTGGAGTTCAGCTTAGGATTGGAGTTAGGGTTAGGGCTGGAGCTAGTGTTAGGGCTGGACTTATGGTTTTGCCAAGAGCTAGGGATAGGGCTGGACGTAAGGTGAGGGCTGGAGCTAGAGTTCGGGCTGGAGCTAGGGTTAGGGCTGGGGCTAGGGCTGGGGATA
Organism: Argentina silus; assembly: GCF_951799395.1. Lineage (NCBI taxonomy): Eukaryota > Metazoa > Chordata > Actinopteri > Argentiniformes > Argentinidae > Argentina > Argentina silus. The sequence goes on along the minus strand of NC_139653.1, from coordinate 9,764,745 downwards.
GAGTTAGGGCTGGGGCTAGGGTTAGGGCTTGAGCTAGGTTTAGGACTGGAACTCATTCTGAGCTATTTCATCAAAAAATTGCCTATGCTTTTCAATCAATCAATCAATCAATCAATCAATACAAAACTTACATGAAAAGTTATTTGATGGCTGAAAACCTTTTTGCTTGACAACAAACAACTTCACCTTCAAAATTACAGATTTAAGTCACTATACCACCTAAAACCCAACAGTAGACTTTAGTTAAAGTAAATCCTACTCACCAGTTCAAAATCACTTGTGAAATCTGTGTGTGTGTGTCTGGTTATTTTATGCTCCTGAATTAGAATGTTGCTTTACCATGACAACGATGACACTTTTCTTTGTGATGTCACAAATCAGTATGACAGGATGTGAGAGAGAGTTAGGGCTGGAGCTAGGGTTAGGTCTGCAGATAGGGTTAGGGCTGGAATTAGGGTTAGGGCAGGAGTTAGGTTTAGGGCTGGACCTTGGGTTAGGACTAGAGCTAGTGTTAGGGGCGGAGTTAGGGTTTGGCCTGGAGCTAGGGTTAGGTCTGTAGTTCGGGCTGGAGCTAGGGTTAGGGCTGGAGGTAGGGCAAGGGCTGGAGCTAAGGCTAGGGTTTGGGCTGTTGCTCAGGTTAGGGCTGGAGCTAAGGGTTAAGGCTATAGCTAGGGGTAGGGTGAGGGCTGGAGCAAGAAGTAGGGCTTGGGCTAGGGTTCAGGCTGGAGCTAGGGTTAAGGCTAGAGATAGGGGTAAGACTGGAGCTACAGTTAAGGTTTGGGCTGGAGCTAGGGTTAGCGCTGGAGCTAGTGTTAGGGCTGGAGCTAGTCTTAGGGTTAGGGCTGGGGCTAGGGTTAGGACTGGAGCAAGTGCTTGGGCTAGACTTATGGTTTAGCCTGGAGGTAGGTTTAGGTCTGGAGATAAGGTTAGGGCTGGAGCCAGGGTTAGGGTTGGAACTAGGGTTTGGGGTCGGGTTAGGGCTGGCGCTAGGGTTAGGGGTGGAGCTAGGGTTTGGGGTCGGGTTAGGGCTGGCGCTAGGGTTAGGGGTGGAGCTAGGGTTAGGGCTGGATCTTGGGTTAGGGCTGGGGCTAGGGTTTGGGTTGGAGCTGGGGTAGGGCTGGAGTTTGGGTTAGGGTTGGATCTAAGGTTAGGGTTAGGGCTGGAGCTAGGGTTAGGGCTGGAGCTAGGGCTGGGGATAGGGTTAGGGCTGGGGTTAGGGGTTGAGCTAGGTTTAGGGCTGGAACTCATTCTGAGCTATTTCATCAAAAAATTGCCTATGCTTTTCAATCAATCAATCAATCAATCAATCAATCAATCAATCAATGAATACAAAACTTACATGAAAAGTTATTTGATGGCTGAACACCTTTTTGCTTGACAACAAACAACTTCACCTTCAAAATTACAGTTTTAACTAACTATACCACCTAAAACCCAACAGTAGACTTTAGTTAGCCCCACCAGAGGAGACAGGACATTGGACCAAGTATACACCAGCATGGCTGATGCGTACAAAGCCGTTCCCCTCCCCCACCTAGGTCAATCAGACCACCTCTCATTGTTCCTACTGCCCAAGTACTCAGCACTCATCAAACGAGTGAAACCTACAGTGAGGACAGTCAAGGTCTGGCCAGAGGGAGCTGACTCAGCGCTCCAGCAGCGTTTTGGAAACACTGACTGGGGTGTGTTTGCCACTCAGGCCACCCATGACTCCCACACGGACATTAATTCATATGCCTCATCTGTTTTGGACTACATCAATTCCAACATCAGCAGTGTCACCACACTCAAGCGGATCACCACTTTCCCTAATCAGAAGCCATGGATGAACAGTGAGGTCCGACTCCTGCTGAAGGCACGCGACATTGCCTTCAGATCAGGGGATGCTCGGGCCTATAGCTCATCCAGGGCTAATCTGCAGAGGGGCATCAAAAAGGCCAAGCACAACCACAAGCTGAGGATAGAGGATCACTTCAGAAACAACTCTGACCCCCGACGCATGTGGCAGGGCATCCAGGCCATCACTGACTACAAACCAACTAACACCTCACCCCTCTCCGTTGACGCCTCCCTCCCTGATGAGCTGAACCACTTCTACGGCCGCTTTGACAGGGACAACAAGGAGGTGGCCATCAAGGCTGTGCTCCCTGCGGATCACCAGCCCCTCACTCTATCTCCCACCGACGTGTGTGCGGCACTGAGCAGGACTAACGCACGCAAGGCTGCTGGTCCTGATGGGATCCCCGGACGCGTCCTCAGGGCCTGCGCTGTGCAGCTGACTAAGGTTTAGACTGACATATTCAACCTGTCCCTAGCCCAAGCAGCTGTCCCCGCGTGCTTCAAAACCACCTCCATCGTGCCGGTGCCAAAACACTCCACTGCAACGAGCTTAAATGACTTCCGACCAGTGGCACTCACGCCCATCATCATGAAGTGCTTCGAGAGGCTGGTCTTAGCTCAACTCAAGACCTGCCTACCACCCACACTGGACCCCTTTCAATTCGCCTACCGGCAGAACAGGAGTACAGAGGATGCCATTTCAACGGCACTTCACTCCGCCCTGTCCCACCTCGACAAGACTAACTCTTATGTGAGAATGCTGTTTATTGACTTCAGCTCAGCATTCAACACCATCATCCCCTCCAAACTGATCTCCAAACTCAGGCAACTGGGCATCAACTCCTCCCTCTGCAACTGGATTCTAGACTTCCTGACCAAAAGGCCGCAGTCTGTTAGGCTTCACAACCACACCTCCTCAACCCTCACCCTGAACACCGGCGTTCCACAAGGCTGTGTGCTGAGCCCCCTCCTTTACTCCCTCTTCACCTACGACTGCACACCTGTACATGGCTCAAACACCATTGTTAAGTTTGCAGACGACACAACGGTGATCGGTCTCATCAGCAACAACGATGAGTCGGCCTACAGGGAGGAGGTCCAGCACCTAACAGTGTGGTGCAACGACAATAACCTGGCTCTCAACACCAAGAAGACCAAAGAACTCATTGTGGACTTCAGGAAGTCTAAAGCTGGCGCACACACCCCCATCCTCATCAACGGGACTGAGGTGGAGCGAGTCACCAGCTTCAAGTTTCTGGGTGTCCACATCTCTGAGGACCTCTCCTGGACCCTCAACACCTCCACCCTGATAAAGAAGGTTCACCAGCGTCTCTTCTTCCTGAGGAGACTAAAGAAGGTCCATCTCTCTCCTCAGATCCTGGTGAACTTCTACCGCTGCACCATCGAGAGTATCCTTACCAACTGTGTCACAGTATGGTATGGCAACTGCTCGGCATCGGACCGGAAAGCACTGCAGAGGGTGGTGAAAACTGCCCAACGCATCACCGGTTCCTCACTCCCCTCCATCGAGGCTGTCCAGGGCAAACGATGCTTGCGTAAGGCACGCAGCATCGTCAAGGACATCTCTCACCCCAACCATAGACTTTTCACCCCACTCCCCTCCGGGAGGCGCTACAGGTCTCTCCTCACCCGAACCAGTAGGTTCAGAGGCAGCTTCTTCCCTGCGGCTGTCACCCTGCTGAACTCGAACACTACACCTACCTGACAACCTACTACCCCTGCAACCCCCACCCCCCCCCCCCACCCGGACAATTGCACTATTGCACTATTACTCCCCTCCCCTGCTCTTACTCAATACCACTGCTCTTCTGTACATACCTGTCCATACTGTTCATACTGTTCATAATGCACATAATGCACATATCCTATATTTTCTTTAATACTACTGCACATACTGTACATACTTGTTTATACTGTTTATACGGCATTCCATATTTATATTTATTCTGCATCTACCTCATGTTACTGTTAATACATATATACTGCTAGACTGCATTACCCATACAGCTCATATGCTGCTACACTGCTCATACTGTAACTATTTATTCTGCTATAATGCTACTGTTACTCATATACTGCTATACTGCACTGCTATATTATACTGCTTATATTATACTATATTATACTGCACTACTACTGATCATATATTGCACTACCTGTAAATACTGTTCATTGCACTTTCTGCTATTTTGCACTTCTGGTTAGACGCTAACTGCATTTCGTTGTCTCTGTACTTGTACTCTGCACAATGACAATAAAGTTGAATCTAATCTAATCTAATCTAATCTAGTTAAAGTAAATCCTACTCACCAGTTCAAAATCACTTGTGAAATCTGTGTGTGTGTGTCTGGTTATTTTATGCTCCTTAATTAGAATGTTGCTTTACCATGACAACGATGACACTTTTCTTTGTGATGTCACAAATCAGTATGACAGGATGTGAGAGAGGGTTAAGGCTGGAGTTATGGTTAGGGTTGGATCCTGTGTTCGGGCTGGGGCTAGGGTTAGGGCGGGAGCTAGGGTTAGGGCTGGATCTAAGGTTAGGGTTAGGGATGGAACAAGGGTTAGGGCAGGAGCTAGGGTTAGGGCTAAAGCTAGGGTTTGGACTGAAGTTAGGTTTAGGGCTGGGGCTTGGGTTAGGACTGGAGCTAGTGTTTTGGGTGGACTTTGGGTTTGGCCTGGAGCTAGGGTTAGGTCTGGAGTCCTGTCTGGAGCTAGGGTTAGGGCTAAAGATAGGGGTAAGACTGGAGCTACAGTTAAGGTTAGGGCTGGAGCTAGGGTTAAGGCTGGAGCTAGTGTTAGGGTTAGGGCTGGGGCTAGACTTATGACAGGAGCAAGTGTTTGGGGTAGACTTATAGTTTAGCCTAAACTTGGGGTTAGGTCTGGGGTTAGGGCTGGATTCAGGGTTAGGGCTGGATTTAGGGTTAGGGCTGGATTTAGGGTTAGGGCTGGAGCTAAGGTTAGGGCTAGAGTTAGGGCTAGACCTAAGGTTAGGGCTAGGGTTAGGGCTGGAGCTAGGGTTAGGGCTAGAGCTAGGGTTAGGGTTAGGGCTGGAGTTAGGTTTAGAGCTGATGCTTGGGTTAGGACTGGAGCTAATGTTAGGGGTGGACTTTGGGTTTGGCCTGGAGCTAGGTTTAGGGCTAGAGATAGGGTTAAGACTGGAGCTACGGTTAGGGTTGGGCTGGAGGTAGGGTTAAGGCTGGAGTTCGGGTTAGGGCTGGAACATGGGTTTGGGCTGGGGCTAGGGTTAGGGCCGGAGCTAGGGCTAGGGCTGGAGTTAGGGTTAGGGCTGGATCTATGGTTAAGGTTAGGGGTGGAGCTGGGTTTAGAGTTGAAGCTAGAGTTAGGGCTGGAGCTAAGGTTAGGCCTGGGGCTATGGTTAGGGCTAGATCTAGGGTTAGGGCTGGAGTTTGGGTTAGAGCTGGAGCTAGGGTTAGGGCTGGAGCTAGGGTTAGGTCTGCAGATAGGGTTAGGGCTGGAATTAGGGTTCGGGCAGGAGTTAGGCTTAGGGCTGGAGCTTGGGTTAGGACTAGAGCTAGTGTTAGGGGCGGACTTAGGGTATGGCCTGGAGCTAGGGTTAGGTCTAGAGTTCGGGCTGGAGCTAGGGTTAGGGATGGAGTTAGGGCAAGGGCTGGATCTAAGGTTAGGGTTTGGGTTGTTGCTCGGGTTAGGGCTGGAGCTAGGGTTAAGGCTATAGCTAGGGTTAGGGTTAGGGCTGGAATTAGGGTTAGGGCTGCAACAAGGGATAGGGCTTGGGCTAAGGTTCAGGCTGGAGCTAGGGTTAGGGCTAGAGATAGGGGTAAGACAGGAGCTACAGTTAAGGTTTGGGCTGGAGCTAGGGTTAGCTCTGGAGCTAGTGTTAGGGCTGGAGCTAGTGTTAGGGTTAGGGCTGGGGCTAGGGTTAGGACTGGAGCAAGTGCTTGGGCTAGACTTATGGTTTAGCCTGGCGGTAGGGTTAGGTCTGGAGATAAGGTTAGGGCTGGAGTTAGGGAAAGAACTAGGGTTAGGGCTGGAGCCAGGGTTAGGGTTGGAACTAGGGTTTGGGGTCAGGTTAGGGCTGGCGCTAGGGTTAGGGCTGGCGCTAGGGTTAGGGCTGCAGCTAGGGTTAGGGCTGGATCTTGGGTTAGGGCTGGGGCTAGGGTTCGGGTTGGAGCTAGGGGTAGGGCTGGAGTTTGGGTTACGGTTGGATCTAGGGTTAGGCCTGGAGCTAGGGCTGGGGTTAGGGTTAGGGCTTGAGCTAGGTTTAGGACTGGAACCCATTCTGAGCTATTTCATCAAAAAATTGCCGATGCTTTTCAATCAATCAATCAATCAATACAAAAGTTACATGAAAGGTTATTTGATGGCTGAAGACCTTTTTGCTTGATAACAAACAACTTCACCTCCAAAATTACAGTTTTAACTCACTATACCACCTAAAACCCAACAGTAGACTTTAGTTAAAGTAAATCCTACTCACCAGTTCAAAATCACTTGTGAAATGTGTGTGTGTGTGTGTGTCTGGTTATTTTCTGCCCCTTGATTAGAATGTTGCTTTACCATGACAACGATGACACTTTTCTTTGTGATGTCACAAATCAGTATGACAGGTGGGAGATAGGGTTAAGGCTGGAGTTAGGGTTAGGGCTGGAACTTGGGTTCGGGCTGGGGCTAGGGTTAGGGCTGGAGTTAGGCTTAGGGCTGGATCTAAGGTTAGGGTTAGGGATGGAACAAGGGTTAGGGCAGGAGCTAGGGTTAGGGCTAGAGCTAGGGTTAGGGTTAGGACTGGAGTTAGGTTTAGGGCTGGGGCTTGGGTTAGGACTGGAGCTAGTGTTATGGGTGGACTTTGGGTTTGGCCTGGAGCTAGGGTTAGGGCTAAAGATAGCGGTAAGACTGGAGCTACAGTTAAGGTTTGGGCTGGAGCTAGGGTTAAGGCTGGAGCTAGGGTTAGGGCTGGAGCTAGGGTTAAGGCTGGAGCTAGGGTTAGGGTTAGGGTTAGGGCTGGATCTTGGGTTAGGGCTGGGGCTAGGGTTTGGGTTGGAGCAAGGGGTAGGGCTGGAGTTTGGGTTAGGGTTGGATTTAAGGTTAGGGTTAGGGCTGGAGCTAGGGTTAGGGCTGGAGCTAGGGCTGGGGATAGGGTTAGGGCTGGGGTTAGGGCTTGAGCTAGGTTTAGGGCTGGAGTTAAGGTTAGGGGTGGAGCTAGGGTTAGAGTTGAAGCTAGAGTTAGGGCTGGAGCTAATGTTAGGCCTGGGGCTATGGTTAGGGCTAAATCTAGGGTTAGGGCTGGAGCTAGGGTTAGGGCTGGAGCAAGGGTTAGGGCAGGAGCAAGGGTTAGGGCTGGAGCTAGGGTTAAGACTGGAGCTACGGTTAGGGTTGGGCTGGAGGTAGGGTTAAGGCTGGAGTTAGGGTTAGGGCTGGAACTGGGTTTCGGGCTGGAGTTAGGGTTAGGGCTGGAGTTAAGGTTAGGGGTGGAGCTAGGGTTAGAGTTGAAGCTAGAGTTAGGACTGGAGCTAAGGTTAGGCCTGGGGCTATGGTTAGGGCTAGATCTAGGGTTAGGGCTGGTGTTAGGGTTAGCGCTGGAGCTAGTGTTAGGGCTGGAGCTAGTGTTAGGGTTAGGGCTGGGGCTAGGGTTAGGACTGGAGCAAGTGCTTGGGCTAGACTTATGGTTTAGCCTGGAGGTAGGGTTAGGTCTGGAGATAAGGTTAGGGCTGGAGCTAGGGTTAGGGCTGGAGCTAGGGTTAGGGCTGGACCTTGGGTTAGGACTAGAGCTAGTGTTAGGGGCGGACTTAGGGTTTGGCCTGGAGCTAGGGTTAGGGCTGGAGGTAGGGCAAGGGCTGGAGCTAAGGCTAGGGTTTGGGCTGCTTTTCAATCAATCAATCAATCAATCAATCAATGAATACAAAACTTACATGAAAAGTTATTTGATGGCTGAACACCTTTTAGCTTGACAACAAACAACTTCACCTTCAAAATTACAGTTTTAAGTCACTATACCACCTAAAACCCAACAGTAGACTTTAAATCCTACTCACCAGTTCAAAATCACTTGTGAAATCTGTGTGTGTGTGTCTGGTTATTTTTTGCTCCTGAATTAGAATGTTGCTTTACCATGACAACGATGCCACTTTTCTTTGTGATGTCACAAATCAGTATGACAGGATGTGAGAGAGAGTTAGGGCTGGAGCTAGGGTTAGGTCTGCAGATAGGGTTAGGGCTGGAATTAGGGTTAGGGCAGGAGTTAGGTTTAGGGCTGGACCTTGGGTTAGGACTAGAGCTAGTGTTAGGGGCGGACTTAGGGTTTGGCCTGGAGCTAGGGTTAGGTCTGTAGTTCAGGCTGGAGCTAGGGTTAGGGCTGGAGGTAGGGCAAGGGCTGGAGCTAAGGCTAGGGTTTGGGCTGTTGCTCAGGTTAGGGCTGGAGCTAGGGTTAAGGCTATAGCTAGGGTTAGGATGAGGGCTGGAGCAAGAAGTAGGGCTTGGGCTAGGGTTCAGGCTGGAGCTAGGGTTAAGGCTAGAGATAGGGGTAAGACTGGAGCTACAGTTAAGGTATGGGCTGGAGCTAGGGTTAGGGCTGGTGTTAGGGTGAGCGCTGGAGCTAGTGTTAGGGCTGGAGCTAGTGTTAGGGTTAGGGCTGGGTCTAGGGTTAGGACTGGAGCAAGTGCTTGGGCTAGACTTATGGTTTAGCCTGGAGGTAGGTTTAGGTCTGGAGATAAGGTTAGGGCTGGAGCCAGGGTTAGGGTTGGAACTAGGGTTTGGGGTCGGGTTAGGGCTGGCGCTAGGGTTAGGGGTGGAGCTAGGGTTAGGGCTGGATCTTGGGTTAGGGCTGGGGCTAGGGTTTGGGTTGGAGCTAGGGGTAGGGCTGGAGTTTGGGTTAGGGTTGGATCTAAGGTTAGGGTTAGGGCTGGAGCTAGGGTTAGGGCTGGAGCTAGGGCTGGGGATAGGGTTAGGGCTGGGGTTAGGGCTTGAGCTAGGTTTAGGGCTGGAACTCATTCTGAGCTATTTCATCAAAAAATTGCCTATGCTTTTCAATCAATCAATCAATCAATCAATCAATCAATACAAACCTTACATGAAAAGTTATTTGATGGCTGAACACCTTTTTGCTTGACAACAAACAACTTCACCTTCAAAATTACAGTTTTAACTCACTATACCACCTAAAACCCAACAGTAGACTTTAGTTAAAGTAAATCCTACTCACCAGTTCAAAATCACTTGTGAAATCTGTGTGTGTGTGTCTGGTTATTTTATGCTCCTTAATTAGAATGTTGCTTTACCATGACAACGATGACACTTTTCTTTGTGATGTCACAAATCAGTATGACAGGATGTGAGAGAGGGTTAAGGCTGGAGTTATGGTTAGGGTTGGATCCTGTGTTCGGGCTGGGGCTAGGGTTAGGGCGGGAGCTAGGGTTAGGGCTGGATCTAAGGTTAGGGTTAGGGATGGAACAAGGGTTAGGGCAGGAGCTAGGGTTAGGGCTAAAGCTAGGGTTAGGACTGAAGTTAGGTTTAGGGCTGGGGCTTGGGTTAGGACTGGAGCTAGTGTTTTGGGTGGACTTTGGGTTTGGCCTGGAGCTAGGGTTAGGTCTGGAGTCCTGTCTGGAGCTAGGGTTAGGGCTAAAGATGGGGGTAAGACTGGAGCTACAGTTAAGGTTAGGGCTGGAGCTAGGGTTAAGGCTGGAGCTAGTGTTAGGGTTAGGGCTGGGGCTAGACTTATGACAGGAGCAAGTGTTTGGGGTAGACTTATAGTTTAGCCTAAACTTGGGGTTAGGTCTGGGGTTAGGGCTGGATTCAGGGTTAGGGCTGGATTTAGGGTTAGGGCTGGATTTAGGGTTAGGGCGGGAGCTAAGGTTAGGGCTGGAGCTAAAGTTAGGGCTAGAGTTAGGGCTAGACCTAAGGTTAGGGCTAGGGTTAGGGCTGGAGCTAGGGTTAGGGCTAGAGCTAGGGTTAGGGTTAGGGCTGGAGTTAGGTTTAGAGCTGATGCTTGGGTTAGGACTGGAGCTAATGTTAGGGGTGGACTTTGGGTTTGGCCTGGAGCTAGGTTTAGGGCTAGAGATAGGGTTAAGACTGGAGCTACGGTTAGGGTTGGGCTGGAGGTAGGGTTAAGGCTGGAGTTCGGGTTAGGGCTGGAACATGGGTTTGGGCTGGGGCTAGGGTTAGGGCCGGAGCTAGGGCTAGGGCTGGAGTTAGGGTTAGGGCTGGATCTATGGTTAAGGTTAGGGGTGGAGCTGGGTTTAGAGTTGAAGCTAGAGTTAGGGCTGGAGCTAAGGTTAGGCCTGGGGCTATGGTTAGGGCTAGATCTAGGGTTAGGGCTGGAGTTTGGGTTAGAGCTGGAGCTAGGGTTAGGGCTGGAGCTAGGGTTAGGTCTGCAGATAGGGTTAGGGCTGGAATTAGGGTTCGGGCAGGAGTTAGGCTTAGGGCTGGAGCTTGGGTTAGGACTAGAGCTAGTGTTAGGGGCGGACTTAGGGTATGGCCTGGAGCTAGGGTTAGGTCTAGAGTTCGGGCTGGAGCTAGGGTTAGGGATGGAGTTAGGGCAAGGGCTGGATCTAAGGTTAGGGTTTGGGTTGTTGCTCGGGTTAGGGCTGGAGCTAGGGTTAAGGCTATAGCTAGGGTTAGGGTTAGGGCTGGAATTAGGGTTAGGGCTGCAACAAGGGATAGGGCTTGGGCTAAGGTTCAGGCTGGAGCTAGGGTTAGGGCTAGAGATAGGGGTAAGACAGGAGCTACAGTTAAGGTTTGGGCTGGAGCTAGGGTTAGCTCTGGAGCTAGTGTTAGGGCTGGAGCTAGTGTTAGGGTTAGGGCTGGGGCTAGGGTTAGGACTGGAGCAAGTGCTTGGGCTAGACTTATGGTTTAGCCTGGCGGTAGGGTTAGGTCTGGAGATAAGGTTAGGGCTGGAGTTAGGGAAAGAACTAGGGTTAGGGCTGGAGCCAGGGTTAGGGTTGGAACTAGGGTTTGGGGTCAGGTTAGGGCTGGCGCTAGGGTTAGGGCTGGCGCTAGGGTTAGGGCTGCAGCTAGGGTTAGGGCTGGATCTTGGGTTAGGGCTGGGGCTAGGGTTCGGGTTGGAGCTAGGGGTAGGGCTGGAGTTTGGGTTACGGTTGGATCTAGGGTTAGGCCTGGAGCTAGGGCTGGGGTTAGGGTTAGGGCTTGAGCTAGGTTTAGGACTGGAACCCATTCTGAGCTATTTCATCAAAAAATTGCCGATGCTTTTCAATCAATCAATCAATCAATACAAAAGTTACATGAAAGGTTATTTGATGGCTGAAGACCTTTTTGCTTGATAACAAACAACTTCACCTCCAAAATTACAGTTTTAACTCACTATACCACCTAAAACCCAACAGTAGACTTTAGTTAAAGTAAATCCTACTCACCAGTTCAAAATCACTTGTGAAATGTGTGTGTGTGTGTGTGTCTGGTTATTTTCTGCCCCTTGATTAGAATGTTGCTTTACCATGACAACGATGACACTTTTCTTTGTGATGTCACAAATCAGTATGACAGGTGGGAGATAGGGTTAAGGCTGGAGTTAGGGTTAGGGCTGGAACTTGGGTTCGGGCTGGGGCTAGGGTTAGGGCTGGAGTTAGGCTTAGGGCTGGATCTAAGGTTAGGGTTAGGGATGGAACAAGGGTTAGGGCAGGAGCTAGGGTTAGGGCTAGAGCTAGGGTTAGGGTTAGGACTGGAGTTAGGTTTAGGGCTGGGGCTTGGGTTAGGACTGGAGCTAGTGTTATGGGTGGACTTTGGGTTTGGCCTGGAGCTAGGGTTAGGTCTAGAGTCCTGTCTGGAGCTAGGGTTAGGGCTAAAGATAGCGGTAAGACTGGAGCTACAGTTAAGGTTTGGGCTGGAGCTAGGGTTAAGGCTGGAGCTAGGGTTAGGGCTGGAGCTAGGGTTAAGGCTGGAGCTAGGGTTAGGGTTAGGGTTAGGGCTGGATCTTGGGTTAGGGCTGGGGCTAGGGTTTGGGTTGGAGCTAGGGGTAGGGCTGGAGTTTGGGTTAGGGTTGGATTTAAGGTTAGGGTTAGGGCTGGAGCTAGGGTTAGGGCTGGAGCTAGGGCTGGGGATAGGGTTAGGGCTGGGGTTAGGGCTTGAGCTAGGTTTAGGGCTGGAGTTAAGGTTAGGGGTGGAGCTAGGGTTAGAGTTGAAGCTAGAGTTAGGGCTGGAGCTAATGTTAGGCCTGGGGCTATGGTTAGGGCTAAATCTAGGGTTAGGGCTGGAGCTAGGGTTAGGGCTGGAGCAAGGGTTAGGGCAGGAGCAAGGGTTAGGGCTGGAGCTAGGGTTAAGACTGGAGCTACGGTTAGGGTTGGGCTGGAGGTAGGCTTAAGGCTGGAGTTAGGGTTAGGGCTGGAACTGGGTTTCGGGCTGGAGCTAGGGTTAGGGCTGGAGCTAGGGTTAGGGCTGGACCTTGGGTTAGGACTAGAGCTAGTGTTAGGGGCGGACTTAGGGTTTGGCCTGGAGCTAGGGTTAGGGCTGGAGGTAGGGCAAGGGCTGGAGCTAAGGCTAGGGTTTGGGCTGCTTTTCAATCAATCAATCAATCAATCAATCAATGAATACAAAACTTACATGAAAAGTTATTTGATGGCTGAACACCTTTTAGCTTGACAACAAACAACTTCACCTTCAAAATTACAGTTTTAAGTCACTATACCACCTAAAACCCAACAGTAGACTTTAAATCCTACTCACCAGTTCAAAATCACTTGTGAAATCTGTGTGTGTGTGTCTGGTTATTTTTTGCTCCTGAATCAGAATGTTGCTTTACCATGACAACGATGCCACTTTTCTTTGTGATGTCACAAATCAGTATGACAGGATGTGAGAGAGAGTTAGGGCTGGAGCTAGGGTTAGGTCTGCAGATAGGGTTAGGGCTGGAATTAGGGTTAGGGCAGGAGTTAGGTTTAGGGCTGGACCTTGGGTTAGGACTAGAGCTAGTGTTAGGGGCGGACTTAGGGTTTGGCCTGGAGCTAGGGTTAGGTCTGTAGTTCAGGCTGGAGCTAGGGTTAGGGCTGGAGGTAGGGCAAGGGCTGGAGCTAAGGCTAGGGTTTGGGCTGTTGCTCAGGTTAGGGCTGGAGCTAGGGTTAAGGCTATAGCTAGGGTTAGGATGAGGGCTGGAGCAAGAAGTAGGGCTTGGGCTAGGGTTCAGGCTGGAGCTAGGGTTAAGGCTAGAGATAGGGGTAAGACTGGAGCTACAGTTAAGGTATGGGCTGGAGCTAGGGTTAGGGCTGGTGTTAGGGTGAGCGCTGGAGCTAGTGTTAGGGCTGGAGCTAGTGTTAGGGTTAGGGCTGGGTCTAGGGTTAGGACTGGAGCAAGTGCTTGGGCTAGACTTATGGTTTAGCCTGGAGGTAGGTTTAGGTCTGGAGATAAGGTTAGGGCTGGAGCCAGGGTTAGGGTTGGAACTAGGGTTTGGGGTCGGGTTAGGGCTGGCGCTAGGGTTAGGGGTGGAGCTAGGGTTAGGGCTGGATCTTGGGTTAGGGCTGGGGCTAGGGTTTGGGTTGGAGCTAGGGGTAGGGCTGGAGTTTGGGTTAGGGTTGGATCTAAGGTTAGGGTTAGGGCTGGAGCTAGGGTTAGGGCTGGAGCTAGGGCTGGGGATAGGGTTAGGGCTGGGGTTAGGGCTTGAGCTAGGTTTAGGGCTGGAACTCATTCTGAGCTATTTCATCAAAACCTTGCCTATGCTTTTCAATCAATCAATCAATCAATCAATCAATACAAACCTTACATGAAAAGTTATTTGATGGCTGAACACCTTTTTGCTTGACAACAAACAACTTCACCTTCAAAATTACAGTTTTAACTCACTATACCACCTAAAACCCAACAGTAGACTTTAGTTAAAGTAAATCCTACTCACCAGTTCAAAATCACTTGTGAAATCTGTGTGTGTGTATCTGGTTATTTTATGCTCCTTAATTAGAATGTTGCTTTACCATGACAACGATGACACTTTTCTTTGTGATGTCACAAATCAGTATGACAGGATGTGAGAGAGGGTTAAGGCTGGAGTTATGGTTAGGGTTGGATCCTGTGTTCGGGCTGGGGCTAGGGTTAGGGCGGGAGCTAGGGTTAGGGCTGGATCTAAGGTTAGGGTTAGGGATGGAACAAGGGTTAGGGCAGGAGCTAGGGTTAGGGCTAAAGCTAGGGTTAGGACTGAAGTTAGGTTTAGGGCTGGGGCTTGGGTTAGGACTGGAGCTAGTGTTTTGGGTGGACTTTGGGTTTGGCCTGGAGCTAGGGTTAGGTCTGGAGTCCTGTCTGGAGCTAGGGTTAGGGCTAAAGATGGGGGTAAGACTGGAGCTACAGTTAAGGTTAGGGCTGGAGCTAGGGTTAAGGCTGGAGCTAGTGTTAGGGTTAGGGCTGGGGCTAGACTTATGACAGGAGCAAGTGTTTGGGGTAGACTTATAGTTTAGCCTAAACTTGGGGTTAGGTCTGGGGTTAGGGCTGGATTCAGGGTTAGGGCTGGATTTAGGGTTAGGGCTGGATTTAGGGTTAGGGCGGGAGCTAAGGTTAGGGCTGGAGCTAAAGTTAGGGCTAGAGTTAGGGCTAGACCTAAGGTTAGGGCTAGGGTTAGGGCTGGAGCTAGGGTTAGGGCTAGAGCTAGGGTTAGGGTTAGGGCTGGAGTTAGGTTTAGAGCTGATGCTTGGGTTAGGACTGGAGCTAATGTTAGGGGTGGACTTTGGGTTTGGCCTGGAGCTAGGTTTAGGGCTAGAGATAGGGTTAAGACTGGAGCTACGGTTAGGGTTGGGCTGGAGGTAGGGTTAAGGCTGGAGTTCGGGTTAGGGCTGGAACATGGGTTTGGGCTGGGGCTAGGGTTAGGGCCGGAGCTAGGGCTAGGGCTGGAGTTAGGGTTAGGGCTGGATCTATGGTTAAGGTTAGGGGTGGAGCTGGGTTTAGAGTTGAAGCTAGAGTTAGGGCTGGAGCTAAGGTTAGGCCTGGGGCTATGGTTAGGGCTAGATCTAGGGTTAGGGCTGGAGTTTGGGTTAGAGCTGGAGCTAGGGTTAGGGCTGGAGCTAGGGTTAGGTCTGCAGATAGGGTTAGGGCTGGAATTAGGGTTCGGGCAGGAGTTAGGCTTAGGGCTGGAGCTTGGGTTAGGACTAGAGCTAGTGTTAGGGGCGGACTTAGGGTATGGCCTGGAGCTAGGGTTAGGTCTAGAGTTCGGGCTGGAGCTAGGGTTAGGGATGGAGTTAGGGCAAGGGCTGGATCTAAGGTTAGGGTTTGGGTTGTTGCTCGGGTTAGGGCTGGAGCTAGGGTTAAGGCTATAGCTAGGGTTAGGGTTAGGGCTGGAATTAGGGTTAGGGCTGCAACAAGGGATAGGGCTTGGGCTAAGGTTCAGGCTGGAGCTAGGGTTAGGGCTAGAGATAGGGGTAAGACAGGAGCTACAGTTAAGGTTTGGGCTGGAGCTAGGGTTAGCTCTGGAGCTAGTGTTAGGGCTGGAGCTAGTGTTAGGGTTAGGGCTGGGGCTAGGGTTAGGACTGGAGCAAGTGCTTGGGCTAGACTTATGGTTTAGCCTGGCGGTAGGGTTAGGTCTGGAGATAAGGTTAGGGCTGGAGTTAGGGAAAGAACTAGGGTTAGGGCTGGAGCCAGGGTTAGGGTTGGAACTAGGGTTTGGGGTCAGGTTAGGGCTGGCGCTAGGGTTAGGGCTGGCGCTAGGGTTAGGGCTGCAGCTAGGGTTAGGGCTGGATCTTGGGTTAGGGCTGGGGCTAGGGTTCGGGTTGGAGCTAGGGGTAGGGCTGGAGTTTGGGTTACGGTTGGATCTAGGGTTAGGCCTGGAGCTAGGGCTGGGGTTAGGGTTAGGGCTTGAGCTAGGTTTAGGACTGGAACCCATTCTGAGCTATTTCATCAAAAAATTGCCGATGCTTTTCAATCAATCAATCAATCAATACAAAAGTTACATGAAAGGTTATTTGATGGCTGAAGACCTTTTTGCTTGATAACAAACAACTTCACCTCCAAAATTACAGTTTTAACTCACTATACCACCTAAAACCCAACAGTAGACTTTAGTTAAAGTAAATCCTACTCACCAGTTCAAAATCACTTGTGAAATGTGTGTGTGTGTGTGTGTCTGGTTATTTTCTGCCCCTTGATTAGAATGTTGCTTTACCATGACAACGATGACACTTTTCTTTGTGATGTCACAAATCAGTATGACAGGTGGGAGATAGGGTTAAGGCTGGAGTTAGGGTTAGGGCTGGAACTTGGGTTCGGGCTGGGGCTAGGGTTAGGGCTGGAGTTAGGCTTAGGGCTGGATCTAAGGTTAGGGTTAGGGATGGAACAAGGGTTAGGGCAGGAGCTAGGGTTAGGGCTAGAGCTAGGGTTAGGGTTAGGACTGGAGTTAGGTTTAGGGCTGGGGCTTGGGTTAGGACTGGAGCTAGTGTTATGGGTGGACTTTGGGTTTGGCCTGGAGCTAGGGTTAGGTCTAGAGTCCTGTCTGGAGCTAGGGTTAGGGCTAAAGATAGCGGTAAGACTGGAGCTACAGTTAAGGTTTGGGCTGGAGCTAGGGTTAAGGCTGGAGCTAGGGTTAGGGCTGGAGCTAGGGTTAAGGCTGGAGCTAGGGTTAGGGTTAGGGTTAGGGCTGGATCTTGGGTTAGGGCTGGGGCTAGGGTTTGGGTTGGAGCTAGGGGTAGGGCTGGAGTTTGGGTTAGGGTTGGATTTAAGGTTAGGGTTAGGGCTGGAGCTAGGGTTAGGGCTGGAGCTAGGGCTGGGGATAGGGTTAGGGCTGGGGTTAGGGCTTGAGCTAGGTTTAGGGCTGGAGTTAAGGTTAGGGGTGGAGCTAGGGTTAGAGTTGAAGCTAGAGTTAGGGCTGGAGCTAATGTTAGGCCTGGGGCTATGGTTAGGGCTAAATCTAGGGTTAGGGCTGGAGCTAGGGTTAGGGCTGGAGCAAGGGTTAGGGCAGGAGCAAGGGTTAGGGCTGGAGCTAGGGTTAAGACTGGAGCTACGGTTAGGGTTGGGCTGGAGGTAGGGTTAAGGCTGGAGTTAGGGTTAGGGCTGGAACTGGGTTTCGGGCTGGAGCTAGGGTTAGGGCTGGAGCTAGGGTTAGGGCTGGACCTTGGGTTAGGACTAGAGCTAGTGTTAGGGGCGGACTTAGGGTTTGGCCTGGAGCTAGGGTTAGGGCTGGAGGTAGGGCAAGGGCTGGAGCTAAGGCTAGGGTTTGGGCTGCTTTTCAATCAATCAATCAATCAATCAATCAATGAATACAAAACTTACATGAAAAGTTATTTGATGGCTGAACACCTTTTAGCTTGACAACAAACAACTTCACCTTCAAAATTACAGTTTTAAGTCACTATACCACCTAAAACCCAACAGTAGACTTTAAATCCTACTCACCAGTTCAAAATCACTTGTGAAATCTGTGTGTGTGTGTCTGGTTATTTTTTGCTCCTGAATCAGAATGTTGCTTTACCATGACAACGATGCCACTTTTCTTTGTGATGTCACAAATCAGTATGACAGGATGTGAGAGAGAGTTAGGGCTGGAGCTAGGGTTAGGTCTGCAGATAGGGTTAGGGCTGGAATTAGGGTTAGGGCAGGAGTTAGGTTTAGGGCTGGACCTTGGGTTAGGACTAGAGCTAGTGTTAGGGGCGGACTTAGGGTTTGGCCTGGAGCTAGGGTTAGGTCTGTAGTTCAGGCTGGAGCTAGGGTTAGGGCTGGAGGTAGGGCAAGGGCTGGAGCTAAGGCTAGGGTTTGGGCTGTTGCTCAGGTTAGGGCTGGAGCTAGGGTTAAGGCTATAGCTAGGGTTAGGATGAGGGCTGGAGCAAGAAGTAGGGCTTGGGCTAGGGTTCAGGCTGGAGCTAGGGTTAAGGCTAGAGATAGGGGTAAGACTGGAGCTACAGTTAAGGTATGGGC
Source organism: Argentina silus (assembly GCF_951799395.1). Taxonomy (NCBI): domain Eukaryota; kingdom Metazoa; phylum Chordata; class Actinopteri; order Argentiniformes; family Argentinidae; genus Argentina; species Argentina silus. Next base: position 9,747,081 of record NC_139653.1, on the reverse strand, counting down.
TGGAGCTAGGGTTAGGGCTGGTGTTAGGGTGAGCGCTGGAGCTAGTGTTAGGGCTGGAGCTAGTGTTAGGGTTAGGGCTGGGTCTAGGGTTAGGACTGGAGCAAGTGCTTGGGCTAGACTTATGGTTTAGCCTGGAGGTAGGTTTAGGTCTGGAGATAAGGTTAGGGCTGGAGCCAGGGTTAGGGTTGGAACTAGGGTTTGGGGTCGGGTTAGGGCTGGCGCTAGGGTTAGGGGTGGAGCTAGGGTTAGGGCTGGATCTTGGGTTAGGGCTGGGGCTAGGGTTTGGGTTGGAGCTAGGGGTAGGGCTGGAGTTTGGGTTAGGGTTGGATCTAAGGTTAGGGTTAGGGCTGGAGCTAGGGTTAGGGCTGGAGCTAGGGCTGGGGATAGGGTTAGGGCTGGGGTTAGGGCTTGAGCTAGGTTTAGGGCTGGAACTCATTCTGAGCTATTTCATCAAAAAATTGCCTATGCTTTTCAATCAATCAATCAATCAATCAATCAATCAATCAATACAAACCTTACATGAAAAGTTATTTGATGGCTGAACACCTTTTTGCTTGACAACAAACAACTTCACCTTCAAAATTACAGTTTTAACTCACTATACCACCTAAAACCCAACAGTAGACTTTAGTTAAAGTAAATCCTACTCACCAGTTCAAAATCACTTGTGAAATCTGTGTGTGTGTATCTGGTTATTTTATGCTCCTTAATTAGAATGTTGCTTTACCATGACAACGATGACACTTTTCTTTGTGATGTCACAAATCAGTATGACAGGATGTGAGAGAGGGTTAAGGCTGGAGTTATGGTTAGGGTTGGATCCTGTGTTCGGGCTGGGGCTAGGGTTAGGGCGGGAGCTAGGGTTAGGGCTGGATCTAAGGTTAGGGTTAGGGATGGAACAAGGGTTAGGGCAGGAGCTAGGGTTAGGGCTAAAGCTAGGGTTAGGACTGAAGTTAGGTTTAGGGCTGGGGCTTGGGTTAGGACTGGAGCTAGTGTTTTGGGTGGACTTTGGGTTTGGCCTGGAGCTAGGGTTAGGTCTGGAGTCCTGTCTGGAGCTAGGGTTAGGGCTAAAGATGGGGGTAAGACTGGAGCTACAGTTAAGGTTAGGGCTGGAGCTAGGGTTAAGGCTGGAGCTAGTGTTAGGGTTAGGGCTGGGGCTAGACTTATGACAGGAGCAAGTGTTTGGGGTAGACTTATAGTTTAGCCTAAACTTGGGGTTAGGTCTGGGGTTAGGGCTGGATTCAGGGTTAGGGCTGGATTTAGGGTTAGGGCTGGATTTAGGGTTAGGGCGGGAGCTAAGGTTAGGGCTGGAGCTAAAGTTAGGGCTAGAGTTAGGGCTAGACCTAAGGTTAGGGCTAGGGTTAGGGCTGGAGCTAGGGTTAGGGCTAGAGCTAGGGTTAGGGTTAGGGCTGGAGTTAGGTTTAGAGCTGATGCTTGGGTTAGGACTGGAGCTAATGTTAGGGGTGGACTTTGGGTTTGGCCTGGAGCTAGGTTTAGGGCTAGAGATAGGGTTAAGACTGGAGCTACGGTTAGGGTTGGGCTGGAGGTAGGGTTAAGGCTGGAGTTCGGGTTAGGGCTGGAACATGGGTTTGGGCTGGGGCTAGGGTTAGGGCCGGAGCTAGGGCTAGGGCTGGAGTTAGGGTTAGGGCTGGATCTATGGTTAAGGTTAGGGGTGGAGCTGGGTTTAGAGTTGAAGCTAGAGTTAGGGCTGGAGCTAAGGTTAGGCCTGGGGCTATGGTTAGGGCTAGATCTAGGGTTAGGGCTGGAGTTTGGGTTAGAGCTGGAGCTAGGGTTAGGGCTGGAGCTAGGGTTAGGTCTGCAGATAGGGTTAGGGCTGGAATTAGGGTTCGGGCAGGAGTTAGGCTTAGGGCTGGAGCTTGGGTTAGGACTAGAGCTAGTGTTAGGGGCGGACTTAGGGTATGGCCTGGAGCTAGGGTTAGGTCTAGAGTTCGGGCTGGAGCTAGGGTTAGGGATGGAGTTAGGGCAAGGGCTGGATCTAAGGTTAGGGTTTGGGTTGTTGCTCGGGTTAGGGCTGGAGCTAGGGTTAAGGCTATAGCTAGGGTTAGGGTTAGGGCTGGAATTAGGGTTAGGGCTGCAACAAGGGATAGGGCTTGGGCTAAGGTTCAGGCTGGAGCTAGGGTTAGGGCTAGAGATAGGGGTAAGACAGGAGCTACAGTTAAGGTTTGGGCTGGAGCTAGGGTTAGCTCTGGAGCTAGTGTTAGGGCTAGGGCTGGGGCTAGGGTTAGGACTGGAGCAAGTGCTTGGGCTAGACTTATGGTTTAGCCTGGAGGTAGGGTTAGGTCTGGAGATAAGGTTAGGGCTGGAGTTAGGGAAAGAACTAGGGTTAGGGCTGGAGCCAGGGTTAGGGTTGGAACTAGGGTTTGGGGTCAGGTTAGGGCTGGCGCTAGGGTTAGGGCTGCAGCTAGGGTTAGGGCTGGATCTTGGGTTAGGGCTGGGGCTAGGGTTCGGGTTGGAGCTAGGGGTAGGGCTGGAGTTTGGGTTACGGTTGGATCTAGGGTTAGGCCTGGAACTAGGGCTGGGGTTAGGGTTAGGGCTTGAGCTAGGTTTAGGACTGGAACCCATTCTGAGCTATTTCATCAAAAAATTGCCTATGCTTTTCAATCAATCAATCAATCAATACAAAAGTTACATGAAAGGTTATTTGATGGCTGAAGACCTTTTTGCTTGATAACAAACAACTTCACCTCCAAAATTACAGTTTTAACTCACTATACCACCTAAAACCCAACAGTAGACTTTAGTTAAAGTAAATCCTACTCACCAGTTCAAAATCACTTGTGAAATGTGTGTGTGTGTCTGGTTATTTTCTGCCCCTTGATTAGAATGTTGCTTTACCATGACAACGATGACACTTTTCTTTGTGATGTCACAAATCAGTGTTACAGTATTACAGCAATGAACATAACATAAACAATTCTAAAACTAATGCGCATTCCATTCCCATAGAATTAGATTAGATTAGATTAGATTAGATTCAACTTTATTGTCATTGTGCAGAGTACAAGTACAGAGACAACGAAATGCAGTTAGCGTCTAACCAGAAGTGCAAAATAGCAGAAAGTGCAATGAACAGTATTTACAGGTAGTGCAATATATGATCAGTAGTAGTGCAGTATAATATAGTATAGTATAAGCAGTATATATAGCAGTGCAGTATAGCAGTATGTGAGTAGCAGTAGCATTATAGCAGAATAAATAGTTACAGTATGAGCAGTGTAGCAGCATATGAGCTGTATAGGTAATGCAGTCTAGCAGTATATATGTATTAACAGTAACATGAGGTAGATGCAGAATAAATATAAATATGGAATGCCGTATAAACAGTATAAACAAGTATCTACAGTATGTGCAGTAGTATTAAAGAAAATATAGGATATGTGCATTATGTGCATTATGAACAGTATGAACAGTATGGACAGGTATGTACAGAAGAGCAGTGGTATTGAGTAAGAGTAAGAGCAGGGGAGGGGAGTAATAGTGCAATAGTGCAATTGTCCGGGTGGGGGGGGGGGGGGGGGGGGTTGCGGGGGTAGTAGGTTGTCAGGTAGGTGTAGTGTTCGTGTTCAGCAGGGTGACAGCCGCAGGGAAGAAGCTGCCTCTGAACCTACTGGTTCGGGTGCGGAGAGACCTGTAGCGCCTCCCGGAGGGGAGTGGGGTGAAAAGTCTATGGTTGGGGTGAGAGATGTCCTTGACGATGCTGCGTGCCTTACGCAAGCATCGTTTGCCCTGGACAGCCTCGATGGAGGGGAGTGAGGAACCGGTGATGCGTTGGGCAGTTTTCACCACCCTCTGCAGTGCTTTCCGGTCCGATGCCGAGCAGTTGCCATACCATACTGTGACACAGTTGGTAAGGATACTCTCGATGGTGCAGCGGTAGAAGTTCACCAGGATCTGAGGAGATAGATGGACCTTCTTTAGTCTCCTCAGGAAGAAGAGACGCTGGTGAGCCTTCTTTATCAGGGTGGAGGTGTTGAGGGTCCAGGAGAGGTCCTCAGAGATGTGGACACCCAGAAACTTGAAGCTGGTGACTCGCTCCACCTCAGTCCCGTTGATGAGGATGGGGGTGTGTGCGCCAACTTTAGACTTCCTGAAGTCCACAATGAGTTCTTTGGTCTTCTTGGTGTTGAGAGCCAGGTTATTGTCGTTGCACCACACTGTTAGGTGCTGGACCTCCTCCCTGTAGGCCGACTCATCGTTGTTGCTGACGTTGTTGTCCCAACAGGAACGGTTTGGTATTCGGGCAAAACGACTGTAGCCTAATATGTACTCAGTATAGGCATCTGCTAAAGAGAGTGAAGCCCAGTGCCCACCTGTTCGCGCTGAAACACCTGAATCCGATCCATCTGTTCTGCTTTCAATTGGCTACAAATGTCCCAAGTCCCGCCCTATTCCAGTTGATTATAGCCTCTTATTGGTTAATCCCGTGACAGTCATCTCAAACCCTAAACGTTTACCTGCTCTGTATATCCTACCCTTCGGGTTAAATCCGTAGTTTCTCACCATGTCGCCAGGTTTAGAACGTGAATGAAGTGAATGAAAGAGCACCCGCTCCCTGATTTTGGATGACACCACCGGCTGTTTGCAATGCAACAGGCGGCTGGAGGAAACAGGCTACCCGTTAAAAGGATATAACTGTTTTACATGGTTGAGGAACTGTTGCGCCGCGGCGACGGACAAGCTCAATTGCCATGTCTCTGCTGTGCGTCAGAGGGGAGTTGTCCATGATACACATTTGATATGTTTACTTCATGAAATATTTCTTAGAGTGCTGATGTGAATGTTTGGTTTCGGTAAAGTTTGAATGGCTTTCTTGGGTTGTACATGCGCGCTAGTTTAAACTTCCGCGGCAGCTGGTGATGTTAGAATTATAAGGTTCTATGTCCAACTATTGTCGAAAATGAGTTATTTACATATACTTAATTGTTGGACATATATTAATGTAATTGCAGTGTAATTTTTTTTAAGAGGGTTTTTTTGTTCCGTAATTTATAAATGTAGAAAGTAGAAACATCACATACCAAGGTTCTATTTGTGATCCAATCATAACCCGAATGAACACAGACGGACCAATCAAAATCCACCTCTTAGCCATGTAGTTCATCTGTGGCTTTAACATAAAGTTAAATAATAATGTTAGTTTACATAACGTAACACATGTTAGCAGTTAACATGACCACCTTACAATTCGTTAGCTAACGTTAGCTAGTTCGCTAACATTAGTATTAGCCAGCTCACCATCAACTTGACATGTGCAGCTTAGTTAGCTAACATTACCTAACGTTACCTGCCTTGTGTTAGAAATTATTTTTATGGAAACAGTTGCATCATAATGCTCAATAGCAGACGAGTAAATAAAGCTTTTCAGTTCTTTATTTAGGGTGATTAAAAAAGTGTATTTGATATGTGCAAATCAATTGAATTAACTTGTTTTTTAATCAATCTGATTCAGGAAATATTTGTTTGGTAATCATTAACTCTCGATTGAGAAGTGTTGGAAATTATTTTTTATAAAAACAGTTTATTATTGCTATAAGAAAAATACATTACTGCAGTGTGCTAAATTTACTAATGTGATGGCCTGTTGATAAATGAGAGATGAATTAAGCATTAGTCCCGTGGTACGTTGGATGAATACATGGAGAGGTTAAGCCAGGTCATCAAGAAGGATGTTGCAACACACGCTTTACACAAAGAGCTATAGTGGAAAAGTACCAGGCTAGGGAGGACATACCAGAGTAGGTATCTTATCTCTTACAGGGTGCTGACTCCGCAGATGGGATGAATGGTGTGACCAGCCCGTGAACAACAAGGGATGCCAAGTCTAAACCACGGTTCCTCCCCAACCAAATAGCCAATCACAATCACTTTGTTTACTGTAAATGCTTTGTTTGACTGTTTGAATGCATCCATTTTTGGAGGGTTGGTTACAGATTAACAGCTTGCTGACTGTGATTTTCTTCGCCAAAACTGGTCCTTGTACAAGCCTAGAATTCTGACATATAAATAAATAGCTAAAAGTAAGAAGTAGTTTGTCTTCTCCTTCAAATAAACGAGCACGTTTTCACACTTGCATATTATGAATGGATCTTAGCTAACTTTAGTTGCAAGATTATTCAATTCATTGCTGTCAGTAAGACCAACCATCAACAGGGCCAGTTACTAAATTGACTTTTGAAAAATGCTCACGTTGTACTTAAAATGGTGAAGTTTTGGAAGAACTTTTATGATACTAAGTTGTACACTAACAATACATGTATTAAGTATACTTAAGGTATGTTAGATATACTGCTTTATATCCTTGATATATAAAGTATACTGACAGTTTAAAAGCAGATTTAAAGTGGTATAAATGATACATTATTAGTGAAGAACTTAGTATGAACTTAGTATGATAAAAGTCGGCCCATTCATTTTAGATTATTTAGGTTGTTTTTGTTACATAAATGGTGGTTTATAATAATGGTTAAATGATGGTTTAATCAAAGAAATGAACAATGGTTTTAAAAGATGTTTAAGAGGTTTTTAAAAGTTTGTACATTATTCACAATTTTTCCGCAAATAAAAAGAACCCTATTTTGCACAATTTGCTTTTTTGGCTTTGATATAATAATATATTATATATAAATCAATTCATTCAAATCAATGTTCATAGTTATTCTTTGAAATGTAGGGTTTTACATTATGAAGGGTGAGATGGAACTTTATAATTCTGAACAGGATCTGAGCTCTCAGAATTATAAGGTTCCATCTCCGTTTGGACCATCTAAAAAAAAAACATTTCCAAATGTTCCAGGATTTTCATATTCTATACTCTTAAGTACCTGTAGGATGATGGTCTTGTTGAGCTATAAAAGTAGAGTATACTACATAACAGTTTTGCCAGCAGGATGCTCAATATCTCTGAACTACACTCAACGGAGATGGAACCTTATAGCTAAACTGAAGTTATGATTATTTGTGAGTTTATTGTACGACATCTTGTATGACATTTTAAAAGAGAATGAAACTGATGCAGAAACAAAAATGCAGAAGTGTTTATTTAAGGTCGTACATAAGGCATACAGTGCGTCCATGTACACTACAAGAACAGCCGGAGAGGTTGGGCTCTAGGTGAGTGCAACGACTCGTTGATTGGTCATGGTTGGAAACCTTTGTGCTGTTGTGTCCATGACAACGTCCCTGAGATTGAGAGGCAAGCATCTCTTGCCCCATGAACCATCCCAGTTGGTGTAGGGTTATTGTTAACAGCAGTGAGGCAGCCTCGATATGCGCCTGTCGGTAGGAGGGTTGGCGGCAGCTCCTCTGTCCAATCTGCTCAAATACATTACAATAGAATTAGTGGGAGAGGTGGGCGGATTGTATCGTATTTGGCATTCATAATCGTTAGTGACAATTTATCTAGCCACCGGAGAAATACAATTAGAATGATTCCACTCCTTCCCTAGAACAGTAAAGTCACTTCAGTTCATAAATTCTGTTTGTTCATAGAAGGTTGACATGCAAACATTGTCTGTAAAATAATCGTCCTGCCTAATCTTGAACAGCGCTTCCCAAATTGACAATGGCATTATGATAAAAAAATAAAACAAAACAATTACATTCTTTTATTTGCTCCATGTTTTAACGCAAATTTAGCCAGCTGGTGATAGTTGTGCTCACAGACCTGTGTCATTACAACAGAGAGCAAACAAATCTCACTTTTGGTGCATGTCTATTTGTAATTACATAATAAATAATAAATACATATGGGTATGTAAATAGCCTAAACCTATCGATGGTACATCGACTGGGTAAATGGTATATGAATGACAGTCATCCAATATGCTGCAAAAGAAATAACGCCATGCTCGTTGCCTGCACGCCTCCTTTCTCGTCGACATATTTCAGAGAAAATACATGGCTGCAGTCGGTATGGACGCTGTAGCCTATATTGATGATTTGTGTAAATTGCATTTGTATTCATATGCATTTTGAGAGCCTCAGGTATTCAGTAGTCATTTCAAGTCCAAAACACTGTTTGTATTTGCAGTAATATGGAATGAGCGAAACCAAGGGGAATACTGTACATGTCCGCTATCGTAAAATGTCCATTCCAGTCGGCTATACCGGGGGGAAAAGACACGCCTCTGCTATGAAAGACATTGAAGAGAGACGTGGCCAAATTAGTTGTCAACAATTGTCGTCATTTTTTCCAACACAGCTTCTCAATAGTGTCCTATTTGTCACCAAAAGTATTCGACTCTGCCTCTCTCGCAGTGGCGTTTTTACATTAGGGGCAGGTGGGGCAGTGCCCCACCAAAGGTGGCGCTGTGGTGCAAGTGCTTGTTACATTTGAACGTTGTGACAACATGTATTTTATATTTAATACAAAATAGTGATTCAGTGGTGAAATTGGTGTGTATAAATATAATAAACTTGACTCACAATACTTATAGTGCTGTTTTGGAGTAATTACTCTAGTGTGTGTGTGTGTTCTCGCGCTCCTGCTGTGCTCCTTGTTCTATCTCTCTGCTGTGGGGCAGTGGAGCACTCTGCCCCATCGTTGCTAAGGGAACAACGTGAGCGTGATTGGTGTCAGCAGGGAAAACCTCCCGCAAATTATATTGGGTGGAGGGGCGGAAATGTTTCTGCCTCTATGAATTCTGCCTAGCAACAGGTGGCAAAAAAAAATTAAACGCTAATGTCGTTAACATGGCCTAACGTGACAGGAAATAATCACAAAGCAATTCAGTTGATCTACTTTATGTCTATTGCTAATGCTAGCTAGCTAAAGTTTTCACATTGAATCGTGTAGATTATTTGTTGACCGTGCGGTTTAGTACATTACCTTTGGAAGAGAAGTTGGAGATAAAACGTTTAGGGTCAAACAGACCAGAAGACTTTGTCCTGCTTCAGGCTGGGGACAAAGTGACCCGTACGTTCAAACTGGAATGGTTTATCAAAAAGGGATGGCTAACCGCTAGCACCTCGAAACATGCACTGTTCTGTTTTCCATGTATACTTTTTGATGGAGACTCTGTTTGGGCATCAGCTGGATTCAAAGACATTAAACATCTGTCAGAAAGAACAGCGAAGCATGAAAGCTCTGTGTTCCATCTGAATTGTGCCATGAAGTTGGGTTTACTGGGGCAGATCAACATCCAGGGACAACTAGATGGTTCATATCGCCGTAGCATCGTGGAGCACAACAAACAGACAGAGGAGAATCGGTATGTTCTGGGGAGGCTGATCACTTGCATCAAACTCTGTGGGAAGTGGGAAATGGGTTTGCGTGGTCACGACGAGTCAGCCAACTCACTAAACCCAGGCATTTTTAGGTGCATTTTTGAGACGATGTGTGAGGGAGACACCAGGCTCAAAAGACACTATGACAAGCTGCCTTACTTCAAGGGGACATCTAGCACCGTTCAAAACGAACTCTTGGATTGCATGTATGAGGTCTACAGGGAAGAAGTGGCCAAACAATTGAGAGAGACCCAGCTTGTCGCTGTCCAGGCAGATGACACTACCGATATATCATGCAAATCCCAATTGGTCATAGTGTTGAGATACATGGTAGACAACACTGTCACGGAGCGATTCCTAGAGTTCATGGAAGTGAAGGATAAAACTGCCGTCGGCCTTTCCAACGTAATCAAACAAGCCCTTGAGCCCCTGGGGCTGACTGACAAACTCCTTGCACAAACATGATGGGGTAGCGGTGATGAGTGGTAATGTAGGCGACGTGCAAACACTGATGAAGGTGACCTACCCAAACGTAATATTTGTGCTATGCCCATGTGAAAGAAATGAGAGAGAGATCAGATGTGATTGCTAGCCAAGCTAGCGAGGGTGCAGCTAAGCACAGGAAAACAAACATGGCTGCAGTGATGAAGGAGGCCTGCGACACCATGATTTCTCAAGTGGAGGACTGGTTCTCCAAAATTGACTACCTTATTGCAGCACAGCTGGTGGACTGCTCATTGTTCCCGAAGTCTCTACTGTCATTCCCATTGGCCCAACTCAGCTGTGCTATCAAGCTATGGCCCACAGCCCTGAACAACAAGGACAAGTTGCAAACAGAGCTGGCTACTCTCTACTACCACACTGAGCTGCATACAGGAAAATCAGCACTGTCTCTATTCCAGACCATTCACGAAAACAACCTGCAAGAGGCCTTGTCTGAAACCTGCACTCTGCTAAGGATCATCATCAGAGGAACTTTTCAACATTGAAGAGGATTAAGACATTCGCAAGAAACACAATGGGACAACAGCGACTGAACGCCCTTGTCAAACTTGATAAAACTTTCCTACAAGTTAACAATGTGCCGCATGCTTGTATTTTGATAAAGCATGCAACTTATTGAAGACACGTGTGTCTGTCTCATCTTTTTACTTTGTTGCAGTATAGGAAACCTCAATGTAGCGTTCTGTGTCACGCTGAGCGCTGAAACGTATGAAGTGTATTCAATTTTGAAATCTTTCTGCTCCCTGGCACTCACAGCGCAGCCCATAACCTATGCCTACCGAAGACTACCTTTATTATTTGTGGTGGTGACGTCATACAAAACTGCCCCTCCAGAAATGCCATGTTAAATCGCCACTGCTCTCTCGCCAGGACATTCAGCACCCTATTATAACTGTAGGCTAATTTTCTACCCAGTCTCAATCCCACTGAAACCCAACATGCTGCACTTACTCTTGTCACGCATGAATATCCCTAACTTCATTCTGTTACATTATTACAGCTGACTCGCGCTTACTCATGTTAGACAGGCAAACCCAGCTCTTCTCACCACCTTGTGGTGGTTACCGGCAGTACTTCACAACGCATATATACGGTATGGCGGCAGCTTTGAAGTGCAGCACCGGTTTGCAGGAATTAAGAAATAGAAATGATCATAAAGCCTTCTTTGCAGTAATATCACACACACACACACACACACACACACACACACACACACACCTGTGCACAACAACAGAGCTACTAATACTTGTGTCAGAAAACGTGCTCTTTATTTGAAGGAGAAGACAAACTACTTATTACTTTTAGCTATTTATTTATATGTCAAAATTCTAGGCTTGTACAAGGACCACTTTTGGAGAAGAAAATCACAGTCAGCAAGCTGTTAATCTGTAACCAACCCTCCAAAAATGGATGCATTCAAACAGTCAAACAAAGCATTTACAGAATACAAAATGATTATGATTGGCTATTTGGTTGGGGAGGAACCGCGGTTTAGACTTGGCATCCCTTGTTGTTCACGGGCTGGTCACACCATTCATCCCAGCTGCGGAGTCAGAGATAAGATACCTACTCTGGTATGTCCTCCCTAGCCTGTCCTCCGTAGCCTTGTACTTTCCACTATAGCTCTTTGTGTAAGCGTGTGTTGCAACATCTTTCTTGATGACCTGGCTTAACCTCTCCATGTATTAATCCAACGTACTATGGGACTAATGCTTGATCCATCGCTCATTTATCAACAGGCCATCACATTAGTACATTTAGCACACTGCAGTTATAGCAATAATAAACTGTTTTTATAAAAATAATTTCTAACACTTGGATAGAAAATGTGCCTTTATTCATGCCTTGTTCAAACCATTGTCATAGTTTATCCACAACATGTCTGATACTCCAAGCTTACTATTAAACAGAAGTAGCAAGCTAGATATTGTTTTCAGTCAGAAATGATTGCAGTCTGCTATCAGTATTCAGGTCGCGTGGCATTAGCTAGCCGAAAATCTGACTGGCTTTACCGTTAACTAGAGCATTACAAATTTTAGTTTTTTAATTCCAGTTTGTTGTAGGCAAGACATTGGTGAAGACAATCATATAACATTTGTTAAGGCAGTTTGCCAGTGAGGTTGAGGTAAAACATTATTTTGTTCACCTGTTAATCCTAACCCAAGTGTGGCTGAGGACATTTTATTTGAAAAGGGGGGTGACAAATATTAGGACTATATGATATGAGGATATCTGAGGACTCTTTGCTTCTAAAACAGGAGGAAATCTTCGATGAGCCAAACATGTAAGTTCCATTAATTATGATTTGTCATAATTCACTGTTAAACTAAAGTGGTTTGATGATAACATGAACAGCCTAAACGGCTGAGTTAGTCAGAATGAGAGCCATGTTTGTGTCCTCCTGCAGAGAGGAGGTCATGGAGCAAAGCATCAACGACTACCTGCAGCGACTGGAGAAGATGCTGGACATCCTGGAGTTACAGCTGGTTGCTCACCTGTACTCTGACTCCTCCTCTGACTCCGCTTCCTGCTCCAGTTGCCCCCCCTCGTCTCAGTCATCCAGGTGCTACTCCCAGACGCCCTATAGAACGTGTCGCCATAGGAACAGAAGAGGCGGGAACAGGTGTCCAGACGTGCCACACTCTTCCCAGACAAGAAGTGATGCCTGCCAGCATGACTTCCAGTTCATCACAGTTCCTCTGAGAACACAACCTCTGACCTCCTGCTGTCTCTGGAGTTCCATGACTCTGACCTCCATCACAACCAGCACAAACAACCAGCCCTGACCACTAACCCCCACCTCACTCTCAAACAGAGCCCTGACCGTAGCCCTACCCCCAGATCAGGAGGGGTGGTCGTGCAGCGGAGGCGTGGACCCCCAGAGGCCCAGTGCCGTCCCAGACACCCCCTGGAGTCCGGCGTGAGTACCTTCTGCCCACGTGCCAATTCTCCGGGCCGGCCTGTCACCATGGCAAGGGAGGGCAAGCCCATCATGATGTTCCTACAGGGCGCCTCCGTCCCCCTCCTCTCCCAGGAGACCAGAGAGAAGCTGGAGTCGCACCTCCGACGCAAACTCAGCCAGCGGCTCTGGGGCTTCCCCCGGCTGGTCACCAGGTACGTGGGAGATCTGGCGTCTCTGCTGGTGCCCTCACTGGCCAAGACCGGTAGTGCAGGAGACGGCAGGATTATGGGTCTTGTGACCCACTCTGTGGCATTCTCTCTGTGGGACACCCGGCTAAGGATCCAGAGCAGACCACAGGCTAATCCCAACCTGAACACAAAGCCTGACTCTAACCTGAACACGGCCATCCTGGTCCAGCCGGCTGGTACTGGTGACACCCCCACCTCCCAGGGACATGAGCCTGAGGAGGAAGTGTCTGAATGTCAAACTGTCTCACTTCCCCCGCCTGGTGGTCCAGTCCTACCATGCAGCCAGCCAGCCTATAAGAGAGGTTTCCTCCACCAGCCAGCCTATCAGGGAGGTTCCCTTAGTTAGCCAGCCTATCAAGGAGGTTCGTTTAGCCAGCCAGCCTATCAGGGAGGTTCGCTTAGCCAGCCAGCCTATCAGGGAGGCTCCCTTCGCCAGCCAGCCTATCAGGGAGGGTCCCTCCACCAGCCAGCCTATCAGGGAGGTTCCCTCAGCCAGCCAGCCAATCAGGAAGGTTTCCCTAGCCAGCCATCAGGAAGCCAGCAGCTCTGTATTTTGCATACTGTGTAAATGACCAATAACATTTGATTTGATATTTTATAGCATTGTAAATCACAGAGACTTCCTTCATAAATGACAAAAGTGCCGCCTCGACTGTAAACAAAGCCGTGCCTCAGCAGTGGATACAGCCATGTCAGCTGACCAATGACAGTACAGATCACCAGCTATCGGAGGAGGCTGGTGGAGGTAGAAATCGGAGGACAGGCTCATTGTAATGCATGGAATGAAAAACATGTGTCTTTGATACCACTCCTCATTCCACTCCATGAATTACAATGAGCCCCGTCCTCCGATTTCTACCTCCACCAGCCTCCATTGGTTTACACAGTAGGGTGAGGCTAATGCACAAACCCCACAGCATCATCCCAGAAACCACTACCCCAATACAGCAGTCCACTTACCCCAATACAGCAGAAACACTGTGTGATTCATTTACTTATTTTGGATTTGCACACACACAATACCAAATAAAGGACAAAATGGAAACACAGGGGAGGTTAAGAAACCCAGAAGGGCTTGTCGAGAAGCCTCCCCTAAAAAGTAATAGAATAATTACAGAAAATGTACATAATATTAATAGTAAAATTAAATTTGCCTAGTCTAAAATGTGCATTGTGAGACAAAAGTTAAAAATGTTAATGAAAACAACAAATTTTAATTAAATGAAAATAAAAGAATATGAAATACATTAACTGAAAAGGAATATTAAGACAGTTACTCCAAGAGATATTTCTTTATGTTTTTTTAATTGGCAACAATAATAAAAGGTAGATATAATCATTCTCGTATTGAAAGGTAGGCTTTACAACACGGTAAACGGTAGGTAGAGTTGTCGAAAGTCTGGCCCTCCCTCGACCTCCATCTCCACCTGAGCATGCCACTCAGAACTGTAGTAGGGGGCTTCGGCGCTTAAATCATGGCAGGCTCCCTTATGGACGAGCAGGGATGATGGTGTCATGTGGGTACCGATGGATTACGGGTGGAGCGCCTCAGCGAGGGGGGCTGGCTCCATCTCGTGTCTAGAAGTTTCTGGGGAAGCTGAGAGCTCGGCTCAGGGGATGATTCAGGATGGGCTTAAAGAATAGGTTGTTGAGCCAGAGGGGGGAGAGGAAGATGTTGATGTCAATGTCTCTCCTGGGGACCTCCCTGTGACGGTTCTCACTCCCACTCTGCTCTCTGAGGAGGGGCAGGTGGGGTCGGGGGTGGCGGATGGGAGGGTACCCACGGAGACTGTGGTTACGGAGGGTATGGAGGAATTTTGTCACCTCCCCTGTCAATCTTCACATTGTTGTTATCTATCGTCCACCAGGTCAGCTTGGCCACTTCTTAGATGAGATGGATGAGCTACTTCCCTGAGGATGGCACACCGCTCACAATACTGGGTGACTTCAACATCCAGTCGGAGAAGCTTCACTCGTCTGGAGCACTTGACCTTCTCTCCTCCTTTGGCCTTACCCTGTCCCACTCTCCTCCCACTCATAAGGCGGGCAATCAGCTCAACCTTGTCTTCACAAGATCCTCCCATACCTCACAGTTACCCCACTTCCTCTTTCTGATCATCATCATTTCGTATCCTTCTCCCTCCCTCTCAAATGCTCACCCTCCCAGCCAGTTTCTACCCACACTGTATCCTCTCATCGCAACCTGCACACCCTCTCTCTTCCTCTGTCTTATCCGCCATACCCTCTGTTGAATCCTTCTCTCTTCTATCCACTGATGCAGCTTCCTCCACCCTCCTGTCCTCTCTTTCCTCATCCTTCGACTCTCTCTGTCCACAGATCTGGGGCTGGCACCATCCACTCCACGTGCTCCCTGGCTATCTGAAAGGAAGAGAGGAAATGGAGAAAATCTGGCCTTCCTGATGCTCTAGACCCTTATCTCTCTCTTCTCCTCAACTACACCTCATCTGCATCAGCTGCTAAAGCTTTATACTACCATTCCAAAATGCAATCCTCAGTCTCTGACCCAAGGAAACTGTTCTCCACATTTTCCTCACTCCTCAACCCTCCTTCTCCCCCTCCTCCTTCCTCTCTGTCTGCCGATGACTTTGTCACCTACTTTGAAAAGAAGGTTGATGACATTAGCAGCTCCTTCCCTCTACCTCTCACCAACAATGCTACCTTTCCTCCCAAACCCACTGTGCAACACCCAGTCTCTGGTTTATCAGATTTCTCCCCCCTCTCTCCTGATGATGTTCTAAAACTGGTCACATCCAAGCGGGCAACCACCTGCCCCCTCGATCCTATCCTCTCCCCCTTTCTCCAATCCATCTCCTCTGTTCCTTACCACTGGGACTCTGTCCCAGCTGCCTTCAAGGCAGCCAGAAATGCCAGAAATGTAAATGTAAATAAATTAGGAATATGTCGTAGGGCTCCTTTGTGACCTGGAGTACCCACTGCTGGATTTTGAGATGTATGTGCTACTAACACATGAATTATAACCAGCAAAGAAGCACACTATATACTACTGATGTTATGTACTACTAATATGCTGAAGTATAACCAGCAAAACATATTATATACTACAAGTGATATGTACTACTAAGGTACTGAATGTCTAATGGCAAGAAATACTATTCAGACATAAAACTGATCAAATAACTCTGGGTTGATTTATGTTGAAGGTTTTGCCTGTTTTATGATTTGAAGGATGAATCTGATCTGTTTAACTATGTGTAACAAATAAAGTTGAAATGTAATAAATTGGAAAGGGAAGGAGAGAAAGGGGAATTAAGTCAAAGTTGAGACAGGTTTGGGTTGAGTCCAGAAGGCAGTGGATTCTGATAAAGTAATAGTCAAGGACGACCCAGGTAAGGAGGAACTGTAAATATCAAGGGGTCCTAGAAGCTTTGCTTACGTGAAACAGTTATGCTCAGAGGAGCTCATGAAGGGGGTTATACAAATTTATTTTTTTAGCATTTTCCACAGATCTCCCAGGAGGACAGATCCCTATAGAGACAAGGAAGTCTAGCCTAATCAGGTTTTCACGACTAAAATCCTCTCTGGTGAGAGTTTTCGAATCGGAAAACCCCCAGTCTGAATTGCTGTTAGCATCAGAAGTAGGCTCACTCTTTTGGCTGCCTATATCCAGTGAAAGGGATTGCTAGGGGTTGAATGACCACTTCACTTGTACTGGGAGGTAGGCCATTGTAGATCCCCGGCTAAGGGTACAGTGCTGCTTCTGAGAAATCGGCCGGGCTGATAGAGGATTCAAGAGTATTTCGGCAATGGCCACTGTCGATACTGTACACAGCCTCTCTAAAGTTATTATAAGTTGTTGTCCTTATTTTTCTTCAAGAACTATAATGTCTATCAGAATTTGGTTTTATTTCCTTTAATTCTTTGTTAAGTCCTTTTACTCCAATCTATTTTATTTATTTTATTTTACTTTAGTCACTTTAGTATTACACTTTTGTTATATTTTGTTAAAATACTTTACTCTTACAATACTCATACGTACAGTTAGGTCCGGAAATATTTGGACAGTGGCACAATTTTCATAATTTTGGCTCTGTACGCCACAACAATGGATTTGAAATGAAACAATGGAGATGCAATTGAAGGGCAGACTTTCAGCTTTAATTCAAGGGGCTGAACAAAAATATTGTACGAAACGTTTAGGAATTGCAACCATTTTTATACACAGTCCCCCATTTTCAGAGGCTCAAATGTAATTGGACAAATTAACATGATCATAAATGAAATTTTGATTTTGGTCCTAACCTTGGGCCTGACCCTAACCCTGACCCTGGGCCTGATCCTAACCCTAACTCTAGGACTAATCCTAACCCTAAACATAACCCTAGGCCTAATCCTAACCATAGGCCTAATCCTCACCCTAGGCCTGATCCTAACCCTGGCCCTGACCCTAACCCTAGGCCTAATCCTAACCCTAGGCCGAATCCTAACCCTAAACATAACCCTAGGCCTAACCCTAACCCTGGGCCAGACCCTAGTCCTAATCCTAACCCTAAACCTAGCCCCATCTTGAGTGGGATTGGCTCTGGCTGTGCCCCAGTGGTGCCTGTGAGAGAGAGAGGGGACCCTGGACAAACAGTGCAGATAATGGTTCATGCAGTGAGTTCACAGAAATCGACCGATGGAGCACAAGTTGGTCCTGAGGATGACTGTGCGATGTTTGATCTTTGTCCCACCTTTGACTTGGGACTGATGAGGGACTCTACATCTGATTCATCTCATGAAACTAGTGGTTTGGCAGCTGATAATGTGATAATACTGACCTTGGTATGGGGGTGGCTGTGGTCAGGGAGGCACCTCTCACTAATGTGGCAGTGGAGGTGTCAGACTCCATATCTGCATCTCCGCTTAAGACAGTTGGACGATGGCTTGGTCTGGGCCCCCTGGGGAGACACTGGCCGGGAGGGGTCAGGGAGTGAGTGACTCTGTGGAGGAACCCATTCCTGCAGACGATATTCCATCTAGTCCCCCGGCCACCCAGGGTACTGCTACTGCTCCTCCCCCTCCTCGGCAGAGGCTGACCCGCCATATTAACACCTTCCAAAAGGGTGTCCAGGGGTCCTTAGAGGTGAGGGAAGCGGTGGTTGTAGTTGGGGATTCTAATTTGTCCAGAATCACTCATTACAATTACCCACTGGTGCAGGTGGATAGTTTTCCTGGGGCCCAAATACACCATCTTAGGGGTATTCTGGAGAAGTTGGATACCTGCCCCAATACCCAGAAGGTTGTGCTCTCGGTGGGCCTTAACAACTGTTTGAGAGAAAATCAGATCAATACCATCAAAAAGCAATTTCAACAATTAGTTGCAGTGGTGGGAAGGGTCTTTCCCCAGGCGGAAGTTTTTGTGCCTTTGATTCAGTTCTCAACACGGCTCCCACCAGGAGTATAACCTTTAATAAAACAGACTAATGCCTTCTTCGAAGCACATTATAGGGTGCTGATGGGTGTGGAAGGACACCTCTTTAGTGTACAGCCTCGGGACCCGGTGCATTGGACGAATAGAACAGCAATGGCTATCCTGGATTCATGGATGAAACAGTTAAACTTGAGGCTGGGGGACCGAGATAGCTTTCCCCCACACAATCTAACATACTCAATCTTTCACTTACCTACAGCTTGCCGGAACCAGAGCAGATGCTGTTAGAGAAGGGCCTCTCCTTTATTTCAACGCCACTGGGGATGGACAAGGACAGTCTTCGAAGAGGCCTATATGGGTATCACAAACGGTTAAAATTATTGGATCATTTTGATTACAACGCGGATTCTGTTTCGAAACCGTTCATCGAGCCCTCGAAATGGGAACCTGAGTGGGATTCAGTCTCTGAACCAATAAAACAATTGATCAAGCGTGACATTCGTGGGCTCGAGGTTTCTAACAGAATTACAGGACAAAATCATCTGTCAGTACAACAACGACAAACGAAACCAGGACATAGTTCTAAAACCTGCAGACAAGGGATCGAAAATGGTTATCATGGATAAAACTCAGTATCTCACAGAGGCTAACAGACAACTACATAATGCTAGACACGCTCCTTACAGCTGGAGACGCAGAGTAGGATTAGGGAGATTGTGGGAGAGCTTTATGAGAAGAAATATATTTCTTCCAAACTAAAATATTACCTGTTTGGTTTAGACTCTCCACGTCCACGAAAATTCTATCTCCTTCCGAAGATCCATAAGGATCCCAGGACTTGGACTGTCCCGCACGAAGTTACCCCTGGTCGACCGATCGTCTCCGATTGTGGGAGCGAATTGTATAGAGTAGCAGAGTACATTGATTCCTTTTTGAATCCCTTGTCACAAAAACATCCTAGCTATGTAAAAGACACATACGAGTTTGTTAATAAAATAAAAACAATAGATTCCCTCCTGGAGCAATGCTTTTCTCGATATAGATCGATATAGATTCTCTGTATACCAATATAAATACTGAATTAGGTTTAAAAGCAGTATGACAGATCTTGAAAAAATATCCTGACCCCGCTAGACCGGATGAAGCCCTTTCAGTCTTTCTCTTCTAGAATTAGGTTTGACACGGAACAACACAGATACTATCTCCAAGTGCATGGGACTACTATGGGTAAGAAGTTTGCTCCAGTATATGCCAATATATATATGGGGGATTGGGAGCAAACGGTCTTGCCCAAATGTTGCAAGATTCCATTATTATACATCCGGTACTTGGATGATATTTTTGGAGTCTGGTCTTACCCTGAGTCGGATTTCAAGCAGTTTATTAGCGTCTTGAACAAACACCATGATTCGATTACTGTAAAGTATAACCTACAACCTGAAAAAATCGAATTTTTGGATACCGAGGTTTTCATTATGAGAGGGGACGATGGGGTGGGTGGTCTGGGGACTAGGGTGTACTTTAAACCCACTGATGCCCACACCTTGTTACATAAAATAAGTTACCATCCTAAACATACTTATAAGGGGATTGTAAAATCCCAACTGATGAGGTTTAATAGAATATGTACAAGGCCTGAGGATATCGAGTTGGCAATAGGAGTGCTCTTCAAAGCTCTTAGACCAAGGGGTTACAGTCGAACATTTCTCCGCTCTATTAAAGCTGAAGTACAACAGAGCTTTCAACAGGTACAAAGGCCTGGTAGCACGGATAAAAATTATAACATTGTTCCACTTGTGACCACTTTCTCCTCTGCCTCTTTAAAACTGAACTCCAGGGTAAAAAGTCATTTTAAAAAACTGCAGGACGTTATTGAGCCTCTGTCAAACTTTAAAATCATATCAGCCTTTAAAAGGAATAAAAATCTAAAAGATTTGTTGGTTCATGCCTCGTTAAATAGTGGGGGGGAAAAAAGATGCACAGTGTTACATCTGGCAATGTGTTTTACGGCAATGTGCGATTCACGTGACCGTACCTGTTTTCAGTTAGTGGCATTTTGGTTAATAAAATGGAGAGCACGCTCCGAAGTTAGCTCTGGCTTCAGTCTCCGTTATTAAAACCTAACATTGGGACTGATTGCTCCTTACCACCACCCTCCCCCTTCCTAGCCCTACCGGGGGAACCACCGGTGCCGTGGCCTCGCTGGATTTCCTCGTTCGAAACATATATTCTAGCTGCCGGCTTAGAGGATGCCATGGAGCTACTAAAAGCACATTTCGCAGCTCCACAAAGTGCTCTGCTCCGTCGCGTCATATTCCGACGGAGGCACCAACGGTCGGGTGAGTCGGTGAAGCAGTTCGTGGCTGATTTACGAGGTTTAGCTAACTTGTACAAGTTCGGGGCTTTACAGGACGAAATGATAAGGGACCACCTGATACTGCACACGAACTGTGACAAAATAAGGGAAAGACTGCTACTGGAAAATGATGATTTAACATTAGCATCAGCTCTACACCTTGCAGTTCAGGTTGAATCTGCTGCAAATCTTGAATCTGAATGTTCAGCTAGTTTATCCACCTCTTCCAACTCTCTAGCACTGGCCAGGGCAGCGGGCCCACTCGAGTCACGGGTGCCCCTCCTCCACGTGAGTGCAGACAGCAGCAAGGAGAACATATTACTAGCCTCTCAGTCACGTGACCACCCACACCAGCCATGTGGGAATTGTGGCTCTTCTGCGCACAATTCAAGAGCTCAGATCTGTCCTGCCCGTGGTAAAACCTGCTCCAACGGCGGGAAACTCAACCACTTTCACAAAGTGCCCCAGCTAGAGCCTCCCAGCCACCTACCACAATCATCCACAATGTTAGCTCAGGACGAGCGCCATTTAAAACATGCTCGTTGATGGTTGGTGCCCCCCAACCTTGCGGCCGTTCACAACCCTGAGCGGCCCATTCCTACCAACGAAGACCCAGGTCTCGCTGAAGATGCTGGTGGTGATGGAGGCAGTCCAACAGTCGGTGAAGTTGAGGTAGTCTGCAGTAACAGCTGGACAGCTGCCAGCCATTTTATCGCCCCAGGCCGTGCTGTTGTTTTTGATGACTCCCAGACTGGAGTGAAAAGCCCCCTGCCATCTCCCTCTGAGGCTGAATGCTTCAAACTATTCCTGACAGAGGAGCTGGTGGGAGATATAGTGGAGGATACCAACAGCTATGCCTTAGAACTACAGGACAAGACAGCGCCTGGAGTGAAGGGAAAGCTGGCTAAATGGGTGGGAAGATTTACACCTTCCTGGTGACAATCCTCATCATGGGAATAGTGAGGAAGAATTCCCTTAGGGATTACTGGAACAATGGATCCCATGTTTGCAACTCCCTTCTTTGCCGCGTCTTCGACCACTTCCTAGTCCTCCTGCATTTTGTATATAATGCCACTGCCGACCTCAATAACCTGTTACATGAAGTAAGACATGTTCTTACCAGCCTGACATCGGCATTCAGTTGGGTGTTTGTACCATATAAGGACCTATGCATTGACAAGTCCCTTATGTTATGGAAGTTCTTTGTTTATTGCGATGTGAAGACTTGATTTAGACTAAGATTTGTTCAGGACATCACTACGAGCGGCTTGGGGGGTCCGGGTCCATGGTGATGACCATGCTGGCTCGTCATCTAGGGAAGGGCCACACTTTGTACGAGGATAACTGGTACAGCAGCCCAACACTTTTTCAGCATCTGCTGTTCAACAGCACAGGGGCCTGGGGCAGAGTCTGGTCAAACAGGAAGGGGATGCCAACATTCTACAGCATCAGTGTCAGCCATAGGGAAGGTGGACTACCTGACGGGAGAGAGGAAGGGGAAACTAGACTGCATTCTCAACTACAACCTCAAAATGGGGGCAGTAGATAAGGCTGACATGGTCAACAGCTTTGTAGACTGTGCCAGTCCACTAAGTGGTATTAAAATATATTTTTCCATCTGGTTGACATTGCTCCCCTCAATGGCCACATCGTTCACCGCCAATTAACAGGTAAGATGATTACTGAATATGTTTATTTTTTTCATTAGACATATACAAATCAAATACTGTTCCATACAATTACATACAATTCCATGCCTACCCACTCTCACATAATCTATCATTCTCCCCACTCCCTCTCACTCATAGGTGAGAGGATTATGGGGCCAGGATGGTGGGGCCTGAATAATGAAATGCCGCTGGACAGATGGGGGTATTTGAAATTGAGGAGTGAGTTTACCATCTCAACTGGGTTGAGCTCAGAAACAAGGCCAAAAGTCATTTTTTAAACCTACCCAAACCCAAAACCTAACCTTCACCAGAACCCTTTCCCTGACTCTCACTCTCACCCTCAGACTCTCACACCAGTCCTAGAGGAGGAGAAAATGGCTACTCTACCTCCAGGAGACTTCAAGCTTAATTGGTCAAAGGAGAGTTGGCAACCAAGGGGTACTTTTGTTTTTGCTTGTGTCTGTTTGATCTCACAGAGTAGTAGAAGCCTAATTGCTCTACAGGGGATGAAGAGAAACTGTTGACGCATGACCTAATGACCAGATAAACATGTTGACTGTGTTGGCCATCTGTCCCACAGAGGTATGGGCTATCATGTAATTCTACAATTGTTTTGTCAACACCTGTGTTCATTAGGAATATCTTTGGTTACGCTCATTGAAAACATAATAGCAATTTGTACCAGTTTAGATTGATGAGAATATCAAGAATCCCCCCATAACCTAACCCCTCTCTGAAAGGTCAATTTCAGCATCACTTTCGATATTCAATTGAGTCATATTTAAACATTTTTATTGCACTCAATACAATGCTGGAATGTTATGTGGTGGTAGCTTGAAATCTGCTTTTTATATCCCTGAATGAACTAAATACTACTAAAAAGAAACCTTAAATGTATTTTTGGAGTGCGGACCAGCAACATTGTTTTGGAATTCTGTTACATTTTGGTCAATGCACTTGTTCTGAGCGCAGTGATCACACAAGCTTGAAACATTTTCTCCATTTTACTCTGTTTAATTCCACTGAATATCTGTCTGGAGCTGCCACTATTGAAACCATTTAAACCTATATTATTAAAGAAGGGCGTAGCTTCATAGAACTAGTTAGTGATTGGATAACCTTAAAGGGGCAATCTGTTGCGGTTCCCCCTCCTAACCAACCCTCTGGCACCACCTCAAAGCTGCGGTGGTCATCACTGGAGCGTCTTCCTCCCAGTTGACAGCACACCTGGACCCAATCCTCAATCAGCACACCTGCAACCCATCCCCAATCAGCACCCTATAAGAACCCTGCCCAATCTTCACTCCAGTGTCAGCTCGTACTGTGACTTACGGTAAACTTTCCACGAGACCCTCCCGAGTTTTCCTAGCTGTTCCTTGTGTTTTGTCTTTTCCCTTGCGACTCACCTTGTTCTTCTGTGCCCCTCCAGAATGCTTGTTTTCCTCGGACCTCCTCGTCAACCCTCCCACGGACCTACCCCTCTCTACTACTGAATTCCCCCATTAACGAACCCTGGACCGGACCCCAACGACTACCCCTACGGATTACCCACAGTTCTCTCCCCCGCTATCGACCCCCGGACTGACAACCCCTTGGATTATTCTTCTCTCCCCTACCCCTCTCCTTATTAATAATATTATTATTATTATTATTATTATTTACCATTAAATACGCCTTCGGGCTAAACCCTACCCTCTCTGTGTGCCGTCATTTGGTTCCTCAGATGTTCCGGGGTAACACAATCTGGGATTTAAAACCAATTTTTTTGGTAAACAGCTGAGGGATGGGGCTGGAGAAATGGAACCACTATTTAATAGACTATTAGCTATGGATGCAAAGACTGACAATCCATGAGACCAAATTATACTTTTAACCATGTTTTGAAGCAACAAAAAATGTTTTTACACACTTAAGCTACTTGAGTAAAACAAGATTATATTTTGGGTTCTGATGGGGTAAGGCATTTGAATTATTTAAGAATCAGATAGATACTAAGTGTGTTAGGGTAGATTAGATTAGATTCAACTTTATTGTCATTGTGCAGAGTACAAGTACAGAGACAACGAAATGCAGTTAGCGTCTAACCAGAAGTGCAAAATAGCAGAAAGTGCAATGAACAGTATTTACAGGTAGTGCAATATATGAGCAGTATGTAGTGCAGTATAATATAAGTAGTGCAGTGTGAGCAGTATATGAGTAAGCATTAGCATTATAGCAGAGTAAATAAGTTACAGTATGAACAGTGTAGCAGCATATGAACTGTATAGTAATGCAGTCTAGCAGTATATATGTATTAACAGTACATGAGGTAGATAGCAGAATAAATATAAAGATATGTGCATTATGAACAGTATGGACAGATATGTACAGAAGAGCAGTGGTATTGAGTAAGAGCAGGGGAGGGGAGTGACAGTGCAATTGTCCGGGTGGGGGGGGGGTTGCAGGGGTTGCAGGGGTAGTAGGTTGTCAGGTAGGTGCAGTGTTCGAGTTCAGCAGGGTGACAGCCGCAGGGAAGAAGCTGCCTCTGAACCTGCTGGTTCGGGTGCGGAGAGACCCGTAGCGCCTCCCGGAGGGGAGTGGGGTGAAAAGTCTGTGGTTGGGGTGAGAAATGTCCTTGACGATGCTGCGTGCCTTACGCAAGCATCGTTTGCCCTGGACAGCTTCGATGGAGGGGAGTGAGGAACCGGTGATGCGTTGGGCAGTTTTCACCACCCTCTGCAGTGCTTTCCGGTCAGATGCCGAGCAGTTGCCATACCACACTGTGACACAGTTGGTAAGGATACTCTCAATGGTGCAGCGGTAGAAGTTCACCAGGATCTGAGGAGACAGATGTACCTTCTTTAGTCTCCTCAGGAAGAAGAGACGCTGGTGAGCCTTCTTTATCAGGGTGGAGGTGTTGAGGGTCCAGGAGAGGTCCTCAGAGATGTGGACACCCAGAAACTTGAAGCTAGTGACTCGCTCCACCTCAGTCCCGTTGATGAGGATGGGGGTGTGTGCGCCAGCTTTAGACTTCCTGAAGTCCACAATGAGCTCTTTGGTCTTCCTGGTGTTGAGAGCCAGGTTATTTTCGTTGCACCACACTGTTAGGTGCTGGACCTCCTCCCTGTAGGCCGACTCATCGTTGTTGCTGATAAGACCGATCACCGTTGTGTCGTCTGCAAACTTAACAATGGTGTTTGAGCCATGTACAGGTGTGCAGTCGTAGGTGAAGAGGGAGTAAAGGAGGGGGCTCAGCACACAGCCTTGTGGAACGCCGGTGTTCAGGGTGAGGGTTGAGGAGGTGTGGTTGTGAAGCCTAACAGACTGCGGCCTGTTGGTTAGGAAGTCCAGAATCCAGTTGCAGAGGGAGGAGTTGATGCCCAGTTGCCTGAGTTTGGAGATCAGTTTGGAGGGGATGATGGTGTTGAATGCTGAACTGAAGTCAATAAACAGCATTCTCACATAAGAGTTAGTCTTGTCGAGGTGGGACAGGGCGGAGTGAAGTGCCGTTGAAATGGCATCCTCTGTACTCCTGTTCTGCCGGTAGGCGAATTGAAAGGGGTCCAGTGTGGGTGGTAGGCAGGTCTTGAGTTGAGCTAAGACCAGCCTCTCGAAGCACTTCATGATGATGGGCGTGAGTGCCACTGGTCGGAAGTCATTTAAGGTCGTTGCAGTGGAGTGTTTTGGCACCGGCACGATGGAGGTGGTTTTAGAGTAGGGGTACTCAGTTGTTAGGTCAAGTGTATTGTTGAAAAAAAATAATATGTAGTTGGTAGGAATGTAAATCTTGACTCTCAAGCAATGTTACCTCTAAGCTGCGCAGGTGCCCAGCCCCAGGTGAATGGCCTGCACAACAGAAGTTTCAGTCCGCGCAAAAAAAAGAATCTGCACAAACTTCATGATGAACAAATAACGTTTCTGTTGTGTAGGTGAACCTAGTTTAGAAAGTATTAGCAATCAGACACAGAAGCAGAGAGACAGGGGAACAGGTACTTTAGTAGCCATGCTGTACATCTCAACAACCACAGTACACATATATACTGTAGAGATGTATACATTCCTTATGTTAGAGAGCGCCCTCTAGGATGCAATTACAGCTGGTAAAACCACACTAATGCATTATACAGTAATCCAATGAAATAATGAATGCAATGCAATAGAATGAATGTATAAGAGTTGGACACAACATCTTAACTTTTCTATCAAACAATACTTCTTCCTTCGTACCTTAGATATACTAATACCTCACAGTAACATACACTCTGTATAACGTACTGTATGTAAACACAATAACACAATGAAGTTTTCTCTTTTTTACTCATTCACTTGACAAAGTCTTTAGCCCAGCTAGGTGGGTTTCTAGACCTGTTTCTATCAGTCTCTGGCTCAGTATTGTCCAGTGCTTTATCAGAGTCAGTATCCGGGGTCAACTCTGGCAGTGCAGATAGGCGTGAGGCATTCTAAATGTAGACTGTAGATTTGATTTCCTTCTGTTTCTAAGCAGTGAATTAGCAATGAATTGAGATTATTTTCCAAAAATTTTTTTATCAGTAAACGGCCGTTAAGCCACATTAAGCTACGTTAAGCCCAATCGATTGAATTTATTTTCAAAAGGGGACATTGCTTAAATTCTTTCATCCCTTTAATGATTTTATTTTGACTTGAAATTGTCATCATAGCATCTCCGTATATTTCCCTAATGGCTGAATAATGGATAAATTTTCACATTTAGATTTTATGTCATTAAGCCTCATTAAGCTCTCGCTTTCGCCTAAATTTGACTCCTTTTGATTTAAAAAAAGATTTCTCTAAATCGTTTAGACTTTTTCTTCTCATCATAGGGAGACCTCATAAAGGAGTGCACATGATATGAATTTCAAATCTAAGACATTTTCCTTTTTACCATGGCATCCTATGACTGATGTTGGAATATTTTAAAACATTTGTCAAAAATATTTTTTTGCCTTGTTAAGCTGTTTTTCTATTTTTTTTCCCCCAATTCAATACATTCTTGTATCGAAAACTTCTTGTGTTAATTTTGTGTAATGCGTGCAAATCGGAATGTTGAGGGCAGAGATGGAAGAGGAGGGTCATTGCAAGCTACAGTGAAAGGTTTAGGGGGTGGAGACTTGCTGACAACTTTCCGGCCATCTAATCTGCAACTGTGGAACATGCTTTTAAAAAAGAGATCAAGTAATCGGTTCTAAGAACTAAACAGTTCTAGAACTTCAAGTCATAAAGGGTCCTTGTCTGGGATGCCCATTCCCCTGTCAGCTAATGTGTTTGTTAGTGACATCAACTTCATGAGCCCTAAATTCCATGTGACCATGCAGTAACAGAACATATAAAACAACCAGCATTCATGTGGAATAAACACTAACAACATCTCTATGGAACTAACAAGCACAGGGTAGCTACTTCTTAAATCATTACTGTACTCTGTAGGATTGTATCACTGATGTTATGTTATCTGTTGCGTGATTTTACCATCTACATGTAGCCGAACTAGTTATTTTACAAATGAGAATGTGTGGTATGATCTCGAAAATACATGGTGTATCATATCACAAGGGTAAAAATTCTCCCAAAATGTTTAAGTGAATAATTGTTGATTATTTTTTAGATATTACCTTGATGGACAATGTATCCATCATTACAGTGTTAAATGAGACGATGGACCACAGAGTCACACTCTTCTCTCTGTCTTTACTGTGTTACTCTGTGATTGTTCTAGTTAATGTTGCTCTCATTGTGACCATTACCTTGGATAAAACCTCCATGACCCTATGTACATCCTCCTGTGCAATTTGTGCATCAATGGACTTTATGGGACAGCAGGGTTCTACCCCAAATTCATGCTGGATCTACTGTCTCATCCTCATGTGATCTCATCCTCATGTGATGCAGGATGCCTGTTTCAGGCTTTTGTAATATACTCCTCTGCCATCTATGACCTCTCCATTTTAACAGTAATGGCATATGACAGGTATGTTGCAATATGTAAACCACTGGAGTATCACTCTGTTATGACTAACTGGAGGGTCGCTCAGTTAGTCTCATTCTCCTGGATCAGCCCAGTTTGCTGTCTGACTATGGCTTTATTACTAACTTCTAGACTAAGGTTATGTGGCTCACACATACAGAAACTTGGTCTATCGTTAAACTCTCTTGCTCTATACAGACAATTGATAATGTTGCTGGGTACTTTGTTATACTATTCTATTATGGGCATGTCGTTTTCATTGTGGGTTCTTATATGTATTTGATCAGAACATGTTTTAGGTCCATTAAGGACAGGGGAAAGTTTATGCAGACATGCGTGCCACATTTACTGGCGTTACTCAATGTCACAATTGCCTTGCTTTTTGATGTAATGTATGCTCGATACGGTTCTAGAGATTTACCACAAAGCCTTCAGAACTTCCTGGCCATAGAGTTTCAAATTTTTCCTCCAATTCTCAACCCCCTCATTTATGCGCTGAAACTGACTCAAATTAGAAACAGAGGGCAACCAGATACCAGACAAATGTATACATATTATATATGTATAAATTAAATGTATGCAATCCAGAGATCTGATCGCGCTCTCTCAAACAGAACCAAATTGTTCTGCTGCTACATGTAAAGCATATGAAATAGAACACACATTTCCATGGAGATAGAAGGTGGAAACTAAATAATCGGTTTTGTTTTGTCCAAACAGCTGTCTAGACATTGGGGGTACAGCTGGACATATTTATGGGGAGGAAGAAGGCTGATAAGGGGCAATTCTGGTGACTTTTGATGTGAGAATAACATAGTGGTTAGTGCGAGTGAAAAGCATGAAATGTTTGGGTCTCAGGTAAATTACATATACAGCTGATTTACCCGAGTTGACCCATCCGGACCGATAAACAGCTCTGCTCATGAGAGTAGGCCTACAGTGGGGGAAATAATTATTTGATCCCCTGCTGATTTTGTTAGTTTGCCCGATTACAAAGAAATGAGCGGTCTATAATTTTTATGGTACTTTTAGTTTAACAAATAGAGACAGAATATCAACAAAGAAGTCCAGAAAAAACACATTATATAAAGTTATAAATTAATTTGCATTTGATCGAAGGAAATAAGTATTTGATCCCCAAGCAAAACATGACTTAGTACTTGGTGGAGAAACCCTTGCTGGCAAGCACAGAAGTCAGACGTTTCTTATAGTTGGTCACCAGGTTTGCACACATCTCAGGAGGGATTTTGGTACACTCCTCTTTACAGATCCTCTCCAAATCCTGAAGGTTTCAAGGCTTTTGCTTGGCAACTCGAAGCTTCAGCTCCCTCCACAAATTTTCTATAGGATTAAGGTCTGGAGACTAGCTAGGCCACTCCATGACCTTAGTATGCTTCTTCTTGAGCCACTCCTTTGTTGCCTTGGCTGTATGTTTTGGGTCATTGTCATGCTGGAAGACCCATCCATGACCCATCCTCAGTGCTCTGGCTGAGGGAAGGAGGTCCTCGTCCAAGATCTTATGGTACATGGCCCTGTCCATTGGCCCCTCAATGCAGTGAAGTCGTCCTGTACCCTTAGCAGAGAAACAACCCCAAAGCATAATGTTTCCACCTCCGTGTTTGACGGTGGGGATGGTGTTCTTGGGATTGTAGCATTCAGCATTTCTCTCCCTCCAAACACGAAGAGTCGAATTTATGCCAAAGAGTTCAATTTTGGTCTCATCTGACCACATCACCTTCTCCCAAGCCTTCTCTGAATCATTTAGGTGTTCATTGGCAAACTTCAGATGGGCCTGTACATGTGCCTTCTTGAGCAGGGGGACCTTGCGGGCACTGCAGGATTTCAATCCGTTACGGTGTAGTGTGTTACCAATGGTTTTCTTGGTGACTGTGGTCCCAGCTGCCTTGAGATCATTACCAAGCTCCTCCCGTGTAGTTCTGGGCTGATCCCTCACCCTTCTCATGATCATCCTTACCCCACGAGGCAAGATCTTGCATGGAGCTCCAGGTCGAGGGCGATTGATGGTTATTTTGTATTTCTTCCATTTTCTAATAATTGCACCAACAGTTGTCTCCTTCTCACCAAGCTTTTTGCTGATGGTCTTGTAGCCCATTCCAGCCTTGTGCAGGTCTACAACTCTTACCCTGATGTCCTTTGAATGTTCTTTGGTCTTGCCCATGGTGGTGGAGAGGTTGGAATGGAAGAGATTGATTCTATTGACAGGTGTCTTTTATACCCATAACAAGCAGAGATTAGGAGTACTTTTCCTAAAGTGACAGGACTAATCTGTGTGCCTCATGGGCATATAACCGGTCTGTATGAGCCAGAATTCTTGCTGGTTTGTAGGGGATCAAATACTTATTTCCTTCGATCAAATGCAAATGAATTTATAACTTTATATAATGTGTTTTTTCTGGACTTCTTTGTTGATATTCTTTATGGTACTAAAAGTAGCATAAAAATTATAGACCGCTTATTTCTTTGTAATCGGGCAAACTAACAAAATCAGCAGGGGATCAAATAATTATTTCCCCCACTGTATATATCTGTGGGGGGACATGCAGCGTTCGGCCTGTAGAGGGAGCTACAGGACCGTGGCCGGGGTTGTGTCGGCGAGACTTTTGTTGCACACCTGCTGCGAATTAAGTCTCGTCGGCGAATGTTTAAGATGTGTGTGCTTCTGCCATTTTGGGAGGCGAGGAGAGTGGCGAGAGAGAGAGAGACGCTGGAAGCGAAGCTGGACACGAGACGGCAACTGGAAAGGTGCAGAGTGTTCGGGAGGGCTGAAAAGCCAGAGACATTTTGTGAGAACGTGAATGAATAAACGGGAAGCTGTTCCCTTAACCCAAACGCTGCGTCTGCCTCTGTGTGCAACGGACTTTGTTACAATTGGCGCCCAACCTGGGACACAGAGTAAAGGCGGAAGATGGAGACGCTAACAGCAGCAATATCGAGGATAACGCTCGTCCTCGAGCAACAGACGGCCCTGCAGCAGACCCAGCAGGCCACGCTGGAGGAGCTGACGGCGCCGAGGGTCGCGGACAGTGCCCTCCTCCAGGACTTCACCAGGGCCGGCGCCGGGGACCGGAGCGGCACCAGGTCCCCCCAAGGTCCAGCTGCAGAAGATGGGGGACCTGGACGACCCAGAGGCGTTCCTCGCGGTGTTCGAGGGGACGGCAAGGATCTCGGGGTGGCCGGTCCAAGAGTGGGCCTACCATCTGCTGCCCCTCCTGTCAGGGGAGGCGCAGCTTGTGGCCCACAGTTTGCCGGCAGCCGCCCAACGGGATTACACGTCCCTGGCCCGGGCGATTCGGGACCGCCTGGGCCTGACACCGGAGGAACACCGGCGCCGGTTTCAGGCCCTGACATTGGAGGAGGGGTGCCGGCCCTTCACCTTCGCCCAGCGGCTGGGGGACAGCGCATGGCGGTGGCTGGACCCCGAGAACAACTCGGCGGTGGAGGTCGGGAACCGGGTGGTAATGGAGCAGTTCATCGCGGGGCTCCCGGCCCGTACCGCCGCCTGGGTCCAGTACCACCGCCCCCAGGACCTCCAGACCGCCGTCGGACAGGCCGAGGACAGGCCGAGGACCATCTCTCCCTCCCACCGCGGGGGCCACAACGACCAACCCCGGCCCCGCGGCAAGGGGGGGGGGGGGCCAACGCCCAGGAGGAGTCGGGGGAGCAGAAGGAGAGAGGCCGGCGCCCGCCCCGAGGACGAGATGGCAGGGGCGCACCTATCCGGAACCGACCCCGGCCCCACAGGGAGCACCTCGAGCGACAGGGGGGGTGTGTTGGCGGTGCGGACGGCCGGGCCACGTGCAGGCCGAGTGTCGGGCGATGGACGTGGGACAGGTCGTCCGCATCGGCGACATACCGGGCCCTCCCCCCGGACC
Organism: Argentina silus; assembly: GCF_951799395.1. Classification (NCBI taxonomy): domain Eukaryota; kingdom Metazoa; phylum Chordata; class Actinopteri; order Argentiniformes; family Argentinidae; genus Argentina; species Argentina silus. The sequence goes on along the minus strand of NC_139653.1, from coordinate 9,714,908 downwards.
AGGAGCGGCGTATCGTATTCCGGTAAGGATACAACATGATACGCACCAGGCATTCTTGGATTCGGGCTGCATGCAGTCCATGATCCAGGAGCGCCTGGTTCGGCCGGGGGCATTGTGCATGGGGACATTCACGAATATCCGGTGGTCGCTATCGAAATTCATTTTGAGGGGAAAAACCATAGTGTACAGGCGGCGGTTAGCCCACGCCTCACGCATCCCCTGATTCTAGGGGTGGATTGGGAGGGGTTTCCTCAAGCGGTAAAGAGGGCTACCGGGATGCGTGCACGACAGCTAGGGAGGTGTGTGGCGTGTAATGTGCTCTGTGCCGAGGTGGCGCCTCGTGACACTGCCGGGGAGCCGGAGCCGGCGGGGGCGCCTCACCCCGAGACTTCCCCGCCGAACTATCCGCTGCTAGGCGACTTCCCCCTCGAGCAGTCTCGTGACGAGACCCTAAGATCAGCCTTTGACCAAGTGATAGCAATTGATGGTACTTTGATACGGCCAGACACGGTGCGCGCCCACCCCTATTTTGCGATTATCAGCGACAGGTTATATCGAGTAAGTCGTGACTCACATAGTCAGGAGGAAGTAACCCAGTTGCTGGTTCCCCGCAGCCGCCGCGAAATGGTCTTCCAGGCGGCTCATTTCAACCCCATGGCGGGCCATCTAGGGTATGACAAAACACTGCACCGTATAATGGCTCGATTTTATTGGCCGGGGATTCGGGCAGAGGTGCGTAGGTGGTGCGCTTCCTGTCGGGAATGTCAGTTCGACCGCATTGCGATGGATATTATCGGGCCATTTGACCGGAGCACACAGGGTTATCGATTTGTGTTGGTCTTGATAGATTACGCCACCCGATACCCCGAGGCAATACCTCTGCACAATATCTCTGCCAGGAGTGTAGCGCAAGCATTGTTTCAAGTCATCTCCCGCGTGGGAATCCCGAAAGAGATTCTCACCGATCAGGGCACAAATTTTATGTCACGCACCCTCAAGGAACTGTATGGCTTGTTGAACATCAAGGCGATTCGAACCAGTGTTTACCACCCGGCCACTGACGGCCTTTGTGAGCGGTTCAATCGGACCTTGAAGTCAATGATCCGGAAGTTTGTCCACGAGGATAGTCGGAATTGGCATAAATGGCTAGATCCCCTGTTGTTTGCGGTGCGGGAAGTTCCCCAAGCTTCCACCGGGTTTTCCCCGTTTGAATTACTCTACGGGCGTAAGCCCCGGGCTGTCCTAGACCTGCTTAAAGAAAATTGGGAGGAAGGGTCTAGCGACAGTAAGAGTGAGATCCAGTACGTCCTCGACTTGCGCACAAAGCTCCACGCCCTAGGGGCTATCTCACGTGAGCATTTGCTGCAAGCCCAGGAGCGTCAGAAACGCCTGTATGACAGGGGGACTACCCTACGAGAGTTTACACCGGGAGACAAGGTGCTCGTACTGTTACCCACCTCCAGCACGAAATTACTCGCGAAGTGGCAAGGGCCGTTTGTGGTCACACGTCGCATGGGGGACGTGGATTATGAGGTTATACGCTCGGACCGGGGGGATAGCTTGCAGGTGTATCACGTCAATCTCCTAAAAAAATGGAACGACGTGGTCACTGTTGCTCTGGCTACGATAGTTCCAGAGAGAGAGGAGTTCGGTCCGGAAGTCCCAAAATCGAAAGGTAGCACTCCGGTCGATATTGATAACCATCTCTCTGCTAGCCAGGCCGCGGACGTTGCAGATTTGCAGCTTAAGTTCGCCGACGTGTTCTCTCCCCTGCCCGGTCGGACTACGCTCATCGACCACCATATAGAAACGCAGCCGGGTTTAACGGTGCACATGCGTCCCTATAGGTTGCCGGTGCACAAACGAGACGTTGTGTGCCGGGAGTTGGAAGCCATGCTGGAGCTGGGTGTGGTCGAGGAGTCCCGCAGTGATTGGTGTAGCCCCATCGTGCTTGTCAACAAGCCAGATGGGGCTATACGGTTCTGTGTGGATTATAGACGGGTTAATGCGGTCTCCAAATTCGATGCATATCCGATGCCCCGGGTCGACGAGCTCTTGGACCGGCTTGGTACGGCCAGGTACTTCACGACATTGGATTGCACGAAGGGATACTGGCAGATTCCACTCTCGCCGGTGTCCCGGGAGAAAACGGCATTCTCCACTCCGCTCGGGTTATTCCAGTTCACCGTGCTCCCTTTCGGGTTGTTCGGAGCCCCAGCCACTTTTCAGCGCCTCATGGACCGTATTCTGCGGCCGCACGCCGCCTATGCTGCGGCCTACCTAGATGACATTGTGATTCACAGTGACACCTGGCCGCAGCATGTGCGGAGTGTGGCTGCTGTTCTGCGGTCCCTGAGGCAGGCGGGGCTGACGGCCAACCCGAAAAAGTGCGTGATCGGGCGGAGGGAGATCCGGTATCTGGGGTACCACTTGGGACGGGGGGAGGTGCGACCGCAGATTGAAAAGACTGCGGCCATCGCCGCCTCTCCCCGGCCCAAGACAAAGAAGGAGGTGAGGGCCTTCCTGGGGCTGGCGGGATATTACCGACAGTTCGTACCAGGGTTTTCCGAGCTGGCCAGTCCCTTGACGGACCTCACCCGGAAGGGTGCCCCGGATCCGGTCCAATGGTCGGGCCAGTGCCAGGGGTCGTTCGAGGCCCTTAAGGGGGCTCTTTGTGGAGAAACGGTCCTGTATGCGCCTGATTTTAACCTCCCTTTCTCCCTACAGACGGACGCGTCGGATAGAGGGCTGGGAGCAGTACTGACCCAGCGTGTGGAGGGGGCCGACCGACCGGTGCTGTACCTGAGCCGCAAGCTGTCGGAGAGGGAGGGCCGGTACAGCACCGTGGAGAAGGAGTGCCTGGCCATCAAGTGGGCGGTCGGCACCCTCCGCTACTACCTGCTGGGTCGCGCCTTCACCCTCTATTCCGACCATGCCCCCCTCCAGTGGCTCCACCGCATGAAGGATGTAAACGCGAGGATCACCCGGTGGTACCTCGCGTTGCAGCCCTTCAACTTTTCCGTCGTGCACAGACCGGGGGCACAGATGGTCGTGGCAGACTTCCTCTCCCGTGCAGGGGGGGGGGAGTAGGTCGTCGGCCGTCGGGTCGTCGGCCTGTGTCGGGCGGTGGGGGTATGTGGGGGGACATGGGACATTCGGCCTGTAGAGGGAGCTACAGGACCGTGGCCGGGGTTGTGTCGGCGAGACTTTTGTTGCACACCTGCTGCGAATTAAGTCTCGTCGGCGAATGTTTAAGATGAGTGTGTTTCTGCCATTTCGGGAGGCGAGGAGAGTGGCGAGAGAGAGAGAGACGCTGGAAGCGAAGCTGGACACGAGACGGCAACTGGAAAGTTGCAGAGTGTTCGGGAGGGCTGAAAAGCCAGAGACATTTTGTGAGAACGTGAATGAATAAACGGGAAGCTGTTCCCTTAACCCAAACGCTGCGTCTGCCTCTGTGTACAACGGACTTTGTTACAATATCAATCTTAGAAGGCGCCTTTTATCCAAAGCGACTTACAAAAAGTATATTTGGCTAAGTAACTGAATCAACTGTACATCAGTCATTAACATCACACATTCCTTAACCATCCCGTCATAATATGTTGCTTTCATAGTCATGTTTATCATGCCACATTCAATAAATCACTCTGGGTTACTCCCACACTGTGGACCGAGTTCATGATATTAGGAGAAAGTCTATTCCCTAAAATCAAATATGTCAGGTGTGATTGATTTAGCTTGGACTTTAGTATTCTGTTTTTGTTCCACTTAAACAAAGGGTTGTTAATAATACAACTGTACTATGCTCATTAAGGCATTTATTATATATATCATATTCTTAGGTTTGTAAGTAAGGTGTACCAGCCATAGGCGTACCTATACCAGCCCAAACAGAATTTGGACTTTTATGGACTTTCAGAAGGCTAGGCTAACTGTATTTCGGTTACTTGGGGCCAGTAGTTTGTGTGCAGTCTTCATATATACAACTGTTACATATATATATTACAAATCCAATACAATAGCCATGACTTGCATTGTAAAAAGGTGTGTTTAATGTGATTGTGTCTCCAAGGCAATCTCCAAAAAAGGCAGGTTTTAAGCTAAAAGCACAGTGTGGTGAAAACACTGAACAGGGCCCACGTGAAAAAAATAAAAATGATAAAAATGAACAAAGAAAGGTTTATTAATAATAATAACAATAATAATAATAATAATAATAATAATAATAATAACAATAATGACTTAGTTTTACAGCTTGGAAAGTTGAAATATTACTGGAGGGGGCCTTTAACAGTCGATTAACAAGCTATCTCTTTACAAACTCCCAAAATTATACCTTCATGTAAACTGTTATTGCTATATCAATAGCAAATATGTTTACATTGGTTTTGCTTGCTAATCAAACAAACACAATGTTTGGTGTAAATTCTTCTTTCTATGTATTACTCAATGAGATTGGTAGAGTAGTCTGCTAGCTGGCCATCTATAACTGAAGTATTTAGCTTACAATGAGCTTTAGTCTCATTACCTACATCGCTATGTTGATGGTTAAAGGTGCATTGTGTAACATTCAAGTTTCTAATGGCTCTAAATGACTACTGTTTGATCAGTAGCGATCAAGGAATCAGATTCCTTAAAGTAAATACAGTGCCCTGTGTAAGTAATTGGACAGTGAAGCATGTCATATCACACTCCTAAAGTTTGGATTTGAAATCAAACAATTACGATGAAGTTAATGTAGACATTATCAGCTTGTAAAATGATATTTGTTCACATATTGATTTCACCATTCAGAAATTAAAACACTTTTTATTCATAGTCCCCCTATTTCAGGGTACCCAAAAGTGATGGGACACTTGGTGTGACAGGTGTTTCTGGTTCGATAGGTGTGTTCCATCATCATACATCATTTGTGCAGTCATAAGTGAGCTCTCAATGTCTAGTATTGATTCTACGCTTTGCGTTTGCCTTTGGAGTCTGATATTGATGTCTGTTAATATGAGTACCAGTATCAGTGTACCCTCCCCCCATACCTCTACTGGCTGCACACTCAGGACTTCAATTTAGCTTTTTGCATACCATATTTATTATATTGGTCTCTATTTATACATCGTACATATATGTAACATGTTCAACTGTACATATCATATTGATATTCATCTCATGTATATTCACTTATTATATTCATTTATTTATACTCACTGTAATACGTTATACTGTAATTCCATGCACTGTCTACAATATCATGTCTTTTTTTGCACTTATGCCACTATTTGCACAATCTGGTTAGATCCCAAACTGCATTTCATTGTCTCAGGACTTGTACTCTTGTGCAATGACAATAAAGTTGAATCTAATCTAATCTAAATATGAGGACCAAAGTATAATGAAGTAGATCAAGCCAGAGGATTCAATCGCACGACTCAGGACAAAAGCTTAATCAAAAAAGTAATCCTTTTAATACAGCAAAGAGTTTGATACACAGGTAGACAATGGTGGGGAGACAGATAATCCATAAAGGGAGTCTGCAAAGTTGGGTTCCAACTTCAATACAAAACACTAGAAAAGATCGCTGGAACGCTTGACTCAAGGTACAAAGACGAACTAGCAATAAGACAGGGGAAACACACAGACTAAATACACAGGGAATGATGATGAGGAACAGGTGAAATCAATCAAGGCGGGGTAGACAATTACGCAAGCAGGAAAATACACAAGGGCAGATAACAAAGTGACAGAAACAAAAAACAACATGAGTAACGCAGCAATTAAAAGAATAACAAAAACAAACAACACTAACGCACAGGACGGGATGTTAAACAAAGAGACATCAATGAAAGTCAGGAAAGCCATTATGAGGCTGAACTATCTGAAATGTAGCCAAAACCTTAAAACTAGCAAAATCAACAATTTGGAACATCATTAAAAGGAAAGAAAGCATTGGTGAGCTCAGAAACCGCAAACGGCCTGGAAGGCCTAGGAAGACTTCTACAGTGGATGACCAAAGAATGCTCACCATTATTAAGAAAACCCCCAAAACAACTGTCCCACAGATCAGGAACACCCTGCAGGATGTAGTCATAACTGTGTCAGAGACTACCATCCACAGAATACGTCACCAGCCGAACTAGTTACCACTAGTTATCCTCAAAAGAATGGTCAGGTTACAGTTTGCTAAAAAGTACCTAAAAAGCTTGCAGAAGTCTTAAAAAAGGTCTCGTGGACAGATACAATGAATATTATCATGTATTAGAGTGATTGCAAGTGGGAAGTTTGGAGTAAAAAGTATCTGCCCAACATTTACAGCATTCCACCTCATATGTGAAATACATGGAGGGGGTGCTATGAGCATTCATAACTACCACTAGAAATGGCTAAATTGTCTTAACTGATGATGTTAATGCTGACAGGAGCAGCAGAATGTATTGCGAAGTGTACAGAAACATCTTGTCTGCACGAGTGCAAGTAAATGCCTCCAAATTCATTGGATGGCTCTTCATCATAGACAATGACTCAAAACATACAGCCATAGCAACTAGGGAGGGCCAAAAAGTGGACAGGTCTTGAATGACCAAGTCAATGTTCAGATTTAAATCCAATTGAACCTGCATTTCCTGTTGATGAGTTTGGGCAAAAATACCTCAAAACAAACAACTGAAGATGGCCGCAGTACAGGCCTGGCAGAGCATCACCAGAGAATATACCCAGCATCTGGTGGCATCAATGGGTTGCAAACTTCAGGCAGTTATTGCAAGCAAAACATTGTTGACCAAGTACTAAACATGCGTGCTTAATTTGGACATTAAATGAATGAGTCCCATTACTTATGGTGCCCTGAAATAAGGGAACTATGTATAAAACATGTTTTATATATTTTTATAGCCATTTCTAAATGATGAAACCAATATGTACACAAATACCATGAAACAAAAGCTCATAATCTCTACTTTAACCCATAGTAACTGATTGATTTCAAATCCAAACGATCAAGCCAAAAGAAGAAACAATGCTCCAAGTTTCAGTCTGCTGTATTGGAGTGGTAAAGATAGAAACTCAAAGCAGAACTGCATGAAGTATGCCCTACTACGTTCGCGCAAACATGTAGAAACTTTGTACAAAATGGGTTCAATAGAACCATGCCTGAGGCTTAACTGGGATTCTTGGGATTCCAAAACTGCTCTCACACTAGTCTTGCCACTCTCCCAAGTAGTTCAATGTTGACATGGAAGTCAGGTGCAAAGCAGCAACTCCTGAGTGTTTCAAACTAGTAGAAAAATATGATTCAAAATGTTAATTTGTAAATATTATCTGCCTATATTCTGACACAGTGCTGACAAAGAATCATAATATAAGTTCCGAATACAATATAATCACTACGCTAGAATGTCAAAACATACTTTCTGAGCTTGTTTAAAGTAAGAAGCTACTTGACCAGTGTGCTTCCACTATGTCACAAAGATGGGCTGGCAACAATATTCATATGAATAACAACAATATTCACCTGGGTTCCAATATCCACACTATCTAACGCTTCAATTTCTCCTGTGGGTCCTCGTCACTGAAGTCACAGAGGAGGAGGAGGAGGAGGATAAAACACATCATCACACAGCAGTGTGGCTGCCGATCACAACAACACAAGCAGGTAATCTGAACATGCCCTGAATGGTCTGAAGGCTACTAGGTGTGTATGTATGGTGCTAATGTATTTGTAAAACAGTACAGCATTTACATAATAGGTTTTTACTTTGTTCAAATGTGTTACGTGAATGTTCATTTTATACGATGGATTTAGATTATAATATTTTTGAAAAATATAGTACTGGTGATTATGCTCAGAAAAATGTATGCAAAGAAACAAGAACAGAACAACTTGATTATTAACTTTTTGATTCGTAATTTTGTTTGTTAAATCCAGCAATAGAAATCTTATCTGAATTCGTAAGATGTTCATGGAGGCCAGTTATAGTGAAAGTCTGTGGAATCTAAAGTGACATTCGGGCCATAAACTAGATGAAGTAATCAATCAGCTGCTACAGGAGCAGCTATGTTGCAGCCCTGCACGCCTCTCCTTCATACAGTAGAGAAGCCGCTATTCACTAATGTTTTGTCTCTAACCATTTCCCAGCTCAACAACACTCCTGACTCACATGGAAAATGGAACTTCTCCAATGTATTTCTACTTCACCATGTTTGAGGACCAAGGATTTTCCAGATACATTTTCTTCATCTTGTCACTACTTCTGTATGTTGCCATTATAGGTTCCAATGTTGTCATATTACGGGTCGTATTTCGAGAGAGGTCACTGCATGAACCTATGTATTTTTTCATTTCATGTCTGTCAATCAATTCTCTCTATGGCACAGCTGGTTTCTTCCCGAGATTCATGAGGGACCTCCTCTCTGACACTCACTTGATATCCCGTCCTGGATGTTTCATACAAATATACATCATATATACTTACGCATCATATGAATTCACTATCTTAAGCATTATAGCTTATGACAGATATGTTGCAATATGTAAGCCATTACATTACCACAGCATAATGAATTTCAAAGCGGTTTGTCTCTTAATATCCTTTGCCTGGATCTATCCCATTTTCTCTGTTGGATTTTGCCTGCTTTTGTCCAATAGGCTGCCGTTGTGTGGTAATCGATTAGCAAGAGTTTTCTGCTCTAACTGGTCAGTGGTGCAGCTCTCATGTGTGGCTACTGCAATAAATAATATTGCAGGAATGTTTGCGAGTACAACTACAGCAATTCTACCTTTGGGTTTTGTTTTATATACTTACTTAAGAATTCTGCTTGTTTGTAAGAAAAGCTCACCAGAGTTCAGAGGCAAAGCATTACAAACATGTTTACCTCACATTGTTACATTTATTAACTATTCAATAACCATGTTTTGTGAAATTACTCTAAATCGGTTTCAAGCTGATGAACTGAATCCATTTGTAGTTTTGATAGTGTCAATCGAGTTCTTAGTTATTCCACCAATTTTAAATCCTATTGTTTATGGCCTAAATCTACCGCAAATCCGAAAACAAATCTTGATGTTCTTACTGTAACCCAAAACGGTTTTCTTAACCAGTCATATTTTACCACTGTCTCACTTGGAACTGTCAAGTTCCAAGTGAGAACACTTATAGCAGTGCATGGTGTTTGAAGAATCTTATTTGGCTAATCTCATGTGACTGGTGAATTTTTTTAAATATTGAATTATTTTAGTGCCAAAATTGAAGGAATCAGGTTTACATTTTCATTTGGCATCATTGTGAGAGTTAGTTAATGCAGAAATCTAAAGATGTATGTTACTAAACAAATTGTAATTAATGTATATAATGTATCTGAGAATAAAAAAATAAATAAATTAATGATCACTGATTCAGGGTAAAACATTATATTTCTATTTCTATATTTTCATAACACATTTCACATAACTCAAATTCAATTTTAAGACAAGGGTCAAATGTATTTACAAATTGTCTGTGTTCTAGAAAAAACAAATCTCTCTTTGAAAATTGAAAGCCTCCACATAAATTCAAAAGGTCTTGTTAAATGTAATGTGGCTACACTGTCTTAGGCCTCTCCAACCATGGGAGAATGTCCACAGTCAGTGAGCAATGGTCATTGCTTTCAGGAGCCTTCTCCAAACATTTTAGCATACTGTCATGCTTTGAGTTATGATGGCTTGAGTGATTATTCTCTTATATTGTAGCCTAGAAAGGTAGCTTTATCCAATAGCAATTACGATCCCCTTGATATAACAATACTTACACAAGGTGAAGGACATGCATGACAACCAGTTGTTCTGTTTATCTCTGGTTTACTGATAATAATAATGTGTACAATAATACAAGATGGCTGCTAGCTTCAACATTACGGAATAACATCAACTTTCTACTTGTGATGTACTAGATGCCCTGCTTAAAATTGACGTAAATACAATCCATTGGGGCTGATCTGCAAGATCCAGGCCTATTGCAGCTTTCGGCCCCCCTGAGAATCTGTTATCTCAGGTGCTATCCCCAAGGTTTGGAAGGCAGCCCATGTGCTCCCTCTCCATAAAAGTGGTGGCCCCTCCAACCTAGATAACCATTGACCAATATCCAAGCTAAATCAGGTTTTTTGGACAAAACAAAGGGTGTCCCAGAAGGATGGATTATTGGTCCGGTTCTTTTTACTATTCACATTAACAATATTGGATTATCTGTAAATAATTGTACCCTGCATTTATATGCCGATGACACTGTTGTATATGCTATTGCCCCCACGATTGACCAGGCTCTTTCTGAGCTACAGTCTGCATTTACTGTCCTGCAGAAAGCATTTGTTGGGCTGAAATTGGTACTTAAAGCTGGAAAAACCGAGTATATATCATTTTCCAAATCACAGAAGTACGTATCCGATTTATGCATATGTACTTTGGGTGGTGCCCCCACTGAGTGTGTCCCCACTTATTAATACCTGGGCATTTGGTTTGACAAAGACTTGGATGCCATCTATCATAGTGCCCTTCACTTTATCACAGGTGATAGTTTTAATACTCATCATTGCAAACTTTATTAAAATGTTAGCTGGACCTCTTTAAAGTCCTGTAGATCTCTTCATTACTCCCTTTTTGTGTACACAGCCCTACTGCATAAACGCCCAGCTTACCTAACCTCCTTATTGAAATTCAATAACATAAATGACCTAACTCGTTCTCAGAATTGGTTAACTCTTGAGGTTCCTCAGATCTCCACCAAATTGGGTAAATCCGCTTTTAGTCATGGTACACCTCACTGCTGGAACAATCTACAAAAAACATTACAGTTCTGGTGCCGCTCAGGCAATTTAGGGTGATCATTGAGGACCTCTTTGGTTAAGGATGTGATTGTTTCTCTTGATATATTGTGGTTTTATATGATGTATTGATGTCTTGTTTTACATGTCGTTTTGTAATTGTATAGTTACCGTGGACAGGGTGCACCTGCAAAAGATGCCATGGTCTCAATGTGTTTTCCCCTGTATAAATAACGATTAAATAAAAAATGCTAATCTAGTTATTTACAAAGAAATAATGCCTGGATTAGCATTCAGCAGAGGTGGACAAACGGAGTGACCTACAGCTATCAACACTGGAAATAACTCGTAGAACAACGTAGGTACAGCACAAGGCTTAGTTTTGCAGCTTGGAAAGTTGAAATATTACTGGAGGGGGCCTTTAACAGTCTATTAACAAGCAAACTCTTTACAAACTCCTAAAATTATACCTTCATGTAAACTGTTATTGCTATATCAATAGCAAATATGTTTACATTGGTTTTGCTTGCTAATCAAACAAACACAATGTTTGATGTAAATTCTTCTTTCTATGTATTACTCAATGAGATTGGTAGAGTAGTCTGCTAGCTGGCCATCTATAACTGAAGTATTTAGCTTACAATGAGCTTTAGTCTCATTACCTACATCGCTATGTTGATGGTTAAAGGTGCATTGTGTAACATTCAAGTTTCTAATGGCTCTAAATGACTACTGTTTGATCAGTAGCGATCAAGGAATCAGATTCCTTAAAGTAAATACAGTGCCCTGTGTAAGTAATTGGACAGTGAAGCATGTCATATCACACTCCAAAAGTTTGGATTTGAAATCAAATTACTATTAAGTTAAAGTAGACGTTATCAGCTTGTATAATGATATTTGTGCACATATTGATTTCACCATTCAGAAATTAAAACACTTTTTATGCATAGTCCCCCTATTTCAGGGTACCCAAAAGTGATGGGACACTTGGTGTGACAGGTGTTTCTGGTTCGATAGGTGTGTTCCATCATCATACATCATTTGTGCAGTCATAAGTGAGCTCTCAATGTCTAGTATTGATTCTACGCTTTGCGTTTGCCTTTGGAGTCTGATATTGATGTCTGTTAATATGAGTACCAGTATCAGTGTACCCTCCCTCCATACCTCTACTGGCTGCACACTCAGGACTTCAATTTAGCTTTTTGCATACCATATTTATTATATTGGTCTCTTTTTATACATCGTACATATATGTAACATGTTCAACTGTACATATCATATTGATATTCATCTCATGTATATTCACTTATTATATTCATTTATTTATACTCACTGTAATACATTATACTGTAATTCCATGCACTGTCTACAATATCATGTCTTTTTTTGCACTTATGCCACTATTTGCACAATCTGGTTAGATGCCAAACTGCATTTCATTGTCTCAGGACTTGTGCAATGACAATAAAGTTGAATCTAATCTAATCTAAATATGAGGACCAAAGTATAATGAAGTAGATCAAGGCAGAGGACTCAATCGCACGACTCGGGACAAAAGCTTAATCAAAAAAGTAATCCTTTTAATACAGCAAAGAGTTTGATACACAGGTAGACAATGGTGGGGAGACAGATAATCCATAAAGGGAGTAGGCAAAGTTGGGTTCCAACTTCAATACAAAACACAAGAAAAGATCGCTGGAACGCTTGACTCAAGGTACAAAGATGAACTAGCAATAAGACAGGGGAAACACACAGACTAAATACACAGGGAATGATGATGAGGAACAGGTGAAATCAATCAAGGCGGGGTAGACAATTACGCAAGCAGGAAAATACACAAGGGCAGATAACAAAGTGACAGAAACAAAAAACAACATGAGTAACGCAGCAATTAAAAGAATAACAAAAACAAACACTAACGCACAGGACGGGATGTTAAACAAAGAGACATCAATGAAAGTCAGGAAAGCCATTATGAGGCTGAACTATCTGAAATGTAGCCAAAACCTTAAAACTAGCAAAATCAACAATTTGGAACATCATTAAAAGGAAAGAAAGCATTGGTGAGCTCAGAAACCGCAAACGGCCTGGAAGGCCTAGGAAGACTTCTACAGTGGATGACCAAAGAATGCTCACCATTATTAAGAAAACCCCCAAAACAACTGTCCCACAGATCAGGAACACCCTGCAGGATGTAGTCGTAACTGTGTCAGAGACTACCATCCACAGAATACGTCACCAGCCGAACTAGTTACTACTAGTTATCCTCAAAAGAATGGTCAGGTTACAGTTTGCTAAAAAGCCTGCAGAAGTCTGAAAAAAGGTCTCGTGGACAGATACGATGAATATTATCATATATAGTGATTGCAAGTGGGAAGTTTGGAGTAAAAATGATCTGCCCAATATTTACAGCATACCACCTCATATGTGACATACATGGAGGGGGGGCTATGGTTTGGGCATTCATAACTACCACTAGAAATGGCAAAATTGTCTTAACTGATTATGTTAATGCTGACAGGAGCAGGAGAATGTATTGCGAAGTGTACAGAAACATCTTGTCTGCACGAGTGCAAGTAAATGCCTCCAAATTCATTGGATGGCTCTTCATCATAGGCAATGACTCAAAACATACAGCCATAGCAACTAGGGAGTTTTTAAGGGCCAAAAAGTGGACAGGTCTTGAATGGCCAAGTCAATCTTCAGATTTAAATCCAATTGAACCTGCATTTCCTGATGATGAGTTTAGGCAAAAATACCTCAAAACAAACAACTGAAGATGGCCGCAGTACAGGCCTGGCAGAGCATCACCAGAGAATGTACCCAGCATTTGGTGGCATCAATGGGTTGCAAACTTCAGGCAGTTATTGCAAGGAAAACATTGTTGACCAAGTACTAAACATGCATGTTTAATTTAAACATCAAATGAATGAGTCCCATTACTTATGGTGCCCTGAAATAAGGTGCCTGAAACGTGTTGGCATTTCTAAATTATGAAACCAATATGTACACAAATACCATAAAACAAAAGCTCATAATCTACTTTAACCTCATAGTAACTGATTGATTTCAAATCCAGATTTTGGAGTATCCAGCCAAAAGAAGAAACAATGCTCCAAGTTTCAGTCTGCTGTATTGGAGTGGTAAAGATAGAAACTCAAAGCAGAACTGCATGAAGTATGCCCTGTTACGTTCGCGCAAATATGTAGGAACTTTGTACAAACTGGGTTCAATAGAACCATGCCTGAGGCTTAACTGGGATTCTTAGGATTCCAAAACTGCTCTCACACTAGTCTTGCCACTCTCCCAAGTAGTTCAATGTTGACATGGAAGTCAGGTGCAAAGCAGCAACTCCTGAGTGAGTTTCAAACTAGTAGAAAAATATGATTCAAAATGTTAATTTAGAAATATTATCTGCCTATATTCTGACACAGTGCTGACAAAGAATATAATATAAGTGCCGAATAGAATAGAATCACTATGCTAGAATGTCAAAACATACTTTCTGAGCTTGTTTAAAGTAAGAAGCTACTTGACCAGTGTGCTTCCACTATGTCACAAAGATGGGCTGGCAACAATATTCATATGAATAACAACAATATTCACCTAAAAACCATATGCATTGATCAACATGGTAAACTATCCATTGAGGTGTGGGTTCCAATATCCACACTATCTAACGCTTCAATTTCTCCTGTGGGTCCTCGTCACTGAAGTCACAGAGGAGGATAAAACACATCAACACACAGCAGTGTGGCTGCAGATCACAACAACACAAGCAGGTAATCTGAACATGCCCTGAATGGTCTGAAGGCTACTAGGTGTGTATGTATGGTGCTAATGTATTTGTAAAACAGTACAGCATTTACATAATAGGTTTTTACTTTGTTCAAATTGTGTTACGTGAATGTTCATTTTATACGATGGATTTAGATTATAATATTTTTGAAAAATATAGTACTGGTGATTATGCTCAGAAAAAAGTATGCAAAGAAACAAGAACAGAACAACTTGATTATTAACTTTTTGATTTGTAATTTTGTTTGTTAAATCCAGCAATAGAAATCTTATCTGAATTCGCAAGATGTTCATGGAGGCCAGGTATAGTGACAGTCTGTGGAATCTAAAGTGACATTCGGGCCATAAACTAGATGAAGTAATCAATCAGCTGCTACAGGAGCAGCTATGTTGCAGCCCTGCACGCCTGTCCTTCATACAGTAGAGAAGCCGCTATTCACCAATGTTTTGTCTCTAACCATTTCTCAGCTCAGCAACACTCCTGACTCACATGGAAAATGGAACTTCTCCAATGTATTTCTACTTCACCATGTTTGAGGACCAGGGATTTTCCAGATACATTTTCTTCATCTTGTCACTACTTCTGTATGTTGCCATTATAGGTTTCAATGTTGTCATATTATGGGTCGTATTTCTAGAGAGGTCACTGCATGAACCTATGTATTTTTTCATTTCATGTCTGTCAATCAATTCTCTCTATGGCTCTGCTGGTTTCTTCCCGAGATTCATGAGGGACCTCCTCTCTGACACTCACTTGATATCCCGTCCTGGATGTTACATACAAATATACATCATATATACTTACGCATCATATGAATTCACTATCTTAAGCATTATAGCTTATGACAGATATGTTGCAATCTGTAAGCCATTGCATTACCACAGCATAATGAATTTCAAGGCAGTTTGTCTCTTAATATCCTTTGCCTGGATCTATCCCATTTTCTCTATTGGATTTTGCCTGCTTTTATCCAATAGGCTGTCATTGTGTGGTAATCGATTAGCAAGAGTTTTCTGCTCTAACTGGTCAGTGGTGCAGCTCTCATGTTTTGATACTTCATTAAATAATATTGCAGGAATGTTTGTGAGTGCAACTACAGTATTTGTACCCTTGGGTTTTGTTTTATATACTTACTTAAGAATTCTGCTTGTTTGTAAAAAAAGCTCTTCAGAGTTCAGAGGCAAAGCATTTCAAACATGTTTACCACATATTATTACATTTGTTAACTATTCAATAACCACATTTTGTGAAGTTACTCTAAATCGGTATGAAGTTGATGAACTGAATCCATTTGTAGCTGTGATTTTATCAATTGAGTTCTTAATTATTCCACCAGTTTTGAATCCTCTTGTTTATGGTCTAAATCTACCACAAATCCGAAGATTAATTTTGAGATTTTTACCGTCACCCAAAATGGTTTCTTAACTGTCTTTGACATTTTTCTGACTTGCAACTGTTAATCAATGTAGTGTGATGTATTTGAAAGTTTAGATGGTTTCAGTAATCTTATGTCAAAGATTCTGGGTATTGATTTTCTTTACACAGTGTGTAATTGATTCCTATGCAAATCAGAGATATAATTCCAAAATGACATTAACTATTATTCTTGCATTAAGATGGACTCAATTCAACTTATTGAGTAATTTGCTGCTGACATTTTTTGCATTTTAGCTAATTTTAAGAGTGTCATAGCAAACGGTCTGAATACTTATGTACATGAGGTATTTATGTATTTCAATTTTAATAAATTTAATGAAATTTCAAAAAATGTGTTTTTGTTTCGTCATTCTGGGGTATTGTGTGTGGATTGATGTCAATTTCTTTTAATTTAATCAATTTTAAAGAGTCTATAACACAACAAAATGTGGAAAAAGTGAAGGGGTCTGAATACTTTCCGAAAGCACTGTATACCACGATGTAAAGCAAAACATGTTAGAAATGGTTTAGCTGTGATTATATATATTCTCCCTTGTGACCTTAAACCTACGTTGGGTGTTTTTCTTATTCTCGTGAAAGATGTAATGGGGCTTGTAACAAATGTTAAGCCAAGATAGTGTTGTACGAGCATTTCCAAATCATGCCGCTCAGGCTGAGTGAATTGTATGGAAGAGCTTAGAGGCGATTATCTCAGAAGTCAATGAATTGATTTTCAATAAAATGTACCTAATGCAGGAGAAAAATGTTGTAAAACCTTTGAACTGAATCAATATGTATTTCCTTGATATACGTCTTAGCTCAACTAGCAGTATGAGTCTGTGTACTCTCAAATTAAATTGATATTTGTTCAGTAGTTTCTGCTTACACCCAGGGCTGGTTTTAGCCTGCTATATTAGGGTGGGCTGGTAGAAATAATAGGTGGGCAACTTGGGCGGTAGGTAGCCCAGAGGTTAGAGAAGCGGACTAGTAGCCCGAAGGTATATGTACAGTATATCAGTCATATATCCATTTCTTTATTTCTTTTCATCCATCCATCCATCCATTCAGTCTTCTGTTTCCCTTAGGGCTAGGGTTACAATTCTAACAAATTCATCCATGTCTAAGGTATTTGTTATTGATTTCATGTAACATGGTGTGACGATAGGGGGTTTGGACTTGTGACAATGTGGAGAAGGAACTCTGACATGATACTGAAGACACTAATTACCAGGGCTGTTACATACAATTTATGCAACACAGGAAAAGCTTCCTTATAATCCTGAAGGTGTTTACACACAGCGGACAGGTCTGTTTCATTTGAACATTTCTTGACCAACATTGGTTCTGCAACAAGAATTTCATTTTTCAGACTCACATCATCTCCCGCAGTGTCAGCAAGCACATGCAGAGGGTGCAACAAGGTGGAATCTAGAAATACACTAGATTTGGGTACAAGACTGGATAGGCTGTCATTAGGACTACATTCTTCTTGAAAAATCTGTTTTCCATTTCTGAAATGGCCCTGTAAAGGATGTTGAGCAGGGATCTTTTCAGAGACTGACAGGGGTTGATGGTGGGATCATCAGAATCTGTATGACCCACAGTTGAGAGCACAACACTTTCACCAAGGTATTTACTCAATGTTCTCTTTCTCTTTGGAGAATGTAAATCATCCCCAGCAGGTGCCTGAGAAAGCTCCGTCCAGCAATCATCTTTACAGATGTCGTTTAAGGACTCCAATGATGCACCAACAACCTCACAAGCAGTGCACATATCCACAGACTGAGACTGTAGAATTGCATTAGCTGGTTTCAAGACACCAAGCACCCGCACTAGAAATTTGCCAATCTCAAAGAAATTATGCATCTTAATTTGAATTAACAGGCCTGAAGCCTCAGTGCACAAATCAACTGTGGCATCATCATCCTCTGAGATCTCTGACAGGATAATGAGAAGACGGTCTTAATTCTCAACAATGCACCTTGTTGATGCAAGTCATGCAACCCAATCATATGCTCCTCTGGCATGGAATTAAATACAAACTGAATCATTATGGACAAATTCTCAACATTACACCTAGTCCCATCACTTTTCATGCAAAACCCTGCAGAGTCAGCGTTTGCATACCTTTTCCTGACCTCTCCAAGAACCATGTTTGCCAGTGTTTCAATTATCTTGTTTTGAATATCCTTAGAGGTGTACTTGGCATGTTTAGGAATACCCTTAGCAACATCAGCTTGCTTGTCATCCTTCTCTATGGTATATTCAAACAATTAAAAAAAAAAAAAAAGACCCGCAGCAATTTCATCAGCATCGGTGTCCCGGTAGTCACACTTTAAGGTTTCTGTTGTTCCATAGAGCCCTAACTCGTTCACACACAGAAACTTAACTACACCACCAATACTCTTGACATAATATTGGTTCTTTTCAAGCTGTGTTTTACCTACCAGCATACATTCAATGGTTTCCCCTGTTGCCTCTCTGCATTTGTGCTGCAGCCTGTACATGACTGTGGCTGGATGCATGCTTCTGTAACCCCCTGTCACACTCGAGTGCCGCTGTCCAGTTGTTAAAACCATGCGAGGTAAAAACAACATCCCTCTCATTGGCAGTGACATATTTCCGACAGGGGAAACAGAAGTATGCATCCCGCAGAACAGAGTACTCCAGCCATGGTCGTGTGCGGTACCAGGCAGGATTGAATGACCGTAATATAGCACAGAACGCATGCTTTGGGTAGCTAGCTAATATTGGCTGGGATGATGCATCGCCATTCAAGTCGTTAACTGCGTGAGGTGGGGCTGAAGCAGCCGAGAGAGGGAACTGCTTTGGGGCAGTGCTTGTGGAGGGTACAGGAGCAGTGCTTGTGGTGGGTATAGGAGCAGTGCTTGTGGAGGGTACAGGAGTAGTAGTCGGAGCCTCTGATGTGCTAGCAGCAGCATCACTAGAGGCAAAAGCAGTACTAGGCTTGCTTATAGGATTAAAAAAATGATACATCGCACAGCAAGTGTTGTAAGTCGCTTTGGATAAAGTACATGAATGTAATGTAATGTAGGTCAAACTGAGCTCTCGCTAGCAGCACAGCATTCATGAACTGAGAGAATGGGTAAACTTTCTAGAAAAGTCACCATAATGATATCTTAAAAAAGGTAGTAGTGTGGTATATATTAGTGTGTGGAACAATAGTAATCACCGATTGGTGGGGAACTATTCTCTGCTGCTGGGGGCAGGACTTTGGGTAGCGGTCTGGCAGATACAGATCATTCTCCTCAGTCTGTCCTTCTCCCTTCATCGAATAAATTTGAGTCGATGCTAATATACTGCTGAGTGTTTGTCTCTGTCTTCAGAGCTCTGTGTGTTTGTGCCTGAACACGACGAGAAGAGGGGGTGGGCAGTGGGCGACTTTAGAGCCGGGCTGTAGGCTGCCCACCCATCAGAAGTTAGAAACGGTACTGGTATTTTTCCATTGGCTGAACAAAAAGAAAATGTTTTTCTAAATTTTGATTGGGTGGGCAAGACGCACGTTTGGGTGGGCTGAGCCCACCCCTGCTCGTAGCCACCGCCGTCCTTGATTACACCCCGTAAGGACTCTACATGCACAAACTTGTTTCACCGTCTTGAATTGAACAATGATTAATTCCATCTTCAATGATGCAAGCAAGCTATATAACTATTTCAGCTCTGCCTCCATTCACGAACCAACCAATCGTTTGTGCAACACCAATGGTGACATGGACACGGCAGGTTGCTTGTCGAGAAATTGAGAGAGGTGTGCGAACTCCTGTGCAACCTCCTCTGCAACAGTTGCGTGACCTTCGCGAACCTACATAGACCCCTGGTTGCGTTGTTGTCGATGAAGCATGAATCGGCTTACGCTAGCTTGCAACAGCACAGTAGCATCCGACATGCTGTCATTGTCCCCGAAACCAGATAGCTTTATCCAATAGCTATCAGGATCTTTTGGTCTTGACATAAGAATACTCATAGGAGGTGAACACCAACACCACAGGATAGTGTCCACCGCAATGTAGAGCAAGACAAAAGCCATTAGTATGTCAAACAAGGTACTGAGCACACACCAGATAGGGAAATGTACACATGAACCCCAAGTACCACAACAATAGGTTAGAAAAAAATACAATATACTTTAATAGAAATTCATGGGTTATAATCAGTCATACTAAAAAGATCTACAGGCTCAGGGGGGATACCCTGGGCAGAAAGCATGAGCTGCGGACTAGTCAATGTACTGTAGCATTTCAGTGTCCTGAAATGAAGTATCAATACTTTAAATGGTACAGGGAAGCTGGAGTCACAGCACACAGCATACATAAGTGGTAAAAGCACAATCTGAATAGATGGGGGCACAAGAGGAACTACATGTACCCTTCACACAGTGAAGGAGCACAATATCAAACGGCAAACCAACTGACATCAAGGGGTTGTAGAATAACTCAAATGGGAGAATACTATGGTGGTAAGGAAAATAACCACTGCACACTTCACAGTAAATATAGTCATGACAAAGTGACATCCCTGCACACAGTTAAATCTAAGGTAGGTATAAGGCGAGAAATGTAGGCTTGCTAGGCGATTACCGTAGGAGAGAGGCCATTTAGCAGATATCAGTCACATTTATACCCTGTCGGTGTCGCCTTTCTGGTTCACCTGCGAAGACAAAAGCACCAAACAAAACACAGCACACCCAGTGGCAACAATATGTCATGTTTTGATGTTTAAAAAAGCTTATATACTGTATGAGTTTGCAGGTATGAATATGGATCTATACATGATTTGTCATTTCAGCATGTGTGGACAACATGTTAGGGTACCACTCAAAATTATATTTTGATTCCTACATGTTTATGTTTGTGATATATTCAATAAAATACACATTATAAGGTGTTTTTGCTTTTCTTACTGATAATATAAGATATTTGTATTACTGCTCTGACATGGGTGTTACAGTGGGGGAAATAATTATTTGATCCCCTGCTGATTTTGTTAGTTTGCCCGATTACAAAGAAATGAGCGGTCTATAATTTTTATGGTACTTTTATTTCAACAAGAGACAGAATATCAACAAAGAAGTCCAGAAAATACACATTATATGAAGTTATAAATTCATTTGCATTTGATCGAAGGAAATAAGTATTTCAATAAGTATTGTTGGGATATGAATCCCTATTGGAAATGACTTTTGGTAAAAATCTGTCCTCATCCACTTGAATTACACTTATTCAACACTCAGAACTCGAACTATGCTTGGAGGCAGGATCTACTGTGCAGTCTGAAAGTCCAAGGTTGTGTGGCTTAGGGTGACACGGCAACTTACCAGTGTTTGCCCAATAATTGTCGGTGTTCAGACAACATCGAAATGGAATGCCTATGTTGTTGGAAAAAGTTATGTGCTTGATAGATTTATGTAAGTTTATCATTCTGTCATTTTATTCATTCTTGATAAATGTATACAATAACCATGAAAAACGTTTTAAAAAAAAGACTGATTCGGCTACTGGTGGAGCACTCACCAATAGAACAGAAGAATTGATTTATTCATGATGTGTTCAGGCTTTATTCTGAAAACAAACAAACAGGTAGCTGACATTTCATCTGAGCATTCAATTTGTGTTCTCTTAGCCTAGTGGCCCAATTAGACATGAAATTCATTTCATGATGACTTTCTTTTTTAGCAAAGCTGTTGGACTGAATAATATAGTAATAATGCAGATTAAAGGCCTAACATTGGCTGTGTGCATAGACAGTAACAATGGCGGTGTGGTGGCATCAGAGTGGGGTTGATCATAGAGTTAGGACGGTGACATTGATGACATCATAACGCTAAACAGGCAACATACAGTGTTATGGCCAATAATTGTCAGTATTCAGACAACACTGAAATGGGATGCCTATGTTGTTGGAAAAAGGTATGTTAGAGATATGTTTAAGCTAATCATTCTGTCATTACTTCTGATGGTTTTTCAATGTTTCATTCTTGACAAGTAATCACAATTGTGTGATTTCTCTCTATATGACACTTCTTTATATGGTTATTATCAAGCTCCCCAATACCAGCCTCTACACCCTAGTCTACAGTGCTTTAGAGTTGCCTCTGACTCCAGCCTCCTGTTTCCTGCCTGCTTTGCCCTTCGCTCTCCCGGGCTCTTGTCCTGGAACCCCCTCTGCTCGTCCTGGAGCTCCCCTTGTTTGGTTTCCTTGCCCAGGCCCCGTCACCTCTGTACTGCCCGTACCAGAAATCTACTCAGTCCCTCTCTGCCGTGGCCCCCTCATCCTCTCCCTAGCTCTACCTTGCTTCAACAATAAATACACCCATCATTTGGGTTTTACCATCATCTGCCTATTTCTCGGTGTTCGGCATTTGGGTTCACTAGCCTGACCGTTACAGTACGATCTGGCCATGGAACCAAACCCAGCAGACACAGATACAGCGGGTGAAATAAGTATTGAACACGTCACCATTTTTCTCAGTAAATAAATTTCCAAAGGTACTATTGGCATGACATTTTCACCAGATGTTGGTAACAACCCAAGTAATCCAAACATACAAAGAAACCAAAACAAATAAGTTCAGAAATTAAGTTGTGTAATAATGTGAAATGACACAGGGAAAAAGTATTGAACACGCTTACTGATATTTATTTAATACTTTGTACAAAAGCCTTTGTTAGTAATGACAGCTTCAAGACGCCTCCTGTATGGAGAAACTCGTCGCATGCATTGCTCTGGTGTGATTTTGGCCCATTCTTCCACACAAACAGTCTTCAAATCTTGAAGGTTCCGTGGGCCTCTTCTATGAATCTTGATCTTCAGTTCTTTCCATACATTTTCAATGAGATTTAAGTCAGGTGATTGGCTGGGCCATTCTAGCAGCTTTATTTTCTTTCTTTGAAACCAATTGAGAGTTTCCTTGGCTGTGTGTTTGGGATCATTGTCTTGCTGAAATGTTCACCCTCGTTTCATCTTCATCATCCTGGTAGATGGCAGCAGATTTTGGTCAAGAATGTCTCTGTAAATTTGCCCATTCATCCTTCCTTCAATTATGTGAAGTTTGCCAGTACCATTTGCTGAAAAGCAGCCACACACCATGATGTTCCCACCTACAAACTTTACTGTTGGTATGGTGTTTTTAGGGTGATGTGCAGTGCCATTTTTCCTCCAAACATGGTGTGTATTATGGCATCCAAACAGTTCAATTTTTCTCTCATCTGACCACACTATATTCTCCCAGTATTTCAATGGCTTTTCCAAATGTTGTGCAGCAAACTTTAAACGAGCTTTAACATGCTTTTTTTTCAGCAATGGAGTCTTGCGTGGTGAGCGTGCATACAGGCCATGGCGGTGGAGTGCATTACTTACTGTTTTCTTTGAGACAACAGTACCTGCTAATTCCAGGTCTTTTTGAAGCTCTCCACAAGTGGTCCTTGGCTCTTGGTGTTTATGGTGAAATGATTGTCTTTCCACTTCCATATTATGGCCCCAACAGTGCTCACTGGAACATTCAGAAGCTTAGAAATGCGCCTGTAACCAATGCCATCGTTATGTCTTGCAGCAATTAGGTTGCGAAGGTCTTGAGACAGCTCTTTGTTTTTACCCATCATGAGATGTGTCTTGTGTGACACCTTGGCAATGACACCTTTTTGTAGGCCATCAGTTGGGACTGAACCAGCTGATATTAATTTGCACTGACAAGGGGCTGGATTGCTTTTTAATTACTGATAGATTTCAATTGTTGTCTTGGCTTTCCATGCCTTTTTGCACCTCCCTTTCTTCATGTGTTCAATACTTTTTCCCTGTGTCATTTCACATTATTACACATAACTTAATTTCTGAACGTATTTTTTTTTGGTTTCTTTGTATGTATGTATTACTTGGGTTGTTACCAACATCTGGTGAAAATGTCATGTCAATAGCACCTTTGGAGCACCGTTGGATTCCTTTGACGGTTAAATTCCGCATAAATTCCACTGTAGGTTGGATTCCTTTGACGGTTAAATTCTGCATAAATTCCACTGTAGGTTGGATTGCTTTGACAGTTAAATTCCGTATAAATTCCACTGTGGGTTGGATTCCCTTGACGGTTAAATTCCGCATAAATTCCACTGTGGGTTAAATTCCCCCAGTTAATCTTGTTATGAGTGGAGAGCGTATGGGACCAGGTTGTGTGAATAAGTAAAGCATTGAAGCTGAGGGAGGTGAGAGCGTTTGGAGAGTAATTGTGTATGAAGGTAAAAAAGTGACATACTGATGAAAACATATTGGTGTAAACTGTTATAGAAATTGTGCAAGAGAGCTCCTACTGTTGTTGTGGTTGTTCAGTAAGTGGGAGGCCGGCCCCACCCTGAAAAGTTTTCTTTATCTCGTTATTTCCTTAAAACAGAGCAACTAGTGTTTTGGCTCCATCTAGTGTTCAAGTTCAGTAACTACTGGTCCATTTAGTGTTCAAGTTCAGCAATTATTGATTAGCTCCATTTAGTGTTTAAGTTCAGAAATTACTGATTAGCTCCATATAGTGTTCAAGTTTTGGAACTACTGCTTGACCCCATCTATACAGGCCGCTGATTGACACTAATTTGATTAAAATCAAAATTCATCCACACATGACCAGCATGGTAGAAAACTACGTGACAGAATGTGACACATGCAATGACCACGACCCAAAGATGGTCTACAAGTGTCCCATGGGAAAGTTCCCAGTACCAGACACACCATTCAAGGACATCAGATATGGGTGCAGACAACAGAGTGAAAGGCTACAGATACCTACTAGTAATGGTGGATAGGCTCACTAAGTGGGTGGAAGCCACCCCCTGTAAAAAAGAGACAGCCAGCACTGAAGTAAAATGGCTAAGGAATGAACTCATTCCCAACCAGTATGCCATGACACCAGATTGACATGGCTAGATCTAACGCCCCATGAGTTGTTGACAGGTCGCTCAAATGCCAGGTCCTCCAAGACATGGAGGCCACCTGCTGTCCTTAAGACATTTGGCAAATGAATTGCAATGACTACATGAATGCATTGACTAACTTGTCTCGAGTTTTGTCTAATCAGGTACGGCAGGTGGAGGCAGAGCCGAAACCACAACACCCAAGACTCCTGTGGTAAAGGTTTGGTTCACACCTTAAGGGGTGTGAAAGGAGGGTTTTGTTAGAAATTATTTTTTATAAAAACAGTTTATTATTGCTATAATAAAAATACATTACTGCAGTGTGCTAAATTTAGTAATGTGATGGCCTGTTGATAAATGAGAGATGAATCAAACATTAGTCCCATGGTACGTTGGATTAAACATGGAGAGATTAAGCCCAAACACAAAGAGCTATAGTGGAAAAGTACCAGGCTAGGGAGGACAGGCTAGGGAGGACATACCAGAGTAGGTATCTTATTGGTATGGTTACAGATTAACTTGGTTACAGATTAACAGCTTGCTGACTGTGATTTTCTTCGTCAAAAGTGGTCCTTGTACAAACCTAGAATTTTGACATATAAATAAATAGCTAAAAGTAAGAAGTAGTTTGTCTTCTCCTTCAAATAAAGAACACGTTTTCACACTGCATTATCATGAAAAAAGGAGTGGTTTCTGCTAAGTGGGATGCTAGAGACAGCCCAGCTCTGACGTCACCCCATTGAAGGTGAGATTTAAAACAGTTACGGTTAAGATTAGGGTTAAGGGGTTAAGGTTAGTGTTAGAAATTATTTGTATGAAAACAGTTGTATTATAATGCTCAATAGCAGACGAGTAAATAAAGCTATTCAGTTCTTTATTTAGGGTGATTAAAATAATTGTATTTGATATTCCATATGCAAATCAATTGAATTAATGTTTTGTTTTAATCATCTGATTCAGAAAATATTTATCTTTGGTAATCATTAACTGTTGATTGAGAAGTGGTTGATAATTGTATTTGATATTCCATAGGCAAATCAATTGAAATAATATGTTTTTTAATCATCTAAAACAGGGAACATTTGTTTGGTAATCATTAACTCTTGATTGAGAAGTGTTGGAAATCATTATTATAAGAAACAGTTTATTATTGCTATAAAAATACATTACTGCAGTGTGTTAAATTTACTAATGTGATGGCCTGTTGATAAATGAGAGATGAATCAAGCATTAGTTCCATGGTACGTTGGATTAATACATGAAGAGGTTAGGGTCAGGTCATCAAGATGGATGTTGCAACACACACATAACACAAGAATTATGTAATGGAAAAATACTAGGCTAGGAAAGGACGAATCAGAGTAGGTATATGTTTTCTTCAGCAGGTCAACTTGTTCCCCAGAGGGAACGGACCGGAGATATCTCTACCTGGAACGGATCGAGTGGCAGGGGCTGGGACCAGCCTAAAACACCAACGAGAGAAGAGCCAAGTCTAAACCGCGGCTCCTCCTCAACCAAATAGCCAATCACAATCACTTTGTTTTACCGTAAATGCTTTGTGTGACATTTTGAATGTATCCATTTTTGGAGGGTTGGTTACAGATTAACAGCTTGCTGACTGTGATTTTCTTCGCCAAAAGTGGTCCTTGTACAAGTTTGGAATTCTGATATATAAATAAATAGCTAAAAGTAAATAGTAGTTTGTCTTCTCCTTCAAAAAAAGAACACGTTTTCACATTAGGGATAAGATTGGGGAAGGGTTAAGTTTAGGGTAGGGTCGTCCCAAGGATCCCGCTTAGCATCTACCAATAATAAAAAATAAGTAATTGAGTTGGAGAACAGACAAAACTTAAACTTACCCTTGACATAGACCTGGTCACTCTCCTCCTTCTTTCTGTTTCTCTTTTGCCTCTCGTGCCTCCCTCCTCTCTTTCAGGATCTGGTTCATCTCTGCTCACGCTTTTTTCTCACATATGTCATTTTGTATTTTTGCCTCAGCCCGTTTTTTGCCTCCCGCTCCCATCTTTCCTCCTGGGCACGCCTTTTCTCTTCTTCTTTGAGAATATAAGGCATGTGCTTGGCTAGCTCTCCTACTCCATTTGGAAACGGTACCACATATTTACTTTCTCAAATTCTCGGCTCTCGATCTCTGGCTTCTCACCCTGAAGGGCTGCCTGGACCTCCAGGAGAGCTGGCATCTCACCCTGGGCCTCCTGAGGAGCTGCCTTCACTCCCTGGGGGGACACCCTGACCATGGAATGAGGAATGGTATCAAACACTAAAGGAATTAGCTATATGTAACTAGGAATTAATTTATTCACTGGAAGACTGAAGACTGGTGGGACTTTTTTTGCACCGATGTGTGACAGTATATTAGGTGACTATATAATATTAAGACTTACTTAAGCCTCTCAATTCTCCTGCTCAAAACATCCCAATTAGGACCGAAGAGGAGAGGCTTTCTTGTTGTTTCTGGGAGGAGATTTCTCATCCAGCTGTCATAAAACCCTAACCCTTTTGCAAAAAAACTGTTCAATGGCTGTTTCACATGCATTTTAAAGGGGAAGAGACAGACCAAAGCAACATGACCTACATATCCCAACTAGTGCAGTGGAATAGCATAAAATCATTCACTTTGTGATAAAAGCACCAAATTTGCAACGCACCAATTTGTTTTTCCAGTATTAGGAAAATGGATATTTTGCACTTCCTGAACATGCAATGTACTCGTTATATCACAATTTAGAACTTAATTCCTATTATTCTATGATAATTATTGCAGCATTGATAGCTGTCAAGACCCTAGCAGCTGTCTCACCCACCCCACCGTTTTGTACCCATGTAAAAAACAGTCTTAAAGCTTTAAAGATGTAATCAACTGTATTGCCATCACAACTATACAAGCCTTGCAAGCACAACAGTTCATTACAACATATTAGGCTACATTACAACACAATACACATTATATTTCATTATGATTCAAATAAACATACAGGATGGTAGACTGGACTGAACAGCGTTCTAATTACAAGTTAGCATAATGGAACTGCCACATAACCCCTTAACTATCAAAGATCCCTGTGAAAGAAACTAAATATTGGAGGGACATCTTATTCCTAAGTGACACTGGAGGATCTAGCAAGAGATACCACGTTTTCTTTCAAATGTGACCTCAAATGACTTGCCCCCTGTACAGAATTTAGACGGCATGTTATTTACTGGTGGTACTTTAGATATTGGAAGACATCACAGATTGCATCACAATTGAAATAAAAGCACCACATACAGTGGGGGAAATAATTATTTGATCCCCTGCTGATTTTGTTAGTTTGCCCGATTACAAAGAAATGAGCAGTCTATAATTTTTATGGTACTTTTATTTTCACAAGTAAGAGACAGAATATCAACAAAGAAGTCCAGAAAAAACACATTATATAAAGTTATAAATTCATTTGCATTTGATCGAACGAAATAAGTATTTGATCCCCTACAAACCAGCAAGAATTCTGGCTCATAGAGACCGGTTATATGCCCATGAGGCAGACAGATTAGTCCTGTCACTTTAAGAAAGTACTCCTAATCTCTGCTCGTTATGGGAATAAAAGACACCTGTCAATAGAATCAATCTCTTCCATTCCAACCTCTCCACCACCATGGGCAAGACCAAAGAACATTCAAAGGACATCAGGGTAAGAGTTGTAGACCTGCACAAGGCTGGAATGGGCTACAAGACAAAAAGCAAAAAGCTTGGTGAGAAGGAGACAACTGTTGGTGCAATTATTAGAAAATGGAAGAAATACAAAATAACCATCAATCGCCCTTGTCCATGCAAGATCTCGACTCGTGGGGTAAGGATGATCATGAGAAGGGTGAGGGATCAGCCCAGAACTACACGGGAGGAGCTTGGTAATGATCTCAAGGCAGCTGGGACCACAGTCACCAAGAAAACCATTGGTAACACACTACGCCGTAATGGATTGAAATCCTGCAGTGCCCGCAAGGTCCCCCTGCTCAAGAAGGCACATGTACAGGCCCATCTGAAGTTTGCCAATGAACACCTAAATGATTCAGAGAAGGCTTGGGAGAAGGTGATGTGGTCAGATGAGACCAAAATTGAACTCTTTGGCATAAATTCGATTCGTCGTGTTTGGAGGGAGAGAAATGCTGAATACAATCCCAAGAACACCATCCCCACCGTCAAACATGGCACACTGAGGATGGGTCGTGGATGGGTCTTCCAGCATGACAACGACCCAAAACATACGGCCAAAGCAATAAAGGAGTGGCTCAAAAAGAAGCACATTAAGGTCATGGAGTGGCCTAGCTAGTCTCCAGACCTTAATCCTATAGAAAATTTGTGGAGGGAGCTGAAGCTTCGAGTTGCCTAGCGAAAGCCTCGAAACCTTCAGGATTTACAGAGGATCTGTAAAGAGGAGTGGACCAAAATCCCTCCTGAGATGTGTGCAAACCTGGTGACCAACTACAAGAAACATCTGACTTCTGTGCTTGCCAACAAGGGTTTCTCCACCAAGTACTAAGTCATGTTTTGCTTGGGGATCAAATACTTATTTTGTTCGATCAAATGCAAATTAATTTATAACTTTATATAATATGTTTTTCTGGACATTTTTTGTTGATATTCTGTGTCTATTTGTTAAAATAAAAGTACCATAAAAATTATAGACCACTAATTTCTTTGTAATCGGGCAAACTAACAAAATCAGCAGGGGATCAATTAATTATTTCCCCCACTGTATCTGTGAAAAAGATATGAACTGTTTGCACACTGACTTCCTAGTTAGGAGGTCCAACTTGTCTTGGTGGGTATGACACATATTACACAGTATTGTCCAATTTCAGGCTGTTGATCTGGTGGTGAGACAACAATGTGTCAAAGTGAGTCTGCTTTAAAAACGATTAACTCGTGTTAGCTAGCTATGAAGAATGTATTGTCCAACAGTTGTCCAACCTACTTAACCACTCCAACAGAGCCACCTCTTTCACTTAATTTAGTGCCATTTAGACGGGTACTGCACACTCGAAGCCGAAATGGAAATAATGTCAACAGCGAGTCAGACAAGAGGTCAATAAGCTAGCTGACTAGGTAGCAAGGTCCTACGATGATGCAGCAACAGCATGTAAAAAGCCTGAACATGTCATAGGTTACCTTTCTGAAACAGTGTTGATCATGGATTTCACACTTAAGGATTTATTTATTATATACCTCAATGCAGAAAGAACATGAGATACAGGAAAATATGTATTTCAGTGCATATGGCCTTTAACAGACCTCATGACCGTGCATATTCATACTTGCTATACGCTCCAGATTGCGCGACTCCGTCAAGTGCAAGAACGCATTTTGGAACATAGCCATTGTCTTACATCAGGTCATTCTAGCACGACGCTGCTTCGCCTGAAGTATGTGTGGACAAGTCAATGCTCGCAAGTCAATGCTCTACCATTCTAGCTGTATTCCGAATGGAATACGGAAGTGGGTTTAGAGTAGTGATGGCAGTGCGACACTGAAGCTTTGATACGTGCTTCAAACCCTGAACAACATTTCCATAGAACCACTACTTCAAAGCTTGCTTTGGTGCAAAAAAAATCACATGACATATGACGTCCGATGCAGCAACTACTTCGTTGCCTGAATGAATCACCTGACTGGTTCGCAGTCCAATCAGGTGATTTACTGGCACTGCCTCGTCTCGATTCTGACAGGTGACATGTTGCGACAGTTTTGAATTTGAGCGCCCTTATTTGAGCGACACTTTATAACCGCTCTAAACAATGCACAATTTGTGGGTTGTCGTAGTAGGTGCGTTGTTGCTGTTGTTAGTATTGCGTTTGTATTCTCTGAGTGTTCTTCTTGTAATCTTTCAGTGTTCCCCATCCCACATAATCACCCCCTGCCATAGTTACACAAGCACACCCAACCTATGCCATATTTTCCCCAGCACTCTCTCCTCAATAACACAATACACACATTCATTAATCTTTATTTGTAAATAGAACATGATATTCAGTCTTAGTGTGTGTGTGCATCAAAGAATTTTCAAAGCAAAGATGCTTCAGAACAAAAGATCTTTTCTACAAAAGTAAAGTAGTTTCTCCAACACTGCTGATTGAGGTGTGTGTGTGCGTGCGTGCGTGTAATTAAAAGCCTTCTGTCCACCAACTAGCCTGCCTAATTTCACTGCAGCCTTGCACTTCACCAGGAGAGGTCACTGTAACTGAAGCTTCGAGTAATGAACCCATTTTCGAAACAATTGGCTCAAGTGGTTCAGTGCTTCACAAAAGCTTCATTTGCCCATCACTAGTTTAGAGTATGCTTACTTTAGAGAGAGCTTACTTAAACCAAACGGACGTCGTACTTCGCTTTAGGAAATATCGGAGCATGCAAACCAGCAGACTCCAATGGGGAGAAGTCCCATAACTCATTGCGAAACATGACGAAGCCACGCACAAAACCGACGCATTAAAAAATGATCGACATTGAACAGATCCTCACTGAAGCAGTTACGCCAACATATTTATACATTTGCCTGTATGCTCAACCTCCACATATTTATTTTGGATTAGTAAGGATATAAAGTTGTTATTTCATGTTAATTCAAGTAAAATAAATTGTGCTCAAACTTTTTTAGGTGTTTGATGTACAGTAGTGGTTGTCAGCCCAATAGCTACCAAGCTACCTTTTTCGACGAATCGACTACCCCTCTCAAATACGTAAATAGCAATTTGGTAAACGATTGATTGTTTGATTGGTTGTATTACAACTTGACAAAACATTGTGTTGTAGATGTCGGCTAGGTTGATCAATATCATAATAAAAAACTATTTGTAAGAAACTATTTGTTAGCTAACGGTTAGCCAACGAGCTAGCTAGGCCAATGGAACTCATCAACACTGTATGAGCTGAGGACAAAATAATGGACCTGACAGTTTATCTCTTTTTGAATAGACGTGTAAATTACAGCGAAATTAGCTCATGTTAGACCTACTTACTATACTATAACTTTATGAAAAATTACAGTTGCACAACGATGCTGAGTAGGACTGTAGCCCAGGCAGGAATGGGCAGTTTGTTGAATGTACGCTATATGTCATATCTGAATTAGCTGGACAACTATTGTTTGGTCAGGGATGAGATGAGTCTGCAGCATTAATCAAATTCGTAGACACATTCACAAAACAGTGCGTTTTAAAACAATCTCAGTCAAAATGTTTTGCTTTGAATGCCCCGATCAGACCAAATTGCCCATTTTTGTAAATTCCAACAACTTCCAAGATTCCCCTCTCCCTCCCACACGAGGTCCTTCTGTTGAACAGCGCTAGCTCAGAGCTGTGATGCAGTTGCACGCAAAAATGATGATACTTCGGGACGGTATGCATTGTGGACTGACCAGAAATACACATGACAATTGATGAAGGGTACACTTCCCCTTCAATTACATCTTTACCACCAGAGCCTTTTCTGTGACTGATTGAAGACAGAGTGCACCCATTAAAACCGTATATCTGGTGTACAGTGTATTTTGTATTTCAGTAGTCTACATTGTGTAATTTTGGAAAAGTATACAAAATAAAATCAGTGGTACAATGGACTGCACATGAAACATTTAATATCAGAAACAAAAACAATATCTAACTAAGGAGATAACAGTACTCAGGGATGCAAATTAGTCACCTTACAGCGAAATTCGACATTTTGAATCAAAAATTGGTCATCTATGTGATTTGTGTAGGTCCGATTCAAAGTATTTGGGGGCTTTCGGTGTAAATATATTGTAGCGAACGGCAGGGTAGAGCAGCTTGCCCTAAGCAGGTATTGAACTCACAATCTTCCACTTACAAACCGGCCACGCTAGTTAGCTACTGTGAGAAAACGTGTTCTTTATTTGAAGGAGAAGACAAACTACTTCTTACTTTTAGCTATTTATTTATATGTCAAAATTCTAGGCTTGTACAAGGACCACTTTTGGCGAAGAAAATCACAGTCAGCAAGCTGTTAATCTGTAACCAACCTTCCAAAAATTGATACATTCAAACAGTCAAACAAAGTATTTACAGTATACAAAATGATTGTGATTGGCTATTTGGTTGGGGAGGAACCATGGTTTAGACTTGGCATCCCTTGTTGTTCACGGGCTGGTCACACCATTCATCCCATCTGTGGAGTCAGCACCCTGTAAGAGATAAGACACCTACTCTGGTATGTCCTCCCTAGCCTGGTATTATTCCACTATAGCTCTTTGTGTAAGCGTGTGTTGCAACATCTTTCTTGATGACCTGGCTCAACCTCTCCATGTATTAATCCAACGTACTATGGGACTAATGCTTGATCCATCTCTCATTTATCAACAGGCCATCACATTAGTAAATTTAGCACACTGCAGTAATGTATTTTTATTATAGCAATAATAAACAGTTTTTATAAAAATAATTTCTAACACTACAACATCAATAGAGTTAACTCCCTTGGTGGAGCTGCTAACGGGCCTTACACAGGGTCGTTACACTAACGATACATTATGTTTAACTCTGACGTAAGTTAGCTAGCAGCAAACGTTACGAAAATTAATCAGAATCGATTACAGTTAATTTAGAGCCGTGACGATGTCATGATGGCTTGCGGCCCATTGTTGAGTTTTGTTTTCAGGTAACATCGTCAAAACAACCACCAGCAGGCATTGTTGAGCATGATTTATGTTTACAGTGTATTATAGTGTGTTTACAAATATTGCATAACAAAAATATCTTGGACAATGTCCAGCCACTGTTCCTGATTTGGAGTATTTACATTGAGGCAATTTCTGGTGACTGCTTTCTTACTTGCCGCAAGTAACACTTTCGTCAAATAAAATCTTCTACCATCACCACATTTGTCAAATGCCTCTTTTGAGTGTGGGTTAGAGCCATATGTAGTACCTGCGGACATAGAACAAGATGTAGGCAGTCCATGCCCTGCCCCACAGCAGTGTCCTCATCAATCTTCAGCACCACTGAGTCACTGAGACTGAGCCACCTGCTGCCTTGGTCCACAGAAACATCACTCACATAGGGGCCAGTGGAACGAAGGAAATAGAATGTTTTTCAAGCACTCATGGTTTTGTGTGTGTGTGTGTGTGTGTGTGTGTGTGTGCGTGCCACAGAATAGTTACTTGAATTGACTGTTTTCCCCAAATGAAAAAAACACATTTGAGAGCTTATGAATGGGCAGGCCTCTCTTTAAGGAAACACATTCAATGATAGGATTGCTATTTTTTCTAAAGAATTCAGTATTACAAACTTTTCAGATCAGACCACCATCTGTCTACCAACTGTTTCTAATTCTGATTTCCTGTTTCTTATTGCTTTTTTTCTCTCTCTCTCCATCTATCTATTCCTCCTCACCAAAGCGTCTCTCTTGTGTCCTCTCTTTCCTGAGGGGTCAAATATGAATAGAAATAAAACAACAGGTGAAATGGAAAACCTGCTGGTTCATTTTCTCTTTTTCAACTTCAGCTTCCTTTTCAAAGGTTCTTCCATAACAGTCCTGTGTCACGGGTGGGTGATGTGTGGGGTGCCTGTGATGTAATACAACCTGTTTTATCATTAGCCTGTTTCATTCCTTTTTTTTTTTACATCTGTTTGTAACTGTGCTGTATGAATAAAGTTTGATTGATATAAAGTCCTACCAGGACTGGCTAGGGTCCATTACGGGGAGGATGGGGATGTATCCTCATTGTCTCCTTTAGAGCTTGCCCAGTGTGAATAATAGCTTTGAAATAAACCAACAATCTAGAGCACTTGTGAGTCTTTGTGTTTGTACTGTATGAGTAATTTGTAAACCCACATAAATAAATGGAGCTCTGGTGCTGGGAGCGTCAACTCTGCTGGGATGGACATGGTGTCCCTCAATTTCTTCAACTTCCCATATTCAGTCATGCAGAATCTCTTCAGATGTAGGACAAAGATACTGCTTGAAGAGAGAGAGACTCAGTAGGGAAACTTACAGCAGCTACACATATACATGAACTCTTTCAAAGCAAAAATAATCCTGTTTTCCTGAGTTAGAGCAGGGCTCTGAAATGTAATCAGTGGAGATGAAGGGGGAACTTGCCGGGGTAGTGTGAGGAACCTCATGGTCACACTAGCCTTGCGACCTGAGCATATGCCACAGGTATACTCTAATTGTGATGGCTAGAAGACAAAGCACAGCATTAACTTATGATATAGAATACTATCACAGTAATCAAAGCTAATGTCTCTTGGCTCTCTCACTGCCACTGAGTGTACGTAGTTTGCTGCTACCCTCAAAATGCTGACCTTAAAATATAGGTCCAGACTCTGCTTGTCCAGGGAGAGCTGGTTGAAATCCTCCTCCATGTGCACTTCAGATTGACATCTTCATGGGGGCAAAAAGTAGGGACAGAAATACATCAGCTTTCACATGGGCAAAATCAGACACTCCTACAGTCTTGTACACAGTGGTCATTGACTGGTGACATGTGGAATAAAAAGACCTCATAAACATTACACAGATGTGAGCTGAGCTGTTACCTGCTGCAGGTGCTCAAGAGCTTGAACTCCAAGCTGGCCATGGGGCAGGTGTAGGCCCTCATTGGCCCCTTCACAGTCTCTCCCTCTATCTTGGGCAGGCTCAGGAGGAATTCCTGGGCTTCCTAGCAGCACAATAAACAGGGAAAGACCTTTACCTCTTCAAAAACACAGTTCAAACTAAGACAGGCAACTGTCACAGGTTCATTGAGCAGCCGAAACAAGTTTGCCTGCCTTTTACCCTACCTGCTGATAATTCCCAGCAAATTCCTCATCATAGAGGGAGACACAGATCTTGACGG
This sequence comes from Argentina silus, assembly GCF_951799395.1. Classification (NCBI taxonomy): domain Eukaryota; kingdom Metazoa; phylum Chordata; class Actinopteri; order Argentiniformes; family Argentinidae; genus Argentina; species Argentina silus. The sequence goes on along the minus strand of NC_139653.1, from coordinate 9,679,155 downwards.
ACTCGAGGATCTTCCTCTTGACCCTCTCTGCACTGCCAGAAACCCTGGCCTTGTGCAGGTCAGCAAAGCACCTATCGAGGAAGACAAAGAGTATGAAATCAGGTTTTACTCACATTTTGACCACAGGTTAGGTCAGTTGCCAGTGATCCATTGATACCGGTGTCAAATGTTTTTGATTCCTTTAAGCGGTTGAAGTGAGTAATCTGAGCCTACTGTGTATGAATAAAGGCAGCTTATACCAGGAGCTGATTGGGCAGTGTGTGTGTGCAGGTGGTAGGTTCCATTTCCAAGCAGTGTGGAGGATGAGCTGCCCCTTCGTGTTCCTGCGGAAGCTGGAGAGCCCAAGGAGACACTGGAGAGTAGAGTTCATGTAGCAGGTATTGCCAATGTTTGGCATCCTGTGGGAGGAAAGTTATCTCTACCAAGATGGCGCCTCATACGGCTGCCACGGTGTGTTGGTGCGCACTTCTCTGTTTGTTTCTAGTCTTTCATTCCGTTAATTGTGATTCCACTAAGTTTATTTTCACAAGGGATGAGATACTTAACATCAGGGACTCAACACCATCTGATTTATGTCCCAACTTCCTTGCCTCATCCGTGGACTTACTGGACATTCTGGTCAAAGGTGCTCTGGCCCTTGGCCAAGCAGCGCGACAAAGGCGGCATCGCCGTGGCAAACGCATCAGGGCTTTAGTGTGCTTCAGGGAGAGAGGATTACGCTCGCCTCTACCGGGAATACTTCTTTCAAATGTCCGCGCACTGTGCAACAAAATGGACGAATTGCGTCTTCTTATCAGGACAAATAGAGACTTTTCCCTCTCTTCTGTTTTGTGTTTCACAGAATCGTGGCTGATGGAATCGACACCGGACTCTGCTGTACATGTGCCCAGCTTTCAGCTGTTACTGGCAGATCACGACCCGATTTCTACTCGCAAGGCGAAAGGTGGTGGGATCTGTTTCTATATAAATCAACGCTGGTGCAACGACGTGAAAGTGATGTTGCAAACTTGTTCTCTTGATCTGGAATAATTTTTCATCACCTGCGGACCGTTTTACTCTCCACGTGAATTCACTTCTTTTATATTGGCTGGAGTTTACATCCCTCCGCAAGCTGACGTGAAAGTGGCTCAACGTCAACTCGCCGACCAAATATTAGGAGTGGAGAGAAGGAGTGAACACACCAGTTATTGTCCTTGGGGACTTTAACAAGGGCAACTTAACTCACGAACTCCCTAAATATAAACAGTTAATGAAATGCCCGACCAGGGAGGAGAAGATTTTGGATCACTGTTACAGCACCATTAGCAGAGCTTATCACGCAGTTCCCCGCGCGGCTCTGGGACTATCTGACCACACTCTTATTCATCTGATCCCGACATACAGGCAGAAACTAAAATTTTCTAAATCTGCTGTGCGGACATCAAAGAATTGGAATAGCAGTGGAGCAGCTGCGTGACTGCCTTGACACCACAGACTGGGACATTTTTAGGACTGCTTCTAACAGCCTGGACGAATACACAGAGTCTGTGACGTCATACATCAGCTTCTGTGAGGACAGATGGATTCCATCACGCACCAGGGTGAGTTACAACAATGACTGGACCAGACGCTGTCTCCCCCCCTGCACAGTGCAGACCAGCTGTCTCCAGTGTTTACGGACATCTTTAACACCTCACTGGCTGAATGCATGGTACCTGCCTGCTTCAAAACATCCACTATCATCCCAGTTCCCAAAAAGCAGAGGATCACAGGCCTTAATGACTACAGACCAGTCGCCCTGACCTCTTTGGTAATGAAGACCTTTGAGCGCCTCGTGCTCACCCACCTCAAGGTCATCACCAACCCCCTCCTTGACCCACTGCAGTTTGCCTACAGGTCTGTGGACGACGCAGTCAACATGGGACTTCACTTCATCCTAGACTCCCCCGGCACTCATTGTCATTTAGTCTCACACAGCCTACAAGATGTATTGTTTTGCTGCTCTTTTTTGTAAATTTGTTTTGTTAATACTTTGCTATTTTGTAAATTACTTGTCAATATTTCCAATTTGTTTTTTTATGTCCATGCACCAACCTCACCAAGTCAATTTCCTGTATGTGCAAATATACTTGGCCAAATAAAAGAATTCTGATTCTGATTAGTAACACACTGTTGTATATCCTGATTCTACACTCAATGATTGAATATATGAATTTTCATGGCATTTTCAGTCAGTGTATTTTACCCAAGCAGCTTGGAATCGCGGCTCTGTACCACCACCCGAACTCTATTCCTGCTGAAGAGGCTGCTGATACCACCCTGAACAGCCAGTTGACTGGAGGATGGAGAGACACATGTTAGAGATCTTCCCAACAGCAGTAACAGCACTCTACGGTCCGGATAGGAACAGTGAACTTCAACAGTGAATTGACGTGACAGAGCATCGGGCTTGATGTGGCGGGAGCCTGGACGGTATGTCAAGGTGAAATTGAATCTGCCAAAAAACAGAGCTCACCTTGCTTGGCATGAATTGAGTCGTTTAGCTGACTGGATGTATGAGAGATGATCAATCCACACGATGAAGGGGTGAACAGCTCCCTCCAACCAATGACGCCATTCCTCAAGAGCTATCTTAACAGCTAGTAACTCCCTGTTGCCAATGTTATAGTTTCTCTCCGCAGAGGAGAGCCGTCGAGAGAGGAAAGCACAGGGGTGGAGCTTGCTGTCAGTAGCAGATCTTTGAGAGAGGACGGCTCCTACCCCAGTGTCTGAGGCATCTAACTCTACAACGAACTGAATAGCTGTGTCAGGTAGAATCAGGACTGGAGCAGAGATGAAGCGACACTTGAGCTCCAGAAAGGCTGTTTCAGCTTCAGTGGACCACCGGAAAGGAGTGGAGGTGGAGGTGAGGGCAGAGAGAAGGGCAGCAATAGCCAAAGAAGGATACAGATGAGGCGTGGAACTCACAATTTCTCTGCTTTGGCAAAGAGTCTATTCTCAAACAGCCATTGGAGGACTTGGCGGACATGTTGCTGGTGAGTTGCAGGGTCTTCGGAAAATATCAAAATGTCATCCAGGTAGACAAACACAAAGCGTCTAATCATCATCATTGATAAGATTCAGGAAAACATCAGGGGTGTTAGTTAGGCCAAAGGGCATGACCAAATACTCACAATTGCCAAGGGGAGTGTTAAATGCTGTTTTCCACTCGTCTCCATCACAGATGCAGACAAGGTGATAGGCGTTGCGCAGCTCTAACTTGAGAGGGAGAGGGGCGAAAGCAGAACTAATGAGAGGCTTCTTGGTTCTTCATAGTGATGTTGTTGAGGCCACGGTAGTGAATACAAGGTCTCAGGGTTCCATCCTTCTTACCGACAAAGAAAAACCCAGCACCCACAGAGGATGAGGGTCAGACAATACCAGCGGGAAAGGGAGTCTTGTATATATCTCTCCATTGCCTCACGCTCTGGTCGAGAGAGGTTATACTGCCGACTGCTGGGGAGAGGAGCGCCCGGCAGGAGGTTGATGGTACAGTCATAGGGGCGGTGGGGGGTCTGAGACATGGCGTGGTGCTTGCTAAACACCGGGGCGAGGTCATGATAAACCTCCGGGACAGAGGACAGATCAGGGGGCTCTGGCAGAGGGAGGGACTCATTGGAAACAGGACCTTTGGCGGAGTGCAAACTGTTGGTATGGCGTGTGCTCCAGGAAATAATCTTACCCGAGGTCCAATCAATATGTGGGTTGTGGTTGTTAAGCCAGGGGTAGCCGAGCACCAATGGAGTGATGACATGAAAACTTAACTCCTCCCGATGATTACCGGATAATGATAATGATAATGATTACCGGACAACAGTGTTACAACCCAGCTCGCTAGGGGAAAGGGAAGCAACATAAAACGAGATGGATTTGGTAAATTATAGTTATTTTATTAACAAGGAACTTAAATCGTTTTATAAAGGTAAGACGGGTGATACAGAATCGGCGGCTACAACAAAGGAAAAAGGGCCGGCAGGGGCTGTTCAACTCAAACAAACAAATATAACCAAAAGAAAGCACATAAAAGGCGAGCAAAACCTAAACGTTCATTATTCAAACAAAACCAAAGCGAAAACAAAACCTCACTGGCCTAATGCAGCGGATAAAACCTAAATATAGGCAAGAACAGCCACCTCTACTCCTCGAGTGTCTAAACAAAAGAATCCACTATGTGTGGTGCAAATCAGTACATCAAAACTAAACTTGGCCCAATTTTTGGTAACAATAACAAATAATAGTCGAGTGCGTTATGCACAGTATCACAACACAAACCGAAATCGTTCTAACAAGTCTCTACAAAGTCTATTGTTCTAACAAGTCTCTACAAAGTCTCACAAGGGAACTGTTCAAACACACACACAGCCCCCTGACTGACAAGCTGGCCCCACTTTTATACGCCCCGCGCTGGGTCCCGATAGGCGCGCTTGTTGGGACGTATCCAATCCGGATCCGCGCTGGCGATACCGACGGAGTGGGCGGAGCCTCGGAATCCTGTAGCGCCCAGCCTGCTTGACAGCACAACAAGAGACATACAGCGGGTGAAATAAGTATTGAACACGTCACCATTTTTCTCAGTACATATCTTTCCAAAGGTGCTATTGACATGACATTTTCACCAGATGTTGGTAACCACCCAAGTAATCCATACATACAAAGAAACAAAAAAAAACGTTCAGAAATTAAGTTATGTGTAATAATGTGAAATGACACAGGGAAAAAGTATTGAACACATGAAGAAAGGGAGGTGCAAAAAGGCATGGAAAGCCAAGACAACAATTGAAATCTATCAGTAATTAAAAAGCAATCCAGCCCCTTGTCAGTGCAAATTCATATCAGCTGGTTCAGTCCCAACTGATGGCCTACAAAAAGGTGTCATTGCCAAGGTGTCACACAAGACACACCTCATGATGGGTAAAAGCAAAGAGCTGTCTCAAGACCTTCGCAACCTAATTGTTGCAAGACATAACGATGGCATTGGTTACAGGCGCATTTCTAAGCTTCTGAATGTTCCAGTGAGCACTGTTGGGGCCATAATACGGAAGTGAAAAAACAATAATTTCACCATAAATTTGCCTCGATCAGGTGCTCCTTGCAAGATTTCTGACAGAGGAGTGAAAAGAATAATCAGAAGAGTTGTCCAAGAGCCAAGGACCACTTGTGGAGAGCTTCAAAAAGACCTGGAATTAGCAGGTACTGTTGTCTCAAAGAAAACAGTAAGTAATGCACTCCACCGCTATGGCCTGTATGCACGCTCACCACGCAAGACTCCATTGCTGAAAAAAAAGCATGTTGAAGCTAAGGCCCAAGCTGTTTTTTTACATGCTTTTTTTATTTCTCTTTGCTATTTGGGCTTATTGGACCCTAATTAGAATAAAAACTAAGAATCATCTTTTGATATGATGTACTTTTAGAGAAAAATGATGTCCACATATGTGGATTATTGGTCAGAATTTCCATAAAACCCAATTAAGTCACCATTGTGTAATAGAATGAAAAACTCTTTATTTCCACCTTGAACACAGCAGTCTTTTTCCTGACTGCTTTTGCATGTATTAATAACACATACACACACATTTTTGAACATGTTTTGAATATCAGAGTAAAAACAACATGGAAACATTGCACTTTTGCCCCTTTGGACAGTTAAAACTAATGCATGGATCATTTGAAAAGCTGCAACAGTGCAAACAGTAATTGCAGGATGACATTGTATGCCTGTAACAAAATATAAAACATTCAAAACATTTTTAAAATTGTCACGGTACGCAACGGTACGTACAACAAATGACGGAACGTCATAGTGAAAAACAATAAATAAAAATGTTGCCCCTTTTTGACAGTCACAGTATGGCTCATGTGAAATGTTGTATTCGTAATGTAAAAAAAAAGGATATGTGAAAGGGTGCGAACATTGAGGACAGAAGGACCCGGCCTGCTTACGGAGGCCCAGGGGTCACCTGATGACCTTCACAGAATCTGAGCAGAGAGGAGTTGGAGGACGAATGTGATTAATCTCACACGCTCACACTCACACCCACCCGCGCACACACACACACACACACACACCTAATGTGACAAAAATCACTGCCATCAATCACTGCCATCACCTATGTGTGAAAGGCTGAGTAACAGTTGCGTTCTGTTTGCAAGCACAAGAACACCTTGCAGGTCACACAACGCACTCGGGTTCTTCCAGTGCAGCCTGGGTTGTCTGCAGCGCATGGCATTCTTCAGGCCCATCATCTCTGGGAGGTGGGCATTAGCCCTCCTGCGGACCGAGACATGGGGCACCTCTGTCACATGGCGTTTTACCCCTTGTTGTGCATCTTCTTCCTCTGATTGTTCCGATAGGTCAGCATCTGCACCGTGATGCTGGGCCAAGAGGATATTTGCCACTTCCATACGGAACTCAAGGAACTGGATGGGTTTTGTCTTTGGCCCAGCACATATTGCATGGTCTTTGCGGTAGAGTAGCCAGCTGTTGGCTAAAGCCAGATCCGTGAAGTGCATGACCATCCGCATTGTCCACTTCTTCGTACGGGTTCTCATGCGATAGTAACTGATCATTCTATCGATCAAGTCAACTCCACCCATCTTGGTGTTGTACTCACGGACAATGCTTGGTCGCGAAACAGTGACATATTGTTTCAACTTCTTGTCCCAGCGCTGGCAGGTGTCCTCAGGCTGTGTACCGTGAACAACAGACATCAGCAATACTGGCTTGTTGTCGTACCACTTCACTACACACAATTTTCCATCTTCAGCGGACACTTCTGATGAGGTACCTCTTCCTGCGCTTTTCATGGCTTTGTCACTGGGTAACTTGTCGTTCGCTCCAGCGAGTCGGTTCTTCATTATTGTACCAGTTATGTACAGCTCCTTCTCCATCATTCGTTGCGCACCTTTGATGGTGGTGAAGAACCGGTCACAATACACTTTTGTGCCGGGTTTCAGGGTTTGACAAAGACGCTCGATGACTAAGCTTCCCAAGCCCAGGCCCTCGGGTTCTTCGACCTTCTCGATCAGTGATTGTGTACCTTGATAGAGCTCAAAGTCAAGCACAATACCATCTGCAGTAGCACACACAAAGTTCTTTATTCCAACTGGGTTGGGCTTCATTGGTAGATATTGTCTGTACGGACAGGCTCCCGTGAAAGGTATCATTTGCTCATCGATAGATGTGCAATCAGGTCGATTCAGAGACTTGCAGCCTCGCAGAATCCGCTCCAGAAAAGGCCCCACCTTCCAGAATTTGTCAGACATCTTCAGATCTTCAGGCACATCATCATCAATTACCACTTTTATTGCTCCCCTCAGTTTGAAGAATCTGGCACGCGTGAATCTGTCAGTGATGGCAGTGATTTTAAAGGCTTTGGACCAATACATCCTAATGGTTGGGTATCGGATGCAAGACATTAAAATACAGGCACCAAAAAAGTGGTAGACCTCATCGACTGACATGTTGAGTAGGTCCCCACTCCTAGACAGTGACATGGCATTAGAACATTCTGAAATCAGTGTCATCAGATCTCTATCGATGTACTGGTCAAAATACTCTAGTGGGGTCCAGCCATGTCTGTCCAGATCGGTTTTGTCCTGATGCTGATACTCCGCAAGGTTTGGCGTCAATGGAGTAGCCTTCCAACGTATTCCACGTCCTGCACAACCAGAATCAGAATAAAATAGTATTTAGTATGTATAGTATTTATTGCAGTAAGTTACATTTTATCCATGTAAGCAAATGAGGTGTAGGCCTATTGGTGCATGAAAAACTTGAATCTGTTTGGACGTTTACATGAAATTTGAAGATTTACCCTCAAGGCATGCTAAAATAATAACAATTACCTTGTTTGGACTCTCCCTTTTTATTTTCTTTGGTTTGGCTTGGTCCTGGTGTTGGCTCCTCCGAGTCATCTTCTGCATGATCAGTTGGTACAGTTCGACATCGACGTCTGGGAGTGTGGGATGAACCTGTCCCTGTACTCTCTGTCCCTGTCAATGAACCTATGGGTAAATAAGCATTCTGCCTCCAATCCTTCACGTAGCCCTGAGGCCCTAACTACATAACATAAACACAAATCTACTGGGCCTTGCCTAACCATTATCTGCACCACGGCGACGTTTATGTCCTCTGCTGTGCTCTGTGGGCTCAGGAATGGGGTCCTCATCCTCACTGCTGCTTTCCTCCTGTGCTGATGGTTGGTAATTTGCATCCAGGATGGGATCATCATTGTCAGATAGGTCTAAATCTGAGTTGTCTTCATCAATCAACCCAAGTAGCTGCATAGCTTGGTGCACAGAAAAACGCTCTGGAAATAAAAACAATGGATTTCAATGGTACTGTACAACATTTTTAACCCAACTAATTTATGTATGTATATATGTATTTAGTGATTGAATTGTTATGTATTACATTTAGACAATGTACAGCCTTTTAGCTGCACCAGATATACTTGCTTTCTCATTTTACATGTGTGCATGTTTACTAGTATATTAGCTGTTTCGACGAGCTTCAGTCCATCGTACACAAACGTGTACTTCATGTTTAGTGACATGCTAATTCTTATTTTTACACTTTTTTTTCCAAATTTGCTTATCATGACAAATGTCCAACGCTTATATAAATATCTAAATAAGAATAAGCCATAAAATAAGGCAGGACTTCTTACCTGGTCGATTTTTGTGTCTGGAGTGGCCACTTGAATCTTCCCTCGTATTCGCCGCCATCTTGAATTTTTACCATTGTATGTTATACTCTTCTGACACCACCAGATGGCAGTATAAGTGTCCACATAAGTGGCTATAAGACCCCAATTCAGTAGTGTACACAATTTTGGAAATACGAGCTAAAAGGTGCTGTCCACGCATGTCGCCACTAAGCCTTAAGAGGAAAAGTTTGTAAAGTTTGCTGCACAACATTTGGAAAAACCAGTGAAATACTGGGAGAATATAGTGTGGTCAGATGAGAGCAAAATTGAACTGTTTGGATGCCATAATACACAACATGTTTGGAGAAGAAATGGCACTGCACATCACCCTAAAAACACCATACCAACAGTGAAGTTTGGAGGTGGGAACATCATGGTGTGGGGCTGCTTTTCAGCAAATGGTACTGGCAAACTTCACATAATTGAAGGAAGGATGAATGGGCAAATTTACAGAGACATTCTTGACCAAAATCTGCTGCCATCTACCAGGATGATGAAGATGAAACGAGGGTGGACATTTCAGCAAGACAATGATCCCAAACACACAGCCAAGGAAACTCTCAATTGGTTTCAAAGAAAGAAAATAAAGCTGCTGCAGCCAAGATTCATAGAAGAGGCCCACGGAACCTTCAAGATTTGAAGACTGTTTGTGTGGAAGAATGGGCCAAAATCACACCAGAGCAATGCATGCGACTAGTGTTCAATACTTATTTCACCCGCTGTATGCGGGCAGCGGCGGCTGCGGCCGTAACAAACAGGAACAGTCTTGTATTCTATCCAGGCTAGTGGCATGCCATTTAGGGCCTTGGCTTCTAAAGGAGAATCAAGGGGCTCAAGCTTGATTCCCAACCTCTTGGCCACATGCACATTCATGAAGCTCTCATCAGCCCCTGAATCAATGAGGGCAGAAAAAGGCTGGGACTGGTTATGCCATAAGAGAGCGGCATCGAGCTGGGGACGACGAGGAGAAGAAGATGAAAAGGCAGCTTGGCTCCCCCGCTACGGACGAGCCAGCTATTTTACTGGACGGATGAGACATTCTTGACCAAAATCTGCTGCCATATACCAGGATGATGAAGATGAAACAAGGGTGGACATTTCAGCAAGACAATGATCCCAAACACACAGCCAAGGAAACTCTCAATTGGTTTCAAAGAAAGAAAATAAAGCTGCTAGAATGGCCCAGCCAATCACCTGACTTAAATCTCATTGAAAATGTATGGAAAGAACTGAAGATCAAGATTCATAGAAGAGGCCCACGGAACCTTCAAGATTTGAAGACTGTTTGTGTGGAAGAATGGGCCAAAATCACACCAGAGCAATGCATGCGACGAGTTTCTCCATACAGGAGGCGTCTTGAAGCTGTCATTACTAACAAAGGCTTTTGTACAAAGTATTAAATAAATATCAGTAAGCGTGTTCAATACTTTTTCCCTGTGTCATTTCACATTATTACACAACTTAATTTCTGAACTTATTTGTTTTGGTTTCTTTGTATGTTTGGATTACTTGGGTTGTTACCAACATCTGGTGAAAATGTCATGCCAATAGTACCTTTGGAAATTTATTTACTGAGAAAAATGGTGACGTGTTCAATACTTATTTCACCCGCTGTATCTGTGTCTGCTGGGTTTGGTTCCATGGCCAGATCGTACTGTAACGGTCAGGCTAGTGAACCCAAATGCCGAACACCGAGAAATAGGCAGATGATGGTAAAACCCAAATGATGGGTGTATTTATTGTTGAAGCAAGGTAGAGCTAGGGAGAGGATGAGGGGGCCACGGCAGAGAGGGACTGAGTAGATTTCTGGTACGGGCAGTACAGAGGTGACGGGGCCTGGGCAAGGAAACCAAACAAGGGGAGCTCCAGGACGAGCAGAGGGGGTTCCAGGACAAGAGCCCGGGAGAGCGAAGGGCAAAGCAGGCAGGAAACAGGAGGCTGGAGTCAGAGGCAACTCTAAAGCACTGTAGACTAGGGTGTAGAGGCTGGTATTGGGGAGCTTGATAATAACCATATAAAGAAGTGTCATATAGAGAGAAATCACACAATTGTGATTACTTGTCAAGAATGAAACATTGAAAAACCATCAGAAGTAATGACAGAATGATTAGCTTAAACATATCTCTAACATACCTTTTTCCAACAACATAGGCATCCCATTTCAGTGTTGTCTGAATACTGACAATTATTGGCCATAACACTGTATGTTGCCTGTTTAGCGTTATGATGTCATCAATGTCACCGTCCTAACTCTATGATCAACCCCACTCTGATGCCACCACACCGCCATTGTTACTGTCTATGCACACAGCCAATGTTAGGCCTTTAATCTGCATTATTACTATATTATTCAGTCCAACAGCTTTGCTAAAAAAGAAAGTCATCATGAAATGAATTTCATGTCTAATTGGGCCACTAGGCTAAGAGAACACAAATTGAATGCTCAGATGAAATGTCAGCTACCTGTTTGTTTGTTTTCAGAATAAAGCCTGAACACATCATGAATAAATCAATTCTTCTGTTCTATTGGTGAGTGCTCCACCAGTAGCCGAATCAGTCTTTTTTTTAAAACGTTTTTCATGGTTATTGTATACATTTATCAAGAATGAATAAAATGACAGAATGATAAACTTACATAAATCTATCAAGCACATAACTTTTTCCAACAACATAGGCATTCCATTTCGATGTTGTCTGAACACCGACAATTATTGGGCAAACACTGGTAAGTTGCCGTGTCACCCTAAGCCACACAACCTTGGACTTTCAGACTGCACAGTAGATCCTGCCTCCAAGCATAGTTCAAGTTCTGAGTGTTGAATAAGTGTAATTCAAGTGGATGAGGACAGATTTTTACCAAAAGTCATTTCCAATAGGGATTCATATCCCAACATACTCCCTGTCAGATGTCCACTTAGTTTTAGTGATGTCATTTCAGAAACTGGCATCTGCATTTAGACCTAGAGCTACATTCTAGCCTACATAACCTAACCAAATCCTCTTTAAAGGTTTACACAATGTCTGGTCTAACTATGAAGCTGGATCATACATTGAAAATAGAAAACGTTCCAGAAGAAACTTTGTGGGCTTTGCAAAGCGTTATTTTGGTTGTGGAAAAGGTTTAAAGATGTTTCGACAGATAGATTTTCTGGGTAGGTTTAAGAAACAGAGATGTGGCCTGCAGAAACAATCCCTGGGAATGTATTCATTTGGGGACTGGGTTGGAATGAGGGTCAGGGTCATGGTCAGAGTAGGAGTCAGGGTCACGGTCAGGGTAGGAGTCAGGGTCAGGGTCAAATGGTTAGAGACAAAACACTGGTGAATAGTGGCTTCTCTACTGTATGAAGAAGAGACATGCAGGCCTGTAACATAGCTGCTCCTATAGCAGCTGATTGATCAGTTAATGTAGTTTATGGCCTGAATGTCACTTAAGATTCCACAAACTTTTACTATAACTGGCCTCCATGGAGGTTTGATCCATGGTGAATAAAAAATATCTTATTTGCAGATCCAGAAATACCCCGAATCTCTGACATGAGATTAGTGAAACCATCAAAATCTTCAAATACATCACAGTACATTCATATTCTTCTGACTTGCAACTGTTAATCAAAGACAGTTAGGAAACCATTTTGGGTGACGGTAAGAATCTCAAAATGAATCTTCACATTTAGACCATAAACAAGAGGATTCGATATTGGTGGAATAACTAAGAACTCAATTGACTGCGCTGTTGCGCAAATAAAGCATCACCCTGTCATATAATTGTATCTTCATATCCTACCTTTAGCAAATCTTTTTTTTTCTTTTTTTTTAATCTTTGGTTCACAGTTTAGTTTATGTAGTTTATTTTCCTTGAGTATGGAAGCTCTGCTGGTTTTTTCGCAGCTGGCTGGCTGGTTGGTATGGTAAATTTCTATAGAAAATAAAGATTCCTAATTTCACAAAGGAAAGGTTTAAGACCAGGATGACCAGTGGTTGATTTGTGAGGGGAGAGTAATGAAGAGGTTTTAAAGGTTACAAGGAGGGAGCAAAGTTTGTAGAAAGCAGATGACCAGGGTATGAGAAAGCAGGATATGGTAAACAGAAAAGAGAAGCGGATATAAAAAAATAAAAAAATTTGAAATATGTTTATTGATCAAACCTCAAAGTATAATACACGCTGTAAAGAGAATGACCATGAGTAACAGGTTTGACATTTTCCTTTTTTTTTTTTTTAAACAATATACACAAATTCCCACCCATTCCGCCCCTCCCTCACACTCCATTCATTTACATAGATAGTGAACAAGTATCTCCATCCACTCTCTCATGTCCCTCCCACCCACCCCATCCCTGTGTCCTATTAGTCGGCTAAGGAAAATAAAACTGTATAGATAAAATTAAACAGTGAAAGGATTAAAAATAAGTAGGTAAAATAATATATACACAATGAATAATAAAATGAGTAATAACAAAAGTCAAATATCAAACAAACAAACAAATAAAAGGGGAAAGAGGGGGATGTTAGCTATTGGCTGAGGGCTGATGGTTTGTATAAGAAAGAAAGGGATCCCAGGTTTTGTGAAATTTCTTCAGAGATCCTCTGACAGTGTGTTTGATTTTTTCAAGGTGTAAAAAAGACATTACCTCTTCTAACCAGGAATTTGTGCTAGGCGGCTTTGGGTTCTTCCAATGTATCAGTATTTGACGCTTGGCAATCAGAGCAGCAAATGCAATAACATCAGCTTGATAGCTAGTAAATCTTCCCACAACAACAGGAGGCACACCAAATATAGCAATCAAGGGGCATGGAGACACACGAATATTAAAGACTGCAGAGAGGGTATCAAAAAAGGATGTCCAGAAAGAGTGTAGTTTAGGGCAGGAGAAAAAAGTGTGTGTGTGGTCTGCTGGAGATTGAGAGCACCTAATGCAAGATTCATCTGCATCAGGGAACAGTTTTTTCAGTCTGGCCCTTGTGTAGTGAATTCTGAAGACAACTTTGAATTGGAGGCTCATACGTGCACAAATACAAGTATTATTAATTCTAAGTAAAACTTTACTCCACCAGATTTCATCTAGCGTGAGACCTAGTTCCTTTTCCCAAATATCCTTCAGCCCTAAAAGAGGAGAAAGTTCAGATGAAAGAAGACCATGGATTGAAGAGATACTATTTTGTGATGATGGAGAGGACATGGTGTTTTCTAACATAGTTTTTTCAGGCAGTGCAGGGAATGAGGTGAATTGTGTTTTGGTGAAATTGCGCAGCTGGAAATATCTGAATAGACCTAATTTAGAAACACCAAATTTTGTGGCAAGGTCAGTAAAGGTTCCAAAGGTCCTATCTACGTACAGGTCACTAAAGGAGACAAGGCCCATCTTCTTCCAGTGTATAAAGGTTTTGTCTATGCTTGAGGGTAAAAACAGGTGATTGTTGCATATGGGAGTAAGGACAGAGGGACATTTTAACCCATAATGATATCTGAACTGTTTCCAAATTTTCAGTGAGGAGAGAACAACAGGATTATTGGTGTATTGGGAGGGCCGCAGAGAGTAATGCAGGGAGTGAAGTAGAAGTGCAAGAGTTGGCTTCCATGACACACCAGATAATATTTGGGCGATGGCACCATTTTTTTAGCATTTGGATGTTAGCGGCCCAGTAATACAACAGCATATTGGGTAGGGCGAAACCCCCTGCCATTTTGGGTCTTCCTAAAATGATTTTCTTAATCCTTGGAATCTTGCCAGCCCAGATGAAAGACAGTATAATGGTATCCAATGATTTAAAAAATGATTTGGGAAGAAAAAGAGGGAGGGTCTGAAACAGAAATAGGATTCGAGGTAGAACATTCATTTTGATGGTTTCAATTCGGCCAACAAGTGAAAGAGGTAATGTGCGCCATCTTTGAAGGTCTGAGTTGATATTTTCAGTCAGTTTTATGAAATTATTTTTATGAAGGGAATTGAGAGAGTGGGAGATATTGACACCTAGATACTTGAATCCGTTGGGGGAAAAGTAAAAGGGCAAAGCCCCTGGGGCTATGGATTTGGCTGGTTGATTAACAGGGAAACAGAGACTCTTAGAAATATTCAGTTTGTACCCTGAAAAAGTACCAAATAACTTCAGCAGATTCACTATTTCATCAACGCAGTTCACAGGGTCTTGCACATATAGCAATAGGTCATCTGCATACAATGACACTCTGTGTTCTATGCCTCCTCTGACTATACCTGAGAATGCTAAAGAGCCTTGAAGGGCTATGGATAGGGGTTCTATGGCCAGTGCAAATAATGAAGGTGAAAGGGGGCATCCCTGACGTGTGCCACGCATGAGAGGGAAGGGAGAAGAAATTTCTGAATTAGTTTTAACACTAGCTACAGGGGCAGAGTATAACAGGCGAATCCAAGAGATGAATTTGGAGCCAAAACCGAATTTGTGTAGTACAGTAAACAGGTACTGCCACTCCACGCGGTCAAACGCCTTCTCTGCGTCCAAAGAAATCACCATCTCTGGGGTTGGAGAAGCAGAGGGACATAGAACCACACTCAAAAGTCTACGCACACTAGATGACAGTTGACGGCCAAGGATAAAACCTGTTTGGTCTTCTGAAATTATGCTTGGGAGACAAGTCTCAAGCCTACGCGACAGCACTTTTGCCAACAGCTTTACATCATTATTCAGTAAGCTTGTAGGTCTGTAGCTACCACATAAATTAGGGTCCTTATCCTTCTTTAATATAAGAGAAATCAGAGCTTGGTTGAGTGTTGGAGGCAAAACACCCTTTTCTAGAGAATCATTATAGACTTCCAATAGTATAGGAGCAAGTTGTGTAGAGAACTTTTTATAAAATTCCACTGGATAACCATCTGGGCCAGGACTTTTGTTACTCTGCATTTGAGAAATACAGGAAGTAATTTCTCTCAAACTTAGGGGTTCATCTAAACGTTTTATTAATTCTTCACTTAAAGTTGGAAAGTCTAAATTATTAAGAAAAGCATCCATAACAGATGTGTCAAGAGGGGGTTGTGATTTGTAGAGCGTAGAGTAAAAGGAAGAGAATTCTGAATTTATTTTTGATGGGTCGGTAGTCAGGGTATGAGATGAGTCGGAGATTTGTGGTATAAAGCGGGAGGCGCATTGATGCCTCAGTTGCGAAGCTAAAAGGCGACGAGCCTTATCCCCATGCTCATAGTAAGTTGCTCTTGTACGTCTTAGTAGATATTCTGCCTTCCCTGTTGATAGCAAATTCAGTTTGTAACTGCAGACGTTTAGTTGTTAAATCTGGATTAATTGTTGAGGCCTGTTGTCTGTCTATATCTAGTATTGCGTCCAATAGTTCCTGCTGTTTTAATCTCCTGTTTTTAGTTAAATGTGCACTGAAAGATATGATACCCCCACGGATAAATGCTTTTAGTGTTTCCCATAAGAGTGATGGGGATACCTGATCAGATCTGTTTGTTTCTAAGAAAAAATCTATATTTGTGGACACAAAGTCACAAAAATCTGTATTAGCTAGTAAGCCTGAGTTAAGTCTCCATCCTCCTTGATATCTGTGCGAGTTAGAGGGGAGACAGAGGTCTAAAATGTGAGGTGCATGGTCAGAAATGACAATGGCAGTGTAATGTGCAGAATTAACGAAAGAAAGTAGAGCCTTGTCAATGAAAAAGTAATCAATGCGAGAATAGACCTGATGGACAGTGGAGTAATAAGAGAAATCTTTAGCATTAGGGTGAAAGAAACGCCAGGGATCAACACAGCCAATTTGATCCACATAAGCTGATAATGCCTTAGACATTGCAGTAGGGTTGACTGATTTAGAGTGAGCGCGATCTAATGCAGGATTTGTAACACAATTGAAGTCTCCTCCCAAAATTAAATTATGGGTATCCAAATTTGGAAGATGAGAAAAGATTGTGGACATAAAGTTTGGGCTATCCCAGTTGGGAGCATATATGTTTGCTAAAACAACAGGTGTTTGGAAAAGCTTTCCTGAAACTATGACATAGCGACCACCAGAATCACAGTACACATGGTCTGGGGTGAACTTGATTCGTTTGTGTATTAGAATGGCAGTGCCTCTGGATTTGCTATTGAAATTGGAATGAAAGATTTGTCCAACCCAGGGCTTACGAAGTCTCGTATGATCATCTATGCGTAGGTGCGTCTCCTGTAGAAAGACGACACCAGCGGAAAGACTTTTTAGGTGTGAGAAAACTTTGGAACGTTTAATTTGCCCTCCTAAGTCGCGCACATTCCAGGTAACTACTTTAAGATGATGCCCGTTTAAACCGCCTGGTGTCATATTGGCATTTGTCATTTGTAAAACCCCAGGTATCTGTCAGTAAGAAAGGTGCCCTGCCATAAGTATTGTGTCATGGTATAGTGGGAATAGGGGAAAAAGAGGGAGCAAGAGAAGAAACACACACAAAATAAAATAAAATAAATAAAACAAAAATAAAAAGTGACAACACCAAAAAAAGACATAGGACAGCTTACCAACCCGGCCACCCCCCCCACCCCCGCACTCAAATTCCCAACATTCCAACTGGAAACGTAGAACAAACGCCTGATGCTCGTCTGCAGAAGGCAGCGAGCAGCCATAGTACATGTACATACAACCGATTTTTCATGTAGTGTTATGTTATCTGCTCCTAATATTGTACTTATGGTATACCCTAGGCAGTGCAGTGACCCAATAAACTGAGACTATGCATTTTTGCACTCTGAACGGGAGTCTCAAAATGGTATGATATCTAACTTGTGGAAACAAAACGTATAAAAGTCCAGGAAAGGCGGATATAAATTTAACCAGTTGTGAACATTCCAAGTGGACAGGACAAAGAAGCTGAGAGCAGATTATGGAAACCAGATACACTTATTCCGTGAGAAAAACAGGATAAGGGAGAGAAGGAGTGAAGATTTATTAAAACCCTAATAAACACTGCGATTGGTAGGTGAAGATAAGGTAAACCGCGGCAGGCACTAGAATCACAGTAATAAACACAATGAGCTCATCACCAATATGAAGTAACGCGAGAACTGTCTTTAGAAATGGGAGGGGAAACCAGGCCGTGACGAGATGTAGGAACCAAATGTTATTGGTAGATGCATCCAGGAAGTAGAAATGATTTGCATATGAGGGAGGTAAGCTATTTTTGAAAGTATAAAATGGCGGACTGAAATTATAACAGTAACTCCTTTGCAAACGTGATCACTTTTATTACTTGCAAAAAAAAGTCTCTGGATAAACCATCAGCTCTAGCCTTTGGCATTTTATTTCAAAGTATTTTTAACGTGGTATTCCACCACACTGGCTGGTTCAGTGCTACTCCAATGCAACTCCAGGCCCCTTGAGCTTGCCGTTGACTCAACGGAGAGGCATACTTTGAGCATGTGCACAACCATTTTCCCGACTCAGCGTTTCAGGACTGGCCCAGAGAGGGGCCAGTCCTGTTCTGGCACCACCACCATATATGGTAGTGTGGCCATGCTCTCCGTTGAGAGGCATACTTTGAGACCTCCCTGCATGTTTGAAAGTTGTGAATAGCTTAAAAGTTGTTGGAGGAGTAGCAGGTGGAAGAACTGGAATAATAATAATAATAATAATAATAATAATAATAATAATAAGACTTATTGAGAGTGCCGTATAGTCTGTTGAATATCTACCCTAACTGGGTAACACCTCCATACACACAGAGAATCACTGTAACACATACACTGAAAAAAACTGTATGTGAAGCATACATACCAGGTCTGGCTGGGGCACCTGCTTATCAGGACCTGTGTCTCTCCCTGTACAAAAACAAATGGAAACCAAAATCTAAATTGCTAATTCAATAAACACATCTTTTTAACACAAAAACATAGACAATCTTCACGTCACAATTTGATTAATATTTGTGTATTCACTTGAACCCTAGGGGGCATTTTTGCCTGGTTTTGACTGTTCTTATATAAATGTGAATATTTAAAAAACAACACATATTACAAGCATGGTCGAATGCTTGATTTGAAGAGGACACATTTACCTATCATAATAATAATAATAATAATAACTGACATATGTGGTGAATGTCTAGTTTTTACCACTCTGTACTTCAGCTCTTCGGAGATGAGATTCAAGAAACAAAGTCCTTAGTAGCCACAATATCTGAGTCTGGTATTTATTATTTATTATGCAAACAAGAGACAAGAGCCTAACAGCAGCCCAGCGTAAATCCGAGGGACTGTTTAGCGCAAGTCTGAAGAGGCGGTTCTCAAGGTTGTCTTTTATACAGATGAAACATAATGGTAGGCACCACAAAGGCTATCACCTGCGAGCTTGTGCTTACGTGAGAAGTGGCGGGAGAGAAAGAACAATGGGGAGACTTTCTTATTGATCAATCGGCGTTCAACATTTCACACTTATCCACCTTCCTGTCGGCAAGATGTGTCTGTACCTTTGTTCTCGCTCTCCCCCACCACTCCTTCCGAAACCACTGCTATCCATATGGTAATCATACAGCGTTTCTCAGAACAATGGCTATAGAACTTTAGAGGTGTGGCAAGAGAGAATGTAATCACAGTATTTACACAAGTTGTATCAGTCATATGAAAGTGTATATCCTTCAAATAGTTCTATCAATGTATTTTCCATAACACATAACACCCATGTCAAAGCAGTAATACAAATATCTTATATTATCAGTAAGAAAAGCAAAAACACTGTATAATGTGTATTTTATTGAATATATCACAAACATAAACATGTAGGAATCAAAATATAATTTTGAGTGGTACCCTAACATGTTGTCCACACATGCTGAAATGACAAATCATGTATAGATCCATATTCATACCTGCAAACTCATACAGTATATAGGCTTTTTTAAACATCAAAACATGACATATTGTTGCCACTGGGTGTGCTGTGTTTTGTTTGGTGCTTTTGTCTTCGCAGGTGAACCAGAAAGGCGACACCGACAAGGTATAAATGTGACTGATATCTGCTAAATGGCCTCTCTCCTACGGTAATCGCCTAGCAAGCCTACATTTCTCGCCTTATACCTACCTTAGATTTAATTGTGTGCAGGGATGTCACTTTGTCATGACTATATTTACTGTGAAGTGTGCAGTGGTTATTTTCCTTACCACCATAGGAGTGTATTCTCCAACCCCTTGATGTCAGTTGGTTTGCCGTTTGATATTGTGCTCCCTCACTGTGTGAAGGGTACACATAGTTCCTCTTGTGCCCCCATCTATTCAGATTGTGCTTTTACCACTTATGTATGCTGTGTGCTGTGACTCCAGCTTCCCTGTACCATTTAAAGTATTGATACTTCATTTCAGGACACTGAAATGCTACAGTACATTGACTAGTCCGCAGCTCATGCTTTCTGCCCAGGGTATCCCCTCTAAGCCTGTAGATCTTTTTAGTATGACTGATTATAACCCATGAATTTCTATAAAAGTATATTGTATTTTTTTCTAACCTATTGTTGTGGTACTTGGGGTTCATGTGTACATTTCCCTATCTGGTGTGTGCTCAGTACCTTGTTTGACATACTAATGGCTTTGACATGCCACACCATTTAGGCTACTGTGTAATACTGCATTACAAAACAAAATAAATATGCAAAGAAGCCATCAGTAGCATACGTTCTGAAATCAAGCTTATGTTGGAATCCACCACTGAGTGTCCAGGCGCTCTCCGTCAGGGAGACGCTCTGAATAAATAAGAAAAACAGCAGAATAATGGGACAGCGACAGCCAATGCAATTAGTTTAAAACTAGGATAACGTTTTGAATGCAAATACGGGGACAATGACAGCATGTCGGATGCTACTGTGCTGTTGCAAGCTAGCGTAAGCCGATTCATGCTTCATCGACAACAACGCAACCAGGGGTCTATGTAGGTTCGCGAAGGTCGCGCAACTGTTGCAGAGGAGGTTGCACAGGAGTTCGCACACCTCTCTCAATTTCTCGACAAGCAACCTGCCGTGTACATGTCACCATTGGTGTTGCACAAACGATTGGTTGGTTCGTGAATGGAGGCAGAGCTGAAATAGTTATATAGCTTGCTTGCATCATTGAAGATTGAATTAATCATTGTTCAATTCAAGACGGTGAAACAAGTTTGTGCAAATGAAAAGAAAGCTTGAGAAAACAAAGAAAAGTGGAGCTGCGGCTGGGATGATGATGCCACAGTTGATTTGTGCACTGAGGCTTCAGGCCTGTTAATTCAAATTAAGAGGCATAATTTCTTTGAGATTGGCAAATTTCTAGTGCGGGTGCTTGCTGTCTTGAAACCAGCAAATGCAATTCTACAGTCTCAGTCTGTGGATATGTGAACTGCTTGTGAGGTTGTTGGTGGATCATTGGAGTCCTTAAACGACATCTGTAAAGATGATTGCTGGACGGAGCTTTCTCAGGCACCTGCTGGGGATGATTTACATTCTCCAAAGAGAAGGAGAACATTTAGTAAATACTTTGGTGAAAGTGTTGTGCTCTCAACTGTGGGTCATACAGATTCTGATGATCCCACCATCAACCCCTGTCAGTCTCTGAAAAGATCCCTACTTAACATCCTTTACAGGGCCATTTCAGAAATGGAAAACAGATCTTTCAAGAAGAATGTAGTCCTAATGACAGCCTATCCAGTCTTGTACCCAAATCTAGTGCATTTCTATATTCCACCTTGTTGCACCCTCTGCATGTGCTTGCTGACACTGCGGGAGATAATGTGTGAGTGTGAAAAATGAAATTCTTGTTGCAAAACCAATGTTGGTCAAGAAATGTTCAAATGAAACAGACCTGTCCGCTGTGTGTAAACACCTTCAGGATTATAAGGAAGCTTTTCCTGTGTTGCATAAATTGTATGTAACAGCCCCGGTAATTGGTGTCTTCAGTATCATGTCAGAGTTCCTTCTCCACATTGTCACAAGTCCAAACCCCGAATCGTCGCACCATGTTAGATGAAATCAACAACAAATACCTTAGACATGGATGAATTTGTTAGAATTGTTGCCAAGGGAAACAGGAGACTGATGGATGGATGGATGGATGGATGGATGAAAAGAAATAAAGAAATGGATATATGACTGATATACTGTACATATACCTTCGGGCTACTAGTCCGCTTCTCTAACCTCTGGGCTACCTACCGCCCAAGTTGCCCACCTATTATTTCTACCAGCCCACCCTAATATAGCAGGCTAAAACCAGCCCTGGGTGTAAGCAGAAGCTACTGAACAAATATCAATTTAATTTGAGACAGACACATCACAGACAGCTCCTTCATACTGCTAGTTGAGCTAAGACGTACAGTCATGAGAAAAAATTAGGACACCCTATGAAAACCTTTGTCTTCTTCAACATATTCAAACATATGGACATTTGATATTCATTTGAACAATATTGAAAAATTGAGGTAATATAACTAAACAAATACAACTGAAACAAATTATTTAAAAAATGATTGGTAAAATGTAATTAATAGAAATGCAATCTTCTTTTGAGGAAAAAGTTAGGACACCCCCACATTTAGTTCCACTTAAAATGCCTAAAATTATAATAAAGAGCACCACATCAGGTGCAAATGATTAGAACATCGTTACAGAGGATTTTGGAGGAGCCTGTCCTATTTAAGCCTCAGATATTTAGTTTGGTTTGCTCTTGATTGTTGAAGTGAGTTGCATCACCATGGCGAGATCAAAAGAGCTCTCTGAGGCCTTCAGAAGAAAAATTGTAGATGCATATGAGTCTGGGAAGGGATATAAAAAGATCTCCAAACTATTCGAAATTGGCCATTCCACTGTCCGGAAAATAATTTACAAGTGGAGAACATTTAAAACCACCACCAACATGGCCAGGTCAGGCCGCCCAAGCAAGTTCAGCATAAGAGCTGACCGAAAGATGCTTAAAGAAGTCTCCAACAATCCCAGAATGTCATCACGAGACCTACAGGTATCTCTTGCCACAATTGATGTCAAAGTACATGCATCCACCATAAGAAAGAGACTGAACAAGTTTGCATTACATGGGAGGTGTGCAAGGAGGAAACCCCTGCTGTCAAAAAAAAACATCAGGGCAAGACTAAAGTTTGCCAGAGAACACCTAGAGAAAGACCAGAACTTCTGGAACAATGTGCTTTGGACAGATGAATCCAAAGTTGAACTATTTGGGCACAGTAAGAGTAGACATGTTTGGCGCAAAACCAAGACAGCATTTGAGAACAAGAACCTCATACCAACTGTGAAGCATGGGGGTGGAAATGTCATGGTTTGGGGCTGCTTTTCTGCAGCAGGGCCTGGTCAGCTCACCATCATAGAATCCACTATGAATTTTGTATTGTATCAGAGGGTGCTTGAGGAAAATGTGAGACCATCTGTTCGAAAGTTGAAGCTGAAGCAGATGTGGACCATGCAACATGACAATGACCCAAAACATTTCAGTAAATCTACCAAGGAATGGCTCAAGAAAAATAAATTGAGAGTTCTGGAATGGTCAAGTCAAAGCCCGGATCTTAATCTTATTGAGATGCTGTGGATTGATTTGAAACTGGCTGTGCATGCAAGACACCCCTCGAACATCACACAGCTGAAAGAATTCTGCAAGGAGGAGTGGGAAAAACTTTCTCCCAATTGATGTCAGAGACCTGTAGACAGTTATAAGAAACGTCTAATTCAGGTTATTTCAGCCAAGGGGGGCAATACTAGCTATTAGGGCATAGGGTGTCCTAACTTTTTCCTCAGTAGGAATTGGCATTATTGTTAATTTTTCGTTAAATAAATGATTACAAAGTTACATTTTCATAGTTTTTTGTTCAATTACATCCCCTTTATCTATAGACATTGTTAGAAAGAAGATAACATTGATATGTCCATATTTTTAAGAGAATAACTTAATATTTTGGGGGGTGTCCTAACCTTTTCTCATGACTGTATACAGCATACCACCTCATATGTGACATACATGGAGGGGGTGCTATGGTTTGGGCATTCATAACTACCACTAAAAATGGCTAAATTGTCTTAACTGATGATGTTAATGCTGAATGGTCAGGTCAATCTTCAGATTTAAATCCAATTGAACCTGCATTTCCTGATGATTAGAGTTTAGGCAAAAATACCTCAAAACAAACAACTGAAGATGGCCACAGTACAGGCCTGGCAGAGCATCACCAGAGAATATACCCAGCATCTGGTGGCATCAATGGGTTGCAAACTTCAGGCAGTTATTGCAAGCAAAACATTGTTGACCAAGTACTAAACATGCATGTTTAATTTGGACATCAAATGAATGAGTCCCATTACTTATGGTGCCCTGAAATAGGGGAACTATGTATAAAACGTGTTGGCATTTCTAAATGATGAAACCAATATGTACACAAATACCATAAAACAAAAGGTCATAATCTCTACTTTAACCCATAGTAACTGATTGATTTCAAATCCAAACGATCAAGCCAAAAGAAGAAACAATGCTCCCAAGTTTCAGTCTGCTGTATTGGAGTGGTAAAGATAGAAACTCAAAGCAGAACTGCATGAAGTATGCCCTGCTACGTTCGCGCAAATATGTAGGAACTATGGGTTCAATAGAACCAAGCCTGAGGCTTAACTGGGATTCTTGGGATTCCAAAACTGCTCTCGCACTAGTCTTGCCACTCTCCCAAGTAGTTCAATGTTGACATGGAAGTCAGGTGCAAAGCAGCAACTCCTGAGTGAGTTTCAAACTAGTAGAAAAATATGATTCAAAATGTTAATTTAGAAATATTATCTGCCTATATTCTGACACAGTGCTGACAAAGAATATAATATAAGTGCCGAATAGAATAGAATCACTACGCTATAATGTCAAAACATACTTTCTGAGCTTGTTTAAAGTAAGAAGCTACTTGACCAGTGTGCTTCCACTATGTCACAAAGATGGGCTGGCAACAATATTCATATGAATAACAACAATATTCACCTAAAAACCATATGCATTGATCAACATGGTAAACTATCCATTGAGGTGTGGGTTCCAATATCCACACTATCTAATGCTTCAATTTCTCCTGTGGGTCCTCGTCACTGAAGTCACAGAGGAGGATGAGGAGGATGAGGAGGATAAAAGACATCATCACACAGCAGTGTGGCTGCTGATCACAACAACACAAGCAGGTAATCTGAACATGCCCTAAATGGTCTAAAGGATACTAGGTGTGTATGTATGGTGCTAATGTATTTGTAAAACAGTACAGCATTTACATAATAGGTTTTTACTTTGTTCAAATTGTGCTACGTGAATGTTCATTTTATACGATGGATTTAGATTATAATATTTTTGAAAAATATAGTACTGGTGATTATGCTCAGAAAAAAGTATGCAAAGAAACAAGAACAGAACAACTTGATTATTAACTTTTTGAGTTGTAATTTTGTTTGTTAAATCGAGCAATAGAAATCTTATCTGAATTCGCAAGATGTTCATGGAGGCCAGTTATAGTGAAAGTCTGTGGAATCTAAAGTGACATTCGGGCCATAAACTAGATGAAGTAATCAATCAGCTGCTACAGGAGCAGCTATGTTGCAGCCCTGCACGCCTGTCCTTCATACAGTAGAGAAGCCGCTATTCACCAATGTTTTGTCTCTAACCATTTCCCAGCTCAGCAACACTCCTGACTCACATGGAAAATGGAACTTCTCCAATGTATTTCTCCTTCACCATGTTTGAGGACCAGGGATTTTCCAGATACATTTTCTTCATCTTGTCACTACTTCTTTATGTTGCCATTATAGGTTTCAATGTTGTCATATTACGGGTCGTATTTCGAGAGAGGTCACTGCATGAACCTATGTATTTTTTCATTTCATGTCTGTCAATCAATTCTCTCTATGGCTCTGCTGGTTTCTTCCCGAGATTCATGATGGACCTCCTCTCTGACACTCACTTGATATCCCGTCCTGGATGTTTCATTCAAATATACATCATATATACTTACGCATCATATGAGTTTACTATCTTAAGCATTATAGCTTATGACAGATATGTTGCAATATGTAAGCCATTACATTACCACAGCATAATGAATTTCAAAGCGGTTTGTCTCTTAATATCCTTTGCCTGGATCTATCCCATTTTCTCTGTTGGATTTTGCCTGCTTTTATCCAATAGGCTGCCGTTGTGTGGTAATCGATTAGCAAGAGTTTTCTGCTCTAACTGGTCAGTGGTGCAGCTCTCATGTGTGGCTACTGCAATAAATAATATTGCAGGAATGGTTGCGAGTGCAACTACAGTCTTTGTACCCTTGGGTTTTGTTTTATATACTTACTTAAGAATTCTGCTTGTTTGTATGAAAAGCTCTTCAGATTTCAGAGGCAAAGCATTTCAAACATGTTTACCTCATATTGTTACATTTGTTAACTATTCAATAACCACATTTTGTGAAGTTACTTTAAATCGGTATAAGGTTGATGAACTGAATCCATTTGTAGCTGTGATTTTATCAATTGAGTTCTTAGTTATTCCACCAATTTTAAATCCTCTTGTTTATGGTCTAAATCTACCACAAATCCGAAGATTAATTTTGAGATTTTTACCGTCACCCAAAATGGTTTCTTAACTGTCTTTGACATTTTTCTGACTTGCAACTGTTAATCAATGTTGTGTGATGTATTTGAAAGTTTAGATGGTTTCACTAATCTTATGTCAAACATTGGCTATTGATTTTTTTTTACACAGTGTGTAATTGATTCTTATCCAAATCAGAGACCCTATAAAAACAAAGATATTAATTCCAAAATGACTAACTATCATTCTTGCATTAAGATGGACTCAATTCAACTCATTAAGTAATTTGCTGATGACATTTTTTGCATTTTAGCTAATTTTAAGAGTGTCATAGCAAAGGGTCTGAATACTTATGTACATGAGGTATATATGTATTTCAATTTTAATAAATTTAGTGAAATTTCAAAAAATGTGTTTTTGTTTCGTCATTCTGGGGTATTGTGTGTGGACTGATGTCAAATTCTTTTAATTTAATCAATTTTAAATTGAATCTATAACACAACAAAATGTGGCAAAAGTGAAGGGGTCTGAATACTTTACGAAAGCACTGTATACCACGATGCAAAGCAAAACATGTTAGAAATGGTTTAGCTGTGATTATATATATTCTCCCTTGTGACCTTAAACCTATGTTGGTTGTTTTTCTTATTCTCGTGAAAGATGTAATGGGGCTTGTAACAAATGTTAAGCCAAGATAGTGTTGTACGAGCATTTCCAAATCATGCCACTCAGGCTGAGTGAATTGTATGGATGAGTTTAGAGGCGATTATCTCAGATGCCAATTAATTGATTTTCAATAAAATGTATCTAATGGAGGAGAAAAATGTGACTGAATCAATATGTATTTCCTTGATATACAGTCATGAGAAAAAGTTAGGACACCCCCCAAAATATTAAGTTATTCTCTTAAAAATATGGACATATCAATATGTTATCTTCTTTCTAACAATGTCTATAGATAAAGGGGATGTAATTGAACAAAAAACTATGAAAATGTAACTTTGTAATCATTTATTTAACGAAAAATTAACAATAATGCCAATTCCTACTGAGGAAAAAGTTAGGACACCCTATGCCCTAATAGCTAGTATTGCCCCCCTTGGCTGAAATAACCTCAATTAGACGTTTCTTATAACTGTCTACAGGTCTCTGACATCAATTGGGAGAAAGTTTTTCCCACTCCTCCTTGCAGAATTCTTTCAGCTGTGTGATGTTCGAGGGGTGTCTTGCATGCACAGCCAGTTTCAAATCAATCCACAGCATCTCAATAAGATTAAGATCCGGGCTTTGACTTGACCATTCCAGAACTCTCAATTTATTTTTCTTGAGCCATTCCTTGGTAGATTTACTGAAATGTTTTGGGTCATTGTCATGTTGCATGGTCCACATCTGCTTCAGCTTCAACTTTCGAACAGATGGTCTCACATTTTCCTCAAGCACCCTCTGATACAATACAAAATTCATAGTGGATTCTATGATGGTGAGCTGACCAGGCCCTGCTGCAGAAAAGCAGCCCCAAACCATGACATTTCCACCCCCATGCTTCACAGTTGGTATGAGGTTCTTGTTCTCAAATGCTGTCTTGGTTTTGCGCCAAACATGTCTACTCTTACTGTGCCCAAATAGTTCAACTTTGGATTCATCTGTCCAAAGCACATTGTTCCAGAAGTTCTGGTCTTTCTCTAGGTGTTCTCTGGCAAACTTTAGTCTTGCCCTGATGTTTTTTTTTGACAGCAGGGGTTTCCTCCTTGCACACCTCCCATGTAATGCAAACTTGTTCAGTCTCTTTCTTATGGTGGATGCATGTACTTTGACATCAATTGTGGCAAGAGATACCTGTAGGTCTCGTGATGACATTCTGGGATTGTTGGAGACTTCTTTAAGCATCTTTCGGTCAGCTCTTATGCTGAACTTGCTTGGGCGGCCTGACCTGGCCATGTTGGTGGTGGTTTTAAATGTTCTCCACTTGTAAATTATTTTCCGGACAGTGGAATGGCCAATTTCGAATAGTTTGGAGATCTTTTTATATCCCTTCCCAGACTCATATGCATCTACAATTTTTCTTCTGAAGGCCTCAGAGAGCTCTTTTGATCTCGCCATGGTGATGCAACTCACTTCAACAATCAAGAGCAAACCAAACTAAATATCTGAGGCTTAAATAGGACAGGCTCCTCCAAAATCCTCTGTAACGATGTTCTAATCATTTGCACCTGATGTGGTGCTCTTTATTATAATTTTAGGCATTTTAAGTGGAACTAAATGTGGGGGTGTCCTAACTTTTTCCTCACAAGAAGATTGCATTTCTATTAATTACATTTTACCAATCATTTTTTAAATAATTTGTTTCAGTTGTATTTGTTTAGTTATATTACCTCAATTTTTCAATATTGTTCAAATTAATATCAAATGTCCATATGTTTGAATATGTTGAAGAAGACAAAGGTTTTCATAGGGTGTCCTAATTTTTTCTCATGACTGTATATTGGGCAGATCCTTTTTACTCCAAACTTCCCGCTTGCAATCACTCTAATACATGATAATATTCATCGTATCTGTCCATGAGACCTTTTTTCAGACTTCTGCAGGCTTTTTAGGTACTTTTTTAGCAAACTGTAACCCGACCATTCTTTTGAGGATAACTAGTGGTAGCTAGTTTGGCTGGTGACGTATTCTGTGGATGGTAGTCTCTGACACAGTTACAACTACGTCTTGCAGGGTGTTCCTGATCTGTGGGACAGTTGTTTTGGGGGTTTTCTTAATAATGGTGAGCATTCTTTGGTGATCCACTGTAGAAGTCTTCCTAGGCCTTCCAGGCCGTTTGCGGTTTCTGAGCTCACCAATGCTTTCTTTCCTTTTAATGATGTTCCAAATTGTTGATTTTGCTAGTTTTAAGGTTCTGGCTATATTTCAGATATTTCAGCCTCATAATGGCTTCCCTGACTTTCATTGATGTCTCTTTGTTTAACGTCCCGTCCTGTGCGTTAGTGTTGTTTGTTTTTGTTGTTCTTTTAATTGCTGCGTGACTCACGTTGTTTTTTGTTTCTGGCACGTTGTTATCTGCCCTTGTGTATTTTCGCGCTTGTGTAATTGTCTACCCCGCCTTGATTGATTTCACCTGTTCCTCATCATCATTCCCTGTGTATTTAGTCTGTGTGTTTCCCCTGTCTTATTGCTAGTTTGTCTTTGTACCTTGAGTCAAGCGTTCCAGCGATCTTTTCTAGTGTTTTGTATTGAAGTTGGAACCCAATTTTGCCTATTCCCTTTATGGATTATCTGTCTCCCCACCATTGTCTACCTGTGTATCAAACTCTTTGCTGTATTAAAAGGATTGATTGATTAAGCTTTTGTCCCGAGTTGTGCGATTGAGTCCTCTGCCTTGATCTACTTCATTATACTTTGGTCCTCATATTTAGATTAGATTAGATTCAACTTTATTGTCATTGCACAGAGTACAAGTTCTGAGACAATGAAATGCAGTTTGGCATCTTACCAGATTGTGCAAATAGTGGCATAAGTGCAAAAAAAGACATGATTTTGTAGACAGTGCATGGAATTACAGTATAATGTATTACAGTGAGTATAAATAAATGAATATAATAAGTGAATATACATGAGATGAATATCAATATGATATGTACAGTTGAACATGTTACATATATGTACGATGTATAAATAGAGACCAATATAATAAATATGGTATGCAAAAAGCTAAATTGAAGTCCTGAGTGTGCAGCCAGTAGAGGTATGGGGGGAGGGTACACTGATACTGGTACTCATATTAACAGACATCAATATCAGACTCCAAAGGCAAACGCAAAAGCCTAGAATCAATACTAGATATAGGTAATGAGACTAAAGCTCATTGTTAGCTAAATACTTCAGTTATAGATGGCCAGCTAGCAGACTACTCTACCAATGTCATTGAGTAATACATAGAAAGAAGAGTTTACACCAAACATTGTGTTTGTTTGATTAGCAAGCAAAACCAATGTACAAATATTTGCTATTGAGATAGCAATAACAGTTTACATGAAGGTATAATTTTGGGAGTTTGGAAAGAGATAGCTTGTTAATAGACTGTTAAAGGCCCCCTCCAGTAATATTTAAACTTTCCAAGCTGTAAAACTAAGCCATTATTATTATTATTATTATTATTATTATTATTATTATTATTATTAATAATAATAATAATAATAATAATAATTAACCTTTCTTTGTTCATTTTGATCATTTTTATATTTTGTTCAGTGTTTTCACTGTGCTTTTAGCTTAAAACCTGCCTTTTTTGGAGATTGCTTAAAGCATACAATCATACAGTGATTCCTCATTCAACAATCAAATATGTTGACAGTAAATACCATATTCTTTGGACTTTCTATAGCGATTAGGTATTTCTCTATAGCTGATGTATTTTACATTTTGTTGATGATAATGGCACTGTGTCCTTACATCTAAATACTGTAAGAGCAAGACTGCTGTCATAGCTATCTCTTTTGAAAAGGTGTTGGTGCAAAGTTGTTCTTCTCCCCAGGAAATGTGTGGTTGTCAAGACTGAAACACAATTCAAAACTGTCGGATAGACAAAAATTAACTCAATTGAATTCAAAACACCTAATTTATCCAACAAGGGCCAATAGTGCAGGTGAGTAGTGTGAATACATAAACAAATGACACAAGACACAATCACATTAAACACACCTTTTTACAATGCAAGTCATGGCTATGGTATTGGATTTGTAATATATATATGTAAAAGTTGTATATATGAAGACTGCACACAAACTACTGGCCCCAAGTGACCGAAATACAGTTAGCCTAGCCTTCTGAAAGTCCATGAAAGTCCAAATTCTGTTTGGGCTGGTATAGGTACGCCTATGGCTGGTACATAGGCTTACAAACCTTACTTACAAACCTAAGAATATGATATATATAATAAATGCCTTAATGAGCATAGTACAGTTGTATTACTAACAACCCTTTGTTTAAGTGGAACAAAAACAGAATACTAAAGTCCAAGCTAAATCAATCACACCTGACATATTTGATTTTAGGGAATAGACTTTCTCCTAATATCATGAACTCGGTCCACAGTGTGGGAGTAACCCAGAGTGACTTATTGAATGTGGCATGATAAACATGACTATGAAAGCAACATATTATGACGGGATGGTTAAGGAATGTGTGATGTTAATGACTGATGTACAGTTGATTCAGTTACTTAGCCAAATATACTTTTTGTAAGTCGCTTTGGATAAAAGGCGCCTTCTAAGATTGATATTGTAACAAAGTCCGTTGTACACAGAGGCAGACGCAGCGTTTGGGTTAAGGGAACAGCTTCCCGTTTATTCATTCACGTTCTCACAAAATGTCTCTGGCTTTTCAGCCCTCCCGAACACTCTGCAACTTTCCAGTTGCCGTCTCGTGTCCAGCTTCGCTTCCAGCGTCTCTCTCTCTCTCGCCACTCTCCTCGCCTCCCGAAATGGCAGAAGCATACACATCTTAAACATTCGCCGACGAGACTTAATTCGCAGCAGGTGTGCAACAAAAGTCTCGCCGACACAACCCCGGCCACGGTCCTGTAGCTCCCTCTACAGGCCGAACGCTGCATGTCCCCCCACAGATATATACAGTGGGGGAAATAATTATTTGATCCCCTGCTGATTTTGTTAGTTTGCCCGATTACAAAGAAATAAGCGGTCTATAATTTTTATGGTACTTTTAGTTTAACAAATAGAGACAGAATATCAACAAAGAAGTCCAGAAAAAACACATTATATAAAGTTATAAATTCATTTGCATTTGATCGAAGGAAATAAGTATTTGATCCCCTACAAACCAGCAAGAATTCTGGCTCATACAGACCGGTTATATGCCCATGAGGCACACAGATTAGTCCTGTCACTTTAGGAAAAGTACTCCTAATCTCTGCTTGTTATGGGTATAAAAGACACCTGTCAATAGAATCAATCTCTTCCATTCCAACCTCTCCACCACCATGGGCAAGACCAAAGAACATTCAAAGGACATCAGGGTAAGAGTTGTAGACCTGCACAAGGCTGGAATGGGCTACAAGACCATCAGCAAAAAGCTTGGTGAGAAGGAGACAACTGTTGGTGCAATTATTAGAAAATGGAAGAAATACAAAATAACCATCAATCGCCCTCGACCTGGAGCTCCATGCAAGATCTTGCCTCGTGGGGTAAGGATGATCATGAGAAGGGTGAGGGATCAGCCCAGAACTACACGGGAGGAGCTTGGTAATGATCTCAAGGCAGCTGGGACCACAGTCACCAAGAAAACCATTGGTAACACACTACACCGTAACGGATTGAAATCCTGCAGTGCCCGCAAGGTCCCCCTGCTCAAGAAGGCACATGTACAGGCCCATCTGAAGTTTGCCAATGAACACCTAAATGATTCAGAGAAGGCTTGGGAGAAGGTGATGTGGTCAGATGAGACCAAAATTGAACTCTTTGGCATAAATTCGACTCTTCGTGTTTGGAGGGAGAGAAATGCTGAATGCTACAATCCCAAGAACACCATCCCCACCGTCAAACACGGAGGTGGAAACATTATGCTTTGGGGTTGTTTCTCTGCTAAGGGTACAGGACGACTTCACTGCATTGAGGGGCCAATGGACAGGGCCATGTACCATAAGATCTTGGACGAGGACCTCCTTCCCTCAGCCAGAGCACTGAGGATGGGTCATGGATGGGTCTTCCAGCATGACAATGACCCAAAACATACAGCCAAGGCAACAAAGGAGTGGCTCAAGAAGAAGCATACTAAGGTCATGGAGTGGCCTAGCTAGTCTCCAGACCTTAATCCTATAGAAAATTTGTGGAGGGAGCTGAAGCTTCGAGTTGCCAAGCAAAAGCCTTGAAACCTTCAGGATTTGGAGAGGATCTGTAAAGAGGAGTGTACCAAAATCCCTCCTGAGATGTGTGCAAACCTGGTGACCAACTATAAGAAACGTCTGACTTCTGTGCTTGCCAGCAAGGGTTTCTCCACCAAGTACTAAGTCATGTTTTGCTTGGGGATCAAATACTTATTTCCTTCGATCAAATGCAAATTAATTTATAACTTTATATAATGTGTTTTTTCTGGACTTCTTTGTTGATATTCTGTCTCTATTTGTTAAACTAAAAGTACCATAAAAATTATAGACCGCTCATTTCTTTGTAATCGGGCAAACTAACAAAATCAGCAGGGGATCAAATAATTATTTCCCCCACTGTAGGCCTACTCTCATGAGCAGAGCTGTTTATCGGTCCGGATGGGTCAACTCGGGTAAATCAGCTGTATATGTAATTTACCTGAGACCCAAACATTTCATGCTTTTCACTCGCACTAACCACTATGTTATTCTCACATCAAAAGTCACCAGAATTGCCCCTTATCAGCCTTCTTCCTCCCCATAAATATGTCCAGCTGTACCCCCAATGTCTAGACAGCTGTTTGGACAAAACAAAACCGATTATTTAGTTTCCACCTTCTATCTCCATGGAAATGTGTGTTCTATTTCATATGCTTTACATGTAGCAGCAGAACAATTTGGTTCTGTTTGAGAGAGCGCGATCAGATCTCTGGATTGCATACATTTAATTTATACATATATAATATGTATACATTTGTCTGGTATCTGGTTGCCCTCAGTTAGGTTTTGGACTAAGAATGTGCCACGGTGTAGGATTGCTTATAATCCTCTGGTCACGTCCCACATCTCACTCTGTCCTTCCTCACACATAAAGCCAGTACTCTGTTTCTAATTTGAGTCAGTTTCAGCGCATAAATGAGGGGGTTGAGAATTGGAGGAAAAATTTGAAACTCTATGGCCAGGAAGTTCTGAAGGCTTTGTGGTAAATCTCTAGAACCGTATCGAGCATACATTACATCAAAAAGCAAGGCAATTGTGACATTGAGTAACGCCAGTAAATGTGGCACGCATGTCTGCATAAACTTTCCCCTGTCCTTAATGGACCTAAAACATGTTCTGATCAAATACATATAAGAACCCACAATGAAAACGACATGCCCATAATAGAATAGTATAACAAAGTACCCAGCAACATTATCAATTGTCTGTATAGAGCAAGAGAGTTTAACGATAGACCAAGTTTCTGTATGTGTGAGCCACATAACCTTAGTCTAGAAGTTAGTAATAAAGCCATAGTCAGACAGCAAACTGGGCTGATCCAGGAGAATGAGACTAACTGAGCGACCCTCCAGTTAGTCATAACAGAGTGATACTCCAGTGGTTTACATATTGCAACATACCTGTCATATGCCATTACTGTTAAAATGGAGAGGTCATAGATGGCAGAGGAGTATATTACAAAAGCCTGAAACAGGCATCCTGCATCACATGAGGATGAGATCACATGAGGATGAGACAGTAGATCCAGCATGAATTTGGGGT
The DNA here is from genome assembly GCF_951799395.1 of Argentina silus. NCBI lineage: Eukaryota > Metazoa > Chordata > Actinopteri > Argentiniformes > Argentinidae > Argentina > Argentina silus. The sequence goes on along the minus strand of NC_139653.1, from coordinate 9,644,495 downwards.
AGAACCCTGCTGTCCCATAAAGTCCATTGATGCACAAATTGCACAGGAGGATGTACATAGGGTCATGGAGGTTTTATCCAAGGTAATGGTCACAATGAGAGCAACATTAACTAGAACAATCACAGAGTAACACAGTAAAGACAGAGAGAAGAGTGTGACTCTGTGGTCCATCGTCTCATTTAACACTGTAATGATGGATACATTGTCCATCAAGGTAATATCTAAAAAATAATCAACAATTATTCACTTAAACATTTTGGGAGAATTTTTACCCTTGTGATATGATACACCATGTATTTTCGAGATCATACCACACATTCTCATTTGTAAAATAACTAGTTCGGCTACATGTAGATGGTAAAATCACGCAACAGATAACATAACATCAGTGATACAATCCTACAGAGTACAGTAATGATTTAAGAAGTAGCTACCCTGTGCTTGTTAGTTCCATAGAGATGTTGTTAGTGTTTATTCCACATGAATGCTGGTTGTTTTATATGTTCTGTTACTGCATGGTCACATGGAATTTAGGGCTCATGAAGTTGATGTCACTAACAAACACATTAGCTGACAGGGGAATGGGCATCCCAGACAAGGACCCTTTATGACTTGAAGTTCTAGAACTGTTTAGTTCTTAGAACCGATTACTTGATCTCTTTTTTAAAAGCATGTTCCACAGTTGCAGATTAGATGGCCGGAAAGTTGTCAGCAAGTCTCCACCCCCTAAACCTTTCACTGTAGCTTGCAATGACCCTCCTCTTCCATCTCTGCCCTCAACATTCCGATTTGCACGCATTACACAAAATTAACACAAGAAGTTTTCGATACAAGAATGTATTGAATTGGGGGAAAAAAAATAGAAAAACAGCTTAACAAGGCAAAAAAATATTTTTGACAAATGTTTTAAAATATTCCAACATCAGTCATAGGATGCCATGGTAAAAAGGAAAATGTCTTAGATTTGAAATTCATATCATGTGCACTCCTTTATGAGGTCTCCCTATGATGAGAAGAAAAAGTCTAAACGATTTAGAGAAATCTTTTTTTAAATCAAAAGGAGTCAAATTTAGGCGAAAGCGAGAGCTTAATGAGGCTTAATGACATAAAATCTAAATGTGAAAATGTATCCATTATTCAGCCATTAGGGAAATATACGGAGATGCTATGATGACAATTTCAAGTCAAAATAAAATCATTAAAGGGATGAAAGAATTTAAGCAATGTCCCCTTTTGAAAATAAATTCAATCGATTGGGCTTAACGTAGCTTAATGTGGCTTAACGGCCGTTTACTGATAAAAAAAATTTGGAAAATAATCTCAATTCATTGCTAATTCACTGCTTAGAAACAGAAGGAAATCAAATCTACAGTCTACATTTAGAATGCCTCACGCCTATCTGCACTGCCAGAGTTGACCCCGGATACTGACTCTGATAAAGCACTGGACAATACTGAGCCAGAGACTGATAGAAACAGGTCTAGAAACCCACCTAGCTGGGCTAAAGACTTTGTCAAGTGAATGAGTAAAAAAGAGAAAACTTCATTGTGTTATTGTGTTTACATACAGTACGTTATACAGAGTGTATGTTACTGTGAGGTATTAGTATATCTAAGGTACGAAGGAAGAAGTATTGTTTGATAGAAAAGTTAAGATGTTGTGTCCAACTCTTATACATTCATTCTATTGCATTGCATTCATTATTTCATTGGATTACTGTATAATGCATTAGTGTGGTTTTACCAGCTGTAATTGCATCCTAGAGGGCGCTCTCTAACATAAGGAATGTATACATCTCTACAGTATATATGTGTACTGTGGTTGTTGAGATGTACAGCATGGCTACTAAAGTACCTGTTCCCCTGTCTCTCTGCTTCTGTGTCTGATTGCTAATACTTTCTAAACTAGGTTCACCTACACAACAGAAACGTTATTTGTTCATCATGAAGTTTGTGCAGATTCTTTTTTTTGCGCGGACTGAAACTTCTGTTGTGCAGGCCATTCACCTGGGGCTGGGCACCTGCGCAGCTTAGAGGTAACATTGCTTGAGAGTCAAGATTTACATTCCTACCAACTACATATTATTTTTTTTCAACAATACACTTGACCTAACAACTGAGTACCCCTACTCTAAAACCACCTCCATCGTGCCGGTGCCAAAACACTCCACTGCAACGACCTTAAATGACTTCCGACCAGTGGCACTCACGCCCATCATCATGAAGTGCTTCGAGAGGCTGGTCTTAGCTCAACTCAAGACCTGCCTACCACCCACACTGGACCCCTTTCAATTCGCCTACCGGCAGAACAGGAGTACAGAGGATGCCATTTCAACGGCACTTCACTCCGCCCTGTCCCACCTCGACAAGACTAACTCTTATGTGAGAATGCTGTTTATTGACTTCAGTTCAGCATTCAACACCATCATCCCCTCCAAACTGATCTCCAAACTCAGGCAACTGGGCATCAACTCCTCCCTCTGCAACTGGATTCTGGACTTCCTAACCAACAGGCCGCAGTCTGTTAGGCTTCACAACCACACCTCCTCAACCCTCACCCTGAACACCGGCGTTCCACAAGGCTGTGTGCTGAGCCCCCTCCTTTACTCCCTCTTCACCTACGACTGCACACCTGTACACGGTGATCGGTCTTATCAGCAACAACGATGAGTCGGCCTACAGGGAGGAGGTCCAGCACCTAACAGTGTGGTGCAACGAAAATAACCTGGCTCTCAACACCAGGAAGACCAAAGAGCTCATTGTGGACTTCAGGAAGTCTAAAGCTGGCGCACACACCCCCATCCTCATCAACGGGACTGAGGTGGAGCGAGTCACCAGCTTCAAGTTTCTGGGTGTCCACATCTCTGAGGACCTCTCCTGGACCCTCAACACCTCCACCCTGATAAAGAAGGCTCACCAGCGTCTCTTCTTCCTGAGGAGACTAAAGAAGGTACATCTGTCTCCTCAGATCCTGGTGAACTTCTACCGCTGCACCATTGAGAGTATCCTTACCAACTGTGTCACAGTGTGGTATGGCAACTGCTCGGCATCTGACCGGAAAGCACTGCAGAGGGTGGTGAAAACTGCCCAACGCATCACCGGTTCCTCACTCCCCTCCATCGAAGCTGTCCAGGGCAAACGATGCTTGCGTAAGGCACGCAGCATCGTCAAGGACATTTCTCACCCCAACCACAGACTTTTCACCCCACTCCCCTCCGGGAGGCGCTACAGGTCTCTCCGCACCCGAACCAGCAGGTTCAGAGGCAGCTTCTTCCCTGCGGCTGTCACCCTGCTGAACTCGAACACTGCACCTACCTGACAACCTACTACCCCTGCAACCCCTGCAACCCCCCCCCACCCGGACAATTGCACTGTCACTCCCCTCCCCTGCTCTTACTCAATACCACTGCTCTTCTGTACATATCTGTCCATACTGTTCATACTGTTCATAATGCACATATCTTTATATTTTTCTTAATACTACTGTTAATACTCTGCACATACTGTACATACCTGTTTATACTGTTCATACGGCATTCCATATTTATATTTATTCTGCTATCTACCTCATGTAGATAGCAGTATATATGCAGTATATATGTACTGTTAATACATATATACTGCTAGACTGCATTACTATACAGTTCATATGCTGCTACACTGTTCATACTGTAACTTATTTACTCTGCTATAATGCTAATGCTTACTCATATACTGCTCACACTGCACTACTTATATTATACTGCACTACATACTGCTCATATATTGCACTACCTGTAAATACTGTTCATTGCACTTTCTGCTATTTTGCACTTCTGGTTAGACGCTAACTGCATTTCGTTGTCTCTGTACTTGTACTCTGCACAATGACAATAAAGTTGAATCTAATCTAATCTAATCTACCCTAACACACTTAGTATCTGTCTGATTCTTAAATAATTCAAATGCCTTACCCCATCAGAACCCAAAATATAATCTTGTTTTACTCAAGTAGCTTAAGTGTGTAAAAACATTTTTTGTTGCTTCAAAACATGGTTAAAAGTATAATTTGGTCTCATGGATTGTCAGTCTTTGCATCCATAGCTAATAGTCTATTAAATAGTGGTTCCATTTCTCCAGCCCCATCCCTCAGCTGTTTACCAAAAAAATAGGTTTTAAATCCCAGATTGTGTTACCCCGGAACATCTGAGGAACCAAATGACGGCACACAGAGAGGGTAGGGTTTAGCCCGAAGGCGTATTTAATGGTAAATAATAATAATAATAATAATAATAATAATAATATTAATAAGGAGAGGGGTAGGGAAGAGAAGAATAATCCAAGGGGTTGTCAGTCCGGGGGTCGATAGCGGGAGGTCCAGTGTTCGGGGGAGGGGGAGAGAACTGTGGGTAATCCGTAGGGGTAGTCGTTGGGGTCCGGTCCAGGGTTCGTTAATGGGGGAATTCAGTAGTAGAGAGGGGTAGGTCCGTGGGAGGGTTGACGAGGAGGTCCGAGGAAAACAAGCATTCTGGAGGGGCACAGAAGAACAAGGTGAGTCGCAAGGGAAAAGACAAAACGCTAGGAAAACTCGGGAGGGTCTCGTGGAAAGTTTACCGTAAGTCACAGTACGAGCTGACACTGGAGTGAAGATTGGGCAGGGTTCTTATAGGGTGCTGATTGGGGATGGGTTGCAGGTGTGCTGATTGAGGATTGGGTCCAGGTGTGCTGTCAACTGGGAGGAAGACGCTCCAGTGATGACCGCCGCAGCTTTGAGGTGGTGCCAGAGGGTTGGTTAGGAGGGGGAACCGCAACAGATTGCCCCTTTAAGGTTATCCAATCACTAACTAGTTCTATGAAGCTACGCCCTTCTTTAATAATATAGGTTTAAATGGTTTCAATAGTGGCAGCTCCAGACGGATATTCAGTGGAATGAAACAGAGTAAAATGGAGAAAATGTTTCAAGCTTGTGTGATCACTGCGCTCAGAACAAGTGCATTGACCAAAATGTAACAGAATTCCAAAACAATGTTGCTGGTCCGCACTCCAAAAATACATTTAAGGTTTCTTTTTAGTAGTATTTAGTTCATTCAGGGATATAAAAAGCAGATTTCAAGCTACCACCACATAACATTCCAGCATTGTATTGAGTGCAATAAAAATGTTTAAATATGACTCAATTGAATATCGAAAGTGATGCTGAAATTGACCTTTCAGAGAGGGGTTAGGTTATGGGGGGATTCTTGATATTCTCATCAATCTAAACTGGTACAAATTGCTATTATGTTTTCAATGAGCGTAACCAAAGATATTCCTAATGAACACAGGTGTTGACAAAACAATTGTAGAATTACATGATAGCCCATACCTCTGTGGGACAGATGGCCAACACAGTCAACATGTTTATCTGGTCATTAGGTCATGCGTCAACAGTTTCTCTTCATCCCCTGTAGAGCAATTAGGCTTCTACTACTCTGTGAGATCAAACAGACACAAGCAAAAACAAAAGTACCCCTTGGTTGCCAACTCTCCTTTGACCAATTAAGCTTGAAGTCTCCTGGAGGTAGAGTAGCCATTTTCTCCTCCTCTAGGACTGGTGTGAGAGTCTGAGGGTGAGAGTGAGAGTCAGGGAAAGGGTTCTGGTGAAGGTTAGGTTTTGGGTTTGGGTAGGTTTAAAAAATGACTTTTGGCCTTGTTTCTGAGCTCAACCCAGTTGAGATGGTAAACTCACTCCTCAATTTCAAATACCCCCATCTGTCCAGCGGCATTTCATTATTCAGGCCCCACCATCCTGGCCCCATAATCCTCTCACCTATGAGTGAGAGGGAGTGGGGAGAATGATAGATTATGTGAGAGTGGGTAGGCATGGAATTGTATGTAATTGTATGGAACAGTATTTGATTTGTATATGTCTAATGAAAAAAATAAACATATTCAGTAATCATCTTACCTGTTAATTGGCGGTGAACGATGTGGCCATTGAGGGGAGCAATGTCAACCAGATGGAAAAATATATTTTAATACCACTTAGTGGACTGGCACAGTCTACAAAGCTGTTGACCATGTCAGCCTTATCTACTGCCCCCATTTTGAGGTTGTAGTTGAGAATGCAGTCTAGTTTCCCCTTCCTCTCTCCCGTCAGGTAGTCCACCTTCCCTATGGCTGACACTGATGCTGTAGAATGTTGGCATCCCCTTCCTGTTTGACCAGACTCTGCCCCAGGCCCCTGTGCTGTTGAACAGCAGATGTTGAAAAAGTGTTGGGCTGCTGTACCAGTTATCCTCGTACAAAGTGTGGCCCTGCCCTAGATGACGAGCCAGCATGGTCATCACCATGGACCCGGACCCCCCAAGCCGCTCGTAGTGATGTCCTGAACAAATCTTAGTCTAAATCAATCTTCACATCGCAATAAACAAAGAACTTCCATAACATAAGGGACTTGTCAATGCATAGGTCCTTATATGGTACAAACACCCAACTGAATGCCGATGTCAGGCTGGTAAGAACATGTCTTACTTCATGTAACAGGTTATTGAGGTCGGCAGTGGCATTATATACAAAATGCAGGAGGACTAGGAAGTGGTCGAAGACGCGGCAAAGAAGGGAGTTGCAAACATGGGATCCATTGTTCCAGTAATCCCTAAGGGAATTCTTCCTCACTATTCCCATGATGAGGATTGTCACCAGGAAGGTGTAAATCTTCCCACCCATTTAGCCAGCTTTCCCTTCACTCCAGGCGCTGTCTTGTCCTGTAGTTCTAAGGCATAGCTGTTGGTATCCTCCACTATATCTCCCACCAGCTCCTCTGTCAGGAATAGTTTGAAGCATTCAGCCTCAGAGGGAGATGGCAGGGGGCTTTTCACTCCAGTCTGGGAGTCATCAAAAACAACAGCACGGCCTGGGGCGATAAAATGGCTGGCAGCTGTCCAGCTGTTACTGCAGACTACCTCAACTTCACCGACTGTTGGACTGCCTCCATCACCACCAGCATCTTCAGCGAGACCTGGGTCTTCGTTGGTAGGAATGGGCCGCTCAGGGTTGTGAACGGCCGCAAGGTTGGGGGGCACCAACCATCAACGAGCATGTTTTAAATGGCGCTCGTCCTGAGCTAACATTGTGGATGATTGTGGTAGGTGGCTGGGAGGCTCTAGCTGGGGCACTTTGTGAAAGTGGTTGAGTTTCCCGCCATTGGAGCAGGTTTTACCACGGGCAGGACAGATCTGAGCTCTTGAATTGTGCGCAGAAGAGCCACAATTCCCACATGGCTGGTGTGGGTGGTCACGCTGTCTGCACTCACGTGGAGGAGGGGCACCCGTGACTCGAGTGGGCCCGCTGCCCTGGCCAGTGCTAGAGAGTTGGAAGAGGTGGATAAACTAGCTGAACATTCAGATTCAAGATTTGCAGCAGATTCAACCTGAACTGCAAGGTGTAGAGCTGATGCTAATGTTAAATCATCATTTTCCAGTAGCAGTCTTTCCCTTATTTTGTCACAGTTCGTGTGCAGTATCAGGTGGTCCCTTATCATTTCGTCCTGTAAAGCCCCGAACTTGTACAAGTTAGCTAAACCTCGTAAATCAGCCACGAACTGCTTCACCGACTCACCCGACCATTGGTGCCTCCGTCGGAATATGACGCGACGGATGTGGGAAAACGTGTTCTTTATTTGAAGAGAAGACAAACTACTTCTTAATTTTAGCTATTTATTTATATGTCAAAATTCTAGACTTGTACAAGGACCACTTTTGGCGAAGAAAATCACAGTCAGCAAGCTGTTAATCTGTAACCAACCTTCCAAAAATGGATGCATTCAAACAGTCAAACAAAGTATTTACAGAATACAAAATGATTATGATTGGCTATTTGGTTGGGGAGGAACCATGGTTTAGACTTGGCATCCCTTGTTGTTCACGGGCTGGTCACACCATTCATCCCAGCTGCGGAGTCAGCACCCTGTAAGAGATAAGATACCTACTCTGGTATGTCCTCCCTAGCCTGGTACTATTCCACTATAGCTCTTTGTGTAAGCGTGTGTTGCAACATCTTTCTTGATGACCTGGCTTAACCTCTCCATGTATTAATCCAACGTACCACGGGACTAATGCTTGATTCATCTCTCATTTATCAACAGGCCATCATATTAGTAAATTTCAGATGATTAAAAAACATATTAATTCAATTGATTTGCATATGGAATATCAAATACAATTAGTAAATGTAATCACCCTAAATAAAGAACTGAATAGCTTTATTTACTCGTCTGCTACTGAGCATTATAATGCAACTGTTTTTATAAAAAATAATTTCTAACACGGAGCAGAGCACTTTGTGGAGCTGCGAAATGTGCTTTTAGTAGCTCCATGGCATCCTCTAAGCCGGCAGCTAGAATATATGTTTCGAACGAGGAAATCCAGCGAGGCCACGGCACCGGTGGTTCCCCCGGTAGGGCTAGGAAGGGGGAGGGTGGTGGTAAGGAGCAATCAGTCCCAATGTTAGGTTTTAATAACGGAGACTGAAGCCAGAGCTAACTTCGGAGCGTGCTCTCCATTTTATTAACCAAAATGCCACTAACTGAAAACAGGTACGGTCACGTGAATCGCACATTGCCGTAAAACACATTGCCAGATGTAACACTGTGCATCTTTTTTCCCCCCCCCACTATTTAACGAGACATGAACCAACAAATCTTTTAGATTTTTATTCCTTTTAAAGGCTGGTATGATTTTAAAGTTTGACAGAGGCTCAGTAACGTCCTGCAGTTTTTTAAAATGACTTTTTACCCTGGAGTTCAGTTTTAAAGAGGCAGAGGAGAAAGTGGTCACAAGTGGAACAATGTTATAATTTTTATCCGTGCTACCAGGCCTTTGTACCTGTTGAAAGCTCTGTTGTACTTCAGCTTTAATAGAGCGGAGAAATGTTCGACTGTAACCCCTTGGTCTAAGAGCTTTGAAGAGCACTCCTATTGCCAACTCGATATCCTCAGGCCTTGTACATATTCTATTAAACCTCATCAGTTGGGATTTTACAATCCCCTTATAAGTATGTTTAGGATGGTAACTTATTTTATGTAACAAGGCGTGGGCATCAGTGGGTTTAAAGTACACCCTAGTCCCCAGACCACCCACCCCATCGTCCCCTCTCATAATGAAAACCTCGGTATCCAAAAATTCAAATTTTTTCAGGTTGTAGGTTATACTTTACAGTAATTGACTCATGGTGTTTGTTCAAGACGCTAATAAACTGCTTGAAATCGACTCCAAGACACCAGACTCCAAAAATATCATCCAAGTACCGGATGTATAATAATGGAATCTTGCAACATTTGGGCAAGACCGTTTGCTCCCAATCCACCATATATATATTGGCATATACTGGAGCAAACTTCTTACCCATAGTAGTCCCATGCACTTGGAGATAGTATCTGTGTTGTTCCGTGTCAAACCTAATTCTAGAAGAGAAAGACTGAAAGGGCTTCATCCGGTCTAGCGGGGTCAGGATATTTTTTCAAGATCTGTCATACTGCTTTTAAACCTAATTCAGTATTTATATTGGTATACAGAGAATCTATATCGATCTATATCGAGAAAAGCATTGCTCCAGGAGGGAATCTATTGTTTTTATTTTATTAACAAACTCGTATGTGTCTTTTACATAGCTAGGATGTTTTTGTGACAAGGGATTCAAAAAGGAATCAATGTACTCTGCTACTCTATACAATTCGCTCCCACAATCGGAGACGATCGGTCGACCAGGGGCAACTTCGTGCGGGACAGTCCAAGTCCTGGGATCCTTATGGATCTTCGGAAGGAGATAGAATTTTCGTGGACGTGGAGAGTCTAAACCAAACAGGTAATATTTTAGTTTGGAAGAAATATATTTCTTCTCATAAAGCTCTCCCACAATCTCCCTAATCCTACTCTGCGTCTCCAGCTGTAAGGAGCGTGTCTAGCATTATGTAGTTGTCTGTTAGCCTCTATGAGATACTGAGTTTTATCCATGATAACCATTTTCGATCCCTTGTCTGCAGGTTTTAGAACTATGTCCTGGTTTCGTTTGTTTGTTTAATGCCTGTCGTTGTTGTACTGACAGATGATTTTCTCCTGTAATTCTGTTAGAAACCTCGAGCCCACGAATGTCACGCTTGATCAATTGTTTTATTGGTTCAGAGACTGAATCCCACTCAGGTTCCCATTTCGAGGGCTCGATGAACGGTTTCGAAACAGAATCCGCGTTGTAATCAAAATGATCCAATAATTTTAACCGTTTGTGATACCCATATAGGCCTCTTCGAAGACTGTCCTTGTCCATCCCCAGTGGCGTTGAAATAAAGGAGAGGCCCTTCTCTAACAGCATCTGCTCTGGTTCCGGCAAGCTGTAGGTAAGTGAAAGATTGAGTATGTTAGATTGTGTGGGGGAAAGCTATCTCGGTCCCCCAGCCTCAAGTTTAACTGTTTCATCCATGAATCCAGGATAGCCATTGCTGTTCTATTCGTCCAATGCACCGGGTCCCGAGGCTGTACACTAAAGAGGTGTCCTTCCACACCCTTCAGCACCCTATAATGTGCTTCGAAGAAGGCATTAGTCTGTTTTATTAAAGGTTATACTCCTGGTGGGAGCCGTGTTGAGAACTGAATCAAAGGCACAAAAACTTCCGCCTGGGGAAAGACCCTTCCCACCACTGCAACTAATTGTTGAAATTGCTTTTTGATGGTATTGATCTGATTTTCTCTCAAACAGTTGTTAAGGCCCACCGAGAGCACAACCTTCTGGGTATTGGGGCAGGTATCCAACTTCTCCAGAATACCCCTAAGATGGTGTATTTGGGCCCCAGGAAAACTATCCACCTGCACCAGTGGGTAATTGTAATGAGTGATTCTGGACAAATTAGAATCCCCAACTACAACCACCGCTTCCCTCACCTCTAAGGACCCCTGGACACCCTTTTGGAAGGTGTTAATATGGCGGGTCGGCCTCTGCCGAGGAGGGGGAGGAGCAGTAGCAGTACCCTGGGTGGCCGGGGGACTAGATGGAATATCGTCTGCAGGAATGGGTTCCTCCACAGAGTTACTCACTCCCTGACCCCTCCCAGCCAGTGTCTCCCCAGGGGGCCCAGGCCAAGCCATCGTCCAACTGTCTTAAGCGGAGATGCAGATATGGAGTCTGACACCTCCACTGCCACATTAGTGAGAGGTGCCTCCCTGACCACAGCCACCCCCATACCAAGGTCAGTATTATCACATTATCAGCTGCCAAACCACTAGTTTCATGAGATGAATCAGATGTAGAGTCCCTCATCAGTCCCAAGTCAAAGGTGGGACAAAGATCAAACATCGCACAGTCATCCTCAGGACCAACTTGTGCTCCATCGGTCGATTTCTGTGAACTCACTGCATGAACCATTATCTGCACTGTTTGTCCAGGGTCCCCTCTCTCTCTCACAGGCACCACTGGGGCACAGCCAGAGCCAATCCCACTCAAGATGGGGCTAGGTTTAGGGTTAGGACTAGGACTAGGGTCTGGCCCAGGGTTAGGGTTAGGCCTAGGGTTATGTTTAGGGTTAGGATTAGGCCTATGGTTAGGGTTGGGGCTAGGGTTAGGATTCGGCCTAGGGTTAGGATTATGCCGAGGGTTATGTTTAGGGTTAGGATTAGGCCTAGGGTCAGGGCCAGGGTTAGGATCAGGCCTAGGGTGAGGATTAGGCCTAGGGTTAGGATTCGGCCTAGGGTTATGTTTAGGGTTAGGATTAGGCCTAGAGTTAGGGTTAGGATCAGGCCCAGGGTCAGGGTTAGGGTCAGGCCCAAGGTTAGGACCAAAATCAAAATTTTATTTCTGATCATGTTAATTTGTCCAATTACATTTGAGCCACTGAAAATGGGGGACTGTGTATAAAAATGGTTGCAATTCCTAAACGTTTCGTACAATATTTTTGTTCAGCCCCTTGAATTAAAGCTGAAAGTCTGCCCTTCAATTGCATCTCCATTGTTTCATTTCAAATCCATTGTTGTGGCGTACAGAGCCAAAATTATGAAAATTGTGCCACTGTCCAAATATTTCCGGACCTAACTGTACGTATGAGTATTGTAAGAGTAAAGTATTTTAACAAAATATAACAAAAGTGTAATACTAAAGTGACTAAAGTAAAAATAAAATAAATAAAATAGATTGGAGTAAAAGGACTTAACAAAGAGTTAAAGGAAATAAAACCAAATTCTGATAGACATTATAGTTCTTGAAGAAAAATAAGGACAATAACTTATAATAACTTTAGAGAGGCTGCGTACAGTATCGACAGTGGCCATTGCCGAAATACTCTTGAATCCTCTATCAGCCCGGCCGATTTCTCAGAAGCAGCACTGTACCCTTAGCCGGGGATCTACAATGGCCTACCTCCCAGTACAAGTGAAGTGGTCATTCAACCCCTAGCAATCCCTTTCACTGGATATAGGCAGCCAAAAGAGTGAGCCTACTTCTGATGCTAACAGCAATTCAGACTGGGGGTTTTCCGATTCGAAAACTCTCACCAGAGAGGATTTTAGTCGTGAAAACCTGATTAGGCTAGACTTCCTTGTCTCTATAGGGATCTGTCCTCCTGGGAGATCTGTGGAAAATGCTAAAAAAATAAATTTGTATAACCCCCTTCATGAGCTCCTCTGAGCATAACTGTTTCACGTAAGCAAAGCTTCTAGGACCCCTTGATATTTACAGTTCCTCCTTACCTGGGTCGTCCTTGACTATTACTTTATCAGAATCCACTGCCTTCTGGACTCAACCCAAACCTGTCTCAACTTTGACTTAATTCCCCTTTCTCTCCTTCCCTTTCCAATTTATTACATTTCAACTTTATTTGTTACACATAGTTAAACAGATCAGATTCATCCTTCAAATCATAAAACAGGCAAAACCTTCAACATAAATCAACCCAGAGTTATTTGATCAGTTTTATGTCTGAATAGTATTTCTTGCCATTAGACATTCAGTACCTTAGTAGTACATATCACTTGTAGTATATAATATGTTTTGCTGGTTATACTTCAGCATATTAGTAGTACATAACATCAGTAGTATATAGTGTGCTTCTTTGCTGGTTATAATTCATGTGTTAGTAGCACATACATCTCAAAATCCAGCAGTGGGTACTCCAGGTCACAAAGGAGCCCTACGACATATTCCTAATTTATTTACATTTACATTTCTGGCATTTCTGGCTGCCTTGAAGGCAGCTGGGACAGAGTCCCAGTGGTAAGGAACAGAGGAGATGGATTGGAGAAAGGGGGAGAGGATAGGATCGAGGGGGCAGGTGGTTGCCCGCTTGGATGTGACCAGTTTTAGAACATCATCAGGAGAGAGGGGGGAGAAATCTGATAAACCAGAGACTGGGTGTTGCACAGTGGGTTTGGGAGGAAAGGTAGCATTGTTGGTGAGAGGTAGAGGGAAGGAGCTGCTAATGTCATCAACCTTCTTTTCAAAGTAGGTGACAAAGTCATCGGCAGACAGAGAGGAAGGAGGAGGGGGAGAAGGAGGGTTGAGGAGTGAGGAAAATGTGGAGAACAGTTTCCTTGGGTCAGAGACTGAGGATTGCATTTTGGAATGGTAGTATAAAGCTTTAGCAGCTGATGCAGATGAGGTGTAGTTGAGGAGAAGAGAGAGATAAGGGTCTAGAGCATCAGGAAGGCCAGATTTTCTCCATTTCCTCTCTTCCTTTCAGATAGCCAGGGAGCACGTGGAGTGGATGGTGCCAGCCCCAGATCTGTGGACAGAGAGAGTCGAAGGATGAGGAAAGAGAGGACAGGAGGGTGGAGGAAGCTGCATCAGTGGATAGAAGAGAGAAGGATTCAACAGAGGGTATGGCGGATAAGACAGAGGAAGAGAGAGCGGTGAGTGAGAGGGTGTGCAGGTTGCGATGAGAGGATACAGTGTGGGTAGAAACTGGCTGGGAGGGTGAGCATTTGAGAGGGAGGGAGAAGGATACGAAATGATGATGATCAGAAAGAGGAAGTGGGGTAACTGTGAGGTATGGGAGGATCTTGTGAAGACAAGGTTGAGCTGATTGCCCGCCTTATGAGTGGGAGGAGAGTGGGACAGGGTAAGGCCGAAGGAGGAGAGAAGGTCAAGTGCTCCAGACGAGTGAAGCTTCTCCGACTGGATGTTGAAGTCACCCAGTATTGTGAGCGGTGTGCCATCCTCAGGGAAGTAGCTCATCCATCTCATCTAAGAAGTGGCCAAGCTGACCTGGTGGACGATAGATAACAACAATGTGAAGATTGACAGGGGAGGTGACAGAATTCCTCCATACCCTCCGTAGCCACAGTCTCCGTGGGTACCCTCCCATCCGCCACCCCCGACCCCACCTGCCCCTCCTCAGAGAGCAGAGTGGGAGTGGGAACCGTCACAGGGAGGTCCCCAGGAGAGACATTGACATCACCATCTTCCTCTCCCCCCTCTGGCTCAACAACCTATTCTTTAAGCCCATCCTGAATCATCCCCTGAGCCGAGCTCTCAGCTTCCCCAGAAACGTCTAGACACGAGATGGAGCCAGCCCCCCTCGCTGAGGCGCTCCACTCGTAATCCATCGGTACCCACATGACACCATCATCCCCGCTCGTCCATAAGGGAGCCTGCCATGATTTAAGCGCCGAAGCCCCCTACTACAGTTCTGAGTGGCATGCTCAGGTGGAGATGGAGGTCGGGGGAGGGCCAGACTTTCGACAACTCTACCTACCGTTTACCGTGTTGTAAAGCCTACCTTTCAATATGAGAATGATTATATCTACCTTTTATTATTGTTGCCAATTAAAAAAACAAAAAACATAAAGAAATATCTCTTGGAGCAACTGTCTTAATATTCCTTTTCAATTAATGTATTTCATATTCTTTTATTTTCATTTAATTAAAATTTGTTGTTTTCATTAACATTTTTAACTTTTGTCTCACAATGCACATTTTAGACTAGGCAACAATAATATAACATTTTGTTTAATTTTACTATTAATATTATGTACATTTTCTGTAATTATTCTATTACTTTTTAGGGGAGGCTTCTCGACAAGCCCTTCTGGGTTTCTTAACCTCCCCTGTGTTTCCATTTTGTCCTTTATTTGGTATTGTGTGTGTGCAAATCCAAAATAAGTAAATGAATCACACAGTGTTTCTGCTGTATTGGGGTAAGTGGACTGCTGTATTGGGGTAGTGGTTTCTGGGATGATGCTGTGGGGTTTGTGCATTAGCCTCACCCTACTGTGTAAACCAATGGAGGCTGGTGGAGGTAGAAATCGGAGGACGGGGCTCATTGTAATTCATGGAGTGGAATGAGGAGTGGTATCAAAGACACATGTTTTTCATTCCATGCATTACAATGAGCCTGTCCTCCGATTTCTACCTCCACCAGCCTCCTCCGATAGCTGGTGATCTGTACTGTCATTGGTCAGCTGACATGGCTGTATCCACTGCTGAGGCACGGCTTTGTTTACAGTCGAGGCGGCACTTTTGTCATTTATGAAGGAAGTCTCTGTGATTTACAATGCTATAAAATATCAAATCAAATGTTATTGGTCATTTACACAGTATGCAAAATACAGAGCTGCTGGCTTCCTGATGGCTGGCTAGGGAAACCTTCCTGATTGGCTGGCTGGCTGAGGGAACCTCCCTGATAGGCTGGCTGGTGGAGGGACCCTCCCTGATAGGCTGGCTGGCGAAGGGAGCCTCCCTGATAGGCTGGCTGGCTAAGCGAACCTCCCTGATAGGCTGGCTGGCTAAACGAACCTCCTTGATAGGCTGGCTAACTAAGGGAACCTCCCTGATAGGCTGGCTGGTGGAGGAAACCTCTCTTATAGGCTGGCTGGCTGCATGGTAGGACTGGACCACCAGGCGGGGGAAGTGAGACAGTTTGACATTCAGACACTTCCTCCTCAGGCTCATGTCCCTGGGAGGTGGGGGTGTCACCAGTACCAGCCGGCTGGACCAGGATGGCCGTGTTCAGGTTAGAGTCAGGCTTTGTGTTCAGGTTGGGATTAGCCTGTGGTCTGCTCTGGATCCTTAGCCGGGTGTCCCACAGAGAGAATGCCACAGAGTGGGTCACAAGACCCATAATCCTGCCGTCTCCTGCACTACCGGTCTTGGCCAGTGAGGGCACCAGCAGAGACGCCAGATCTCCCACGTACCTGGTGACCAGCCGGGGGAAGCCCCAGAGCCGCTGGCTGAGTTTGCGTCGGAGGTGCGACTCCAGCTTCTCTCTGGTCTCCTGGGAGAGGAGGGGGACGGAGGCGCCCTGTAGGAACATCATGATGGGCTTGCCCTCCCTTGCCATGGTGACAGGCCGGCCCGGAGAATTGGCACGTGGGCAGAAGGTACTCACGCCGGACTCCAGGGGGTGTCTGGGACGGCACTGGGCCTCTGGGGGTCCACGCCTCCGCTGCACGACCACCCCTCCTGATCTGGGGGTAGGGCTACGGTCAGGGCTCTGTTTGAGAGTGAGGTGGGGGTTAGTGGTCAGGGCTGGTTGTTTGTGCTGGTTGTGATGGAGGTCAGAGTCATGGAACTCCAGAGACAGCAGGAGGTCAGAGGTTGTGTTCTCAGAGGAACTGTGATGAACTGGAAGTCATGCTGGCAGGCATCACTTCTTGTCTGGGAAGAGTGTGGCACGTCTGGACACCTGTTCCCGCCTCTTCTGTTCCTATGGCGACACGTTCTATAGGGCGTCTGGGAGTAGCACCTGGATGACTGAGACGAGGGGGGGCAACTGGAGCAGGAAGCGGAGTCAGAGGAGGAGTCAGAGTACAGGTGAGCAACCAGCTGTAACTCCAGGATGTCCAGCATCTTCTCCAGTCGCTGCAGGTAGTCGTTGATGCTTTGCTCCATGACCTCCTCTCTGCAGGAGGACACAAACATGGCTCTCATTCTGACTAACTCAGCCGTTTAGGCTGTTCATGTTATCATCAAACCACTTTAGTTTAACAGTGAATTATGACAAATCATAATTCATGGAACTTACATGTTTGGCTCATCGAAGATTTCCTCCTGTTTTAGAAGCAAAGAGTCCTCAGATATCCTCATATCATATAGTCCTAATATTTGTCACCCCCCTTTTCAAATAAAATGTCCTCAGCCACACTTGGGTTAGGATTAACAGGTGAACAAAATAATGTTTTACCTCAACCTCACTGGCAAACTGCCTTAACAAATGTTATATGATTGTCTTCACCAATGTCTTGCCTACAACAAACTGGAATTAAAAAACTAAAATTTGTAATGCTCTAGTTAACGGTAAAGCCAGTCAGATTTTCGGCTAGCTAATGCCACGCGACCTGAATACTGATAGCAGACTGCAATCATTTCTGACTGAAAACAATATCTAGCTTGCTACTTCTGTTTAATAGTAAGCTTGGAGTATCAGACATGTTGTGGATAAACTATGACAATGGTTTGAACAAGGCATGAATAAAGGCACATTTTCTATCCAAGTGTTAGAAATTATTTTTATAAAAACAGTTTATTATTGCTATAACTGCAGTGTGCTAAATGTACTAATGTGATGGCCTGTTGATAAATGAGCGATGGATCAAGCATTAGTCCCATAGTACGTTGGATTAATACATGGAGAGGTTAAGCCAGGTCATCAAGAAAGATGTTGCAACACACGCTTACACAAAGAGCTATAGTGGAAAGTACAAGGCTACGGAGGACAGGCTAGGGAGGACATACCAGAGTAGGTATCTTATCTCTGACTCCGCAGCTGGGATGAATGGTGTGACCAGCCCGTGAACAACAAGGGATGCCAAGTCTAAACCGCGGTTCCTCCCCAACCAAATAGCCAATCATAATCATTTTGTATTCTGTAAATGCTTTGTTTGACTGTTTGAATGCATCCATTTTTGGAGGGTTGGTTACAGATTAACAGCTTGCTGACTGTGATTTTCTTCTCCAAAAGTGGTCCTTGTACAAGCCTAGAATTTTGACATATAAATAAATAGCTAAAAGTAATAAGTAGTTTGTCTTCTCCTTCAAATAAAGAGCACGTTTTCTGACACAAGTATTAGTAGCTCTGTTGTTGTGCACAGGTGTGTGTGTGTGTGTGTGTGTGTGTGTGTGTGTGTTTGTGTGTGTGTGATATTACTGCAAAGAAGGCTTTATGATCATTTCTATTTCTTAATTCCTGCAAACCGGTGCTGCACTTCAAAGCTGCCGCCATACCGTATATATGCGTTGTGAAGTACTGCCGGTAACCACCACAAGGTGGTGAGAAGAGCTGGGTTTGCCTGTCTAACATGAGTAAGCGCGAGTCAGCTGTAATAATGTAACAGAATGAAGTTAGGGATATTCATGCGTGACAAGAGTAAGTGCAGCATGTTGGGTTTCAGTGGGATTGAGACTGGGTAGAAAATTAGCCTACAGTTATAATAGGGTGCTGAATGTCCTGGCGAGAGAGCAGTGGCGATTTAACATGGCATTTCTGGAGGGGCAGTTTTGTATGACGTCACCACCACAAATAATAAAGGTAGTCTTCGGTAGGCATAGGTTATGGGCTGCGCTGTGAGTGCCAGGGAGCAGAAAGATTTCAAAATTGAATACACTTCATACGTTTCAGCGCGACACAGAACGCTACATTGAGGTTTCCTATACTGCAACAAAGTAAAAAGATGAGACAGACACACGTGTCTTCAATAAGTTGCATGCTTTATCAAAATACAAGCATGCGGCACATTGTTAACTTGTAGGAAAGTTTTATCAAGTTTGACAAGGGCGTTCAGTCGCTGTTGTCCCATTGTGTTTCTTGCGAATGTCTTAATCCTCTTCAATGTTGAAAAGTTCCTCTGATGATGATCCTTAGCAGAGTGCAGGTTTCAGACAAGGCCTCTTGCAGGTTGTTTTCGTGAATGGTCTGGAATAGAGACAGTGCTGATTTTCCTGTATGCAGCTCAGTGTGGTAGTAGAGAGTAGCCAGCTCTGTTTGCAACTTGTCCTTGTTGTTCAGGGCTGTGGGCCATAGCTTGATAGCACAGCTGAGTTGGGCCAATGGGAATGACAGTAGAGACTTCGGGAACAATGAGCAGTCCACCAGCTGTGCTGCAATAAGGTAGTCAATTTTGGAGAACCAGTCCTCCACTTGAGAAATCATGGTGTCGCAGGCCTCCTTCATCACTGCAGCCATGTTTGTTTTCCTGTGCTTAGCTGCACCCTCGCTAGCTTGGCTAGCAATCACATCTGATCTCTCTCTCATTTCTTTCACATGGGCATAGCACAAATATTACGTTTGGGTAGGTCACCTTCATCAGTGTTTGCACGTCGCCTACATTACCACTCATCACCGCTACCCCATCATGTTTGTGCAAGGAGTTTGTCAGTCAGCCCCAGGGGCTCAAGGGCTTGTTTGATTACGTTGGAAAGGCCGACGGCAGTTTTATCCTTCACTTCCATGAACTCTAGGAATCGCTCCGTGACAGTGTTGTCTACCATGTATCTCAACACTATGACCAATTGGGATTTGCATGATATATCGGTAGTGTCATCTGCCTGGACAGCGACAAGCTGGGTCTCTCTCAATTGTTTGGCCACTTCTTCCCTGTAGACCTCATACATGCAATCCAAGAGTTCGTTTTGAACGGTGCTAGATGTCCCCTTGAAGTAAGGCAGCTTGTCATAGTGTCTTTTGAGCCTGGTGTCTCCCTCACACATCGTCTCAAAAATGCACCTAAAAATGCCTGGGTTTAGTGAGTTGGCTGACTCGTCGTGACCACGCAAACCCATTTCCCACTTCCCACAGAGTTTGATGCAAGTGATCAGCCTCCCCAGAACATACCGATTCTCCTCTGTCTGTTTGTTGTGCTCCACGATGCTACGGCGATATGAACCATCTAGTTGTCCCTGGATGTTGATCTGCCCCAGTAAACCCAACTTCATGGCACAATTCAGATGGAACACAGAGCTTTCATGCTTCGCTGTTCTTTCTGACAGATGTTTAATGTCTTTGAATCCAGCTGATGCCCAAACAGAGTCTCCATCAAAAAGTATACATGGAAAACAGAACAGTGCATGTTTCGAGGTGCTAGCGGTTAGCCATCTCTTTTTGTCAAACCATTCCAGTTTGAACGTACGGGTCACTTTGTCCCCAGCCTGAAGCAGGACAAAGTCTTCTGGTCTGTTTGACCCTAAACGTTTTATCTCCAACTTCTCTTCCAAAGGTAATGTACTAAACCGCACGGTCAACAAATAATCTACACGATTCAATGTGAAAACTTTAGCTAGCTAGCATTAGCAATAGACATAAAGTAGATCAACTGAATTGCTTTGTGATTATTTCCTGTCACGTTAGGCCATGTTAACGACATTAGCGTTTAATTTTTTTTTGCCACCTGTTGCTAGGCAGAATTCATAGAGGCAGAAACATTTCCGCCCCTCCACCCAATATAATTTGCGGGAGGTTTTCCCTGCTGACACCAATCACGCTCACGTTGTTCCCTTAGCAACGATGGGGCAGAGTGCTCCACTGCCCCACAGCAGAGAGATAGAACAAGGAGCACAGCAGGAGCGCGAGAACACACACACACACACACTAGAGTAATTACTCCAAAACAGCACTATAAGTATTGTGAGTCAAGTTTATTATATTTATACACACCAATTTCACCACTGAATCACTATTTTGTATTAAATATAAAATACATGTTGTCACAACGTTCAAATGTAACAAGCACTTGCACCACAGCGCCACCTTTGGTGGGGCACTGCCCCACCTGCCCCTAATGTAAAAACGCCACTGCGAGAGAGGCAGAGTCGAATACTTTTGGTGACAAATAGGACACTATTGAGAAGCTGTGTTGGAAAAAATGACGACAATTGTTGACAACTAATTTGGCCACGTCTCTCTTCAATGTCTTTCATAGCAGAGGCGTGTCTTTTCCCCCCGGTATAGCCGACTGGAATGGACATTTTACGATAGCGGACATGTACAGTATTCCCCTTGGTTTCGCTCATTCCATATTACTGCAAATACAAACAGTGTTTTGGACTTGAAATGACTACTGAATACCTGAGGCTCTCAAAATGCATATGAATACAAATGCAATTTACACAAATCATCAATATAGGCTACAGCGTCCATACCGACTGCAGCCATGTATTTTCTCTGAAATATGTCGACGAGAAAGGAGGCGTGCAGGCAACGAGCATGGCGTTATTTCTTTTGCAGCATATTGGATGACTGTCATTCATATACCATTTACCCAGTCGATGTACCATCGATAGGTTTAGGCTATTTACATACCCATATGTATTTATTATTTATTATGTAATTACAAATAGACATGCACCAAAAGTGAGATTTGTTTGCTCTCTGTTGTAATGACACAGGTCTGTGAGCACAACTATCACCAGCTGGCTAAATTTGCGTTAAAACATGGAGCAAATAAAAGAATGTAATTGTTTTGTTTTATTTTTTTATCATAATGCCATTGTCAATTTGGGAAGCGCTGTTCAAGATTAGGCAGGACGATTATTTTACAGACAATGTTTGCATGTCAACCTTCTATGAACAAACAGAATTTATGAACTGAAGTGACTTTACTGTTCTAGGGAAGGAGTGGAATCATTCTAATTGTATTTCTCCGGTGGCTAGATAAATTGTCACTAACGATTATGAATGCCAAATACGATACAATCCGCCCACCTCTCCCACTAATTCTATTGTAATGTATTTGAGCAGATTGGACAGAGGAGCTGCCGCCAACCCTCCTACCGACAGGCGCATATCGAGGCTGCCTCACTGCTGTTAACAATAACCCTACACCAACTGGGATGGTTCATGGGGCAAGAGATGCTTGCCTCTCAATCTCAGGGACGTTGTCATGGACACAACAGCACAAAGGTTTCCAACCATGACCAATCAACGAGTCGTTGCACTCACCTAGAGCCCAACCTCTCCGGCTGTTCTTGTAGTGTACATGGACGCACTGTATGCCTTATGTACGACCTTAAATAAACACTTCTGCATTTTTGTTTCTGCATCAGTTTCATTCTCTTTTAAAATGTCATACAAGATGTCGTACAATAAACTCACAAATAATCATAACTTCAGTTTAGCTATAAGGTTCCATCTCCGTTGAGTGTAGTTCAGAGATATTGAGCATCCTGCTGGCAAAACTGTTATGTAGTATACTCTACTTTTATAGCTCAACAAGACCATCATCCTACAGGTACTTAAGAGTATAGAATATGAAAATCCTGGAACATTTGGAAATGTTTTTTTTTTAGATGGTCCAAACGGAGATGGAACCTTATAATTCTGAGAGCTCAGATCCTGTTCAGAATTATAAAGTTCCATCTCACCCTTCATAATGTAAAACCCTACATTTCAAAGAATAACTATGAACATTGATTTGAATGAATTGATTTATATATAATATATTATTATATCAAAGCCAAAAAAGCAAATTGTGCAAAATAGGGTTCTTTTTATTTGCGGAAAAATTGTGAATAATGTACAAACTTTTAAAAACCTCTTAAACATCTTTTAAAACCATTGTTCATTTCTTTGATTAAACCATCATTTAACCATTATTATAAACCACCATTTATGTAACAAAAACAACCTAAATAATCTAAAATGAATGGGCCGACTTTTATCATACTAAGTTCATACTAAGTTCTTCACTAATAATGTATCATTTATACCACTTTAAATCTGCTTTTAAACTGTCAGTATACTTTATATATCAAGGATATAAAGCAGTATATCTAACATACCTTAAGTATACTTAATACATGTATTGTTAGTGTACAACTTAGTATCATAAAAGTTCTTCCAAAACTTCACCATTTTAAGTACAACGTGAGCATTTTTCAAAAGTCAATTTAGTAACTGGCCCTGTTGATGGTTGGTCTTACTGACAGCAATGAATTGAATAATCTTGCAACTAAAGTTAGCTAAGATCCATTCATAATATGCAAGTGTGAAAACGTGCTCGTTTATTTGAAGGAGAAGACAAACTACTTCTTACTTTTAGCTATTTATTTATATGTCAGAATTCTAGGCTTGTACAAGGACCAGTTTTGGCGAAGAAAATCACAGTCAGCAAGCTGTTAATCTGTAACCAACCCTCCAAAAATGGATGCATTCAAACAGTCAAACAAAGCATTTACAGTAAACAAAGTGATTGTGATTGGCTATTTGGTTGGGGAGGAACCGTGGTTTAGACTTGGCATCCCTTGTTGTTCACGGGCTGGTCACACCATTCATCCCATCTGCGGAGTCAGCACCCTGTAAGAGATAAGATACCTACTCTGGTATGTCCTCCCTAGCCTGGTACTTTTCCACTATAGCTCTTTGTGTAAAGCGTGTGTTGCAACATCCTTCTTGATGACCTGGCTTAACCTCTCCATGTATTCATCCAACGTACCACGGGACTAATGCTTAATTCATCTCTCATTTATCAACAGGCCATCACATTAGTAAATTTAGCACACTGCAGTAATGTATTTTTCTTATAGCAATAATAAACTGTTTTTATAAAAATAATTTCCAACACTTCTCAATCGAGAGTTAATGATTACCAAACAAATATTTCCTGAATCAGATTGATTAAAAAACAAGTTAATTCAATTGATTTGCACATATCAAATACACTTTTTTAATCACCCTAAATAAAGAACTGAAAAGCTTTATTTACTCGTCTGCTATTGAGCATTATGATGCAACTGTTTCCATAAAAATAATTTCTAACACAAGGCAGGTAACGTTAGGTAATGTTAGCTAACTAAGCTGCACATGTCAAGTTGATGGTGAGCTGGCTAATACTAATGTTAGCGAACTAGCTAACGTTAGCTAACGAATTGTAAGGTGGTCATGTTAACTGCTAACATGTGTTACGTTATGTAAACTAACATTATTATTTAACTTTATGTTAAAGCCACAGATGAACTACATGGCTAAGAGGTGGATTTTGATTGGTCCGTCTGTGTTCATTCGGGTTATGATTGGATCACAAATAGAACCTTGGTATGTGATGTTTCTACTTTCTACATTTATAAATTACGGAACAAAAAAACCCTCTTAAAAAAAATTACACTGCAATTACATTAATATATGTCCAACAATTAAGTATATGTAAATAACTCATTTTCGACAAAAGTTGGACATAGAACCTTATAATTCTAACATCACCAGCTGCCGCGGAAGTTTAAACTAGCGCGCATGTACAACCCAAGAAAGCCATTCAAACTTTACCGAAACCAAACATTCACATCAGCACTCTAAGAAATATTTCATGAAGTAAACATATCAAATGTGTATCATAGACAACTCCCCTCTGACGCACAGCAGAGACATGGCAATTGAGCTTGTCCGTCGCCGCGGCGCAACAGTTCCTCAACCATGTAAAACAGTTATATCCTTTTAACGGGTAGCCTGTTTCCTCCAGCCGCCTGTTGCATTGCAAACAGCCGGTGGTGTCATCCAAAATCAGGGAGCGGGTGCTCTTTCATTCACTTCATTCACGTTCTAAACCTGGCGACATGGTGAGAAACTACGGATTTAACCCGAAGGGTAGGATATACAGAGCAGGTAAACGTTTAGGGTTTGAGATGACTGTCACGGGATTAACCAATAAGAGGCTATAATCAACTGGAATAGGGCGGGTCTTGAGACAACTGTAGCCAATTGAAAGCAGAACAGATGGATCGGATTCAGGTGTTTCAGCGCGAACATGTGGGCACTGGGCTTCACTCTCTTTAGCAGATGCCTATACTGAGTACATATTAGGCTACAGTCGTTTTGCCCGAATACCAAACCGTTCCTGTTGGGACAAAAATAACTTTAAAAAAAATAAAATAACTGTCCATATGCGAGATGTGATAGCCTACAACTCTGATTGGTCTCAGGTAAAGTCAATTTAAATCAATTCAAGTCCACAGCATCAGAAGACACCCAGACACTGTCAAACTGGTTGGGGATTATCATAGTCACATAGTATTCATTCAAATACCAGCATGTGTTCACTGCAAACTGCCTACGTGTAAAGCAATGTTGTTTGCGATGGCACCATCCAGTGGGAGAAATCAGCCATGGCATGTTCTGTGTGTGGGTGCGACACAGTGGAAGTGGAAGAATGCAGTTTCAATACATGAGTTTATGAAATGTACTGCCCTTGATCACGGTTGACCATGCTGTAGCAAGAAAACTTCAACAATTACAGGGATGAAATCACAAAACAAGACAGTAGAATTAGAATGAATGTCCTAATTCTATGGGAATGGAATGCGCATTAGTTTTAGAATTGTTTATGTTATGTTCATTGCTGTAATACTGTAACACTGATTTGTGACATCACAAAGAAAAGTGTCATCATTGTCATGGTAAAGCAACATTCTAATCAAGGGGCAGAAAATAACCAGACACACACACACATTTCACAAGTGATTTTGAACTGGTGAGTAGGATTTACTTTAACTAAAGTCTACTGTTGGGTTTTAGGTGGTATAGTGAGTTAAAACTGTAATTTTGGAGGTGAAGTTGTTTGTTATCAAGCAAAAAGGTCTTCAGCCATCAAATAACCTTTCATGTAACTTTTGTATTGATTGATTGATTGATTGAAAAGCATCGGCAATTTTTTTGATGAAATAGCTCAGAATGGGTTCCAGTCCTAAACCTAGCTCAAGCCCTAACCCTAACCCCAGCCCTAGTTCCAGGCCTAACCCTAGATCCAACCGTAACCCAAACTCCAGCCCTACCCCTAGCTCCAACCCGAACCCTAGCCCCAGCCCTAACCCAAGATCCAGCCCTAACCCTAGCTGCAGCCCTAACCCTAGCGCCAGCCCTAACCTGACCCCAAACCCTAGTTCCAACCCTAACCCTGGCTCCAGCCCTAACCCTAGTTCTTTCCCTAACTCCAGCCCTAACCTTATCTCCAGACCTAACCCTACCTCCAGGCTAAACCATAAGTCTAGCCCAAGCACTTGCTCCAGTCCTAACCCTAGCCCCAGCCCTAGCCCTAACACTAGCTCCAGAGCTAACCCTAGCTCCAGCCCAAACCTTAACTGTAGCTCCTGTCTTACCCCTATCTCTAGCCCTAACCCTAGCTCCAGCCTGAACCTTAGCCCAAGCCCTATCCCTTGTTGCAGCCCTAACCCTAATTCCAGCCCTAACCCTAACCCTAGCTATAGCCTTAACCCTAGCTCCAGCCCTAACCCGAGCAACAACCCAAACCCTAACCTTAGATCCAGCCCTTGCGCTAACTCCATCCCTAACCCGAGCTCCAGCCCGAACTCTAGACCTAACCCTAGCTCCAGGCCATACCCTAAGTCCGCCCCTAACACTAGCTCTAGTCCTAACCCAAGCTCCAGCCCTAAGCCTAACTCCTGCCCGAACCCTAATTCCAGCCCTAACCCTATCTGCAGACCTAACCCTAGCTCCAGCCCTAACCCTAGCTCCAGCTCTAACCCAAACTCCAGCCCTAACCCTAGATCTAGCCCTAACCATAGCCCCAGGCCTAACCTTAGCTCCAGCCCTAACTCTAGCTTCAACTCTAAACCCAGCTCCACCCCTAACCTTAACCATAGATCCAGCCCTAACCCTAACTCCAGCCCTAGCCCTAGCTCCGGCCCTAACCCTAGCCCCAGCCCAAACCCATGTTCCAGCCCTAACCCGAACTCCAGCCTTAACCCTAACCGTAGCTCCAGTCTTAACCCTATCTCTAGCCCTAAACCTAGCTCCAGGCCAAACCCAAAGTCCACCC
The DNA here is from genome assembly GCF_951799395.1 of Argentina silus. NCBI lineage: Eukaryota > Metazoa > Chordata > Actinopteri > Argentiniformes > Argentinidae > Argentina > Argentina silus. The sequence continues at coordinate 9,617,803 of NC_139653.1, read as the reverse complement.
CTAACATTAGCTCCAGTCCTAACCCAAGCATCAGCTCTAAACCTAACTCCAGCCCTAACCCTAACCCTAGCTCTAGCCCTAACCCTAGCTCCAGCCCTAACCCTAGCCCTAACCTTAGGTCTAGCCCTAACTCTAGCCCTAACTTTAGCTCCAGCCCTAACCTTATCTCCCACCCTAACCCTGAATCCAGCCCTAACCCCAGACCTAACCCCAAGTTTAGGCTAAACTATAAGTGTACCTCAAACACTTGCTCCTGTCATAAGTCTAGCCCCAGCCCTAACCCTAACACTAGCTCCAGCCTTAACCCTAGCTCCAGCCCTAACCTTAACTGTAGCTCCAGTCTTACCCCCATCTTTAGCCCTAACCCTAGCTCCAGACAGGACTCCAGACCTAACCCTAGCTCCAGGCCAAACCCAAAGTCCACCCAAAACACTAGCTCCAGTCCTAACCCAAGCCCCAGCCCTAAACCTAACTTCAGTCCTAACCCTAGCTTTAGCCCTAACCCTAGCTCCTGCCCTAACCCTTGTTCCATCCCTAACCCTAACCTTAGATCCAGCCCTAACCCTAGCTCCCGCCCTAACCCTAGCCCCAGCCCGAACACAGGATCCAACCCTAACCATAACTCCAGCCTTAACCCTCTCTCACATCCTGTCATACTGATTTGTGACATCACAAAGAAAAGTGTCATCGTTGTCATGGTAAAGCAACATTCTAATTAAGGAGCATAAAATAACCAGACACACACACACAGATTTCACAAGTGATTTTGAACTGGTGAGTAGGATTTACTTTAACTAAAGTCTACTGTTGGGTTTTAGGTGGTATAGTGAGTTAAAACTGTAATTTTGAAGGTGAAGTTGTTTGTTGTCAAGCAAAAAGGTGTTCAGCCATCAAATAACTTTTCATGTAAGGTTTGTATTCATTGATTGATTGATTGATTGATTGAAAAGCATAGGCAATTTTTTTGATGAAATAGCTCAGAATGAGTTCCAGCCCTAAACCTAGCTCAAGCCCTAACCCCAGCCCTAACCCTATCCCCAGCCCTAGCTCCAGCCCTAACCCTAGCTCCAGCCCTAACCCTAACCTTAGATCCAACCCTAACCCAAACTCCAGCCCTACCCCTAGCTCCAACCCAAAACCTATCCCCAGCCCAAACCCAAGATCCAGCCCTAACCCTAGCTCCACCCCTAACCCTAGCGCCAGCCCTAACCCGACCCCAAACCCTAGTTCCAACCCTAACCCTGGCTCCAGCCCTAACCTTATCTCCAGACCTAAACCTACCTCCAGGCTAAACCATAAGTCTAGCACAAGCACTTGCTCCAGTCCTAACCCTAGCCCCAGCCCTAACCCTAACACTAGCTCCAGCCCTAACACTAGCTCCAGCGCTAACCCTAGCTCCAGCGCTAACCCTAACACCAGCCCTAACCCTAGCTCCAGCCCATACCTTAACTGTAGCTCCAGTCTTACCCCTGTCTCTAGCCTTAACCCTAGCTCCAGCCTGAACCCTAGCCCAAGCCCTACTTCTTGCTCCAGCCCTCACCCTAACCCTAGCTATAGCCTTAACCCTAGCTCCAGCCCTAACCTGAGCAACAGCCCAAACCCTAGCCTTAGCTCCAGCCCTTGCCCTACCTCCAGCCCTAACCCTAGCTCCAGCCTGAACTACAGACCTAACCCTAGCTCCAGGCCAAACCCTAAGTCTGCCCCTAACACTAGCTCTAGTCCTAACCCAAGGTCCAGCCCTAAACCTAACTCCTGCCCTAACCCTAATTCCAGCCCTAACCCTATCTGCAGACCTAACCCTAGCTCCAGCCCTAACTCTCTCTCACATCCTGTCATACTGATTTGTGACATCACAAAGAAAAGTGTCATCGTTGTCATGGTAAAGCAACATTCTAATTCAGGAGCATAAAATAACCAGACACACACACACAGATTTCACAAGTGATTTTGAACTGGTGAGTAGGATTTACTTTAACTAAAGTCTACTGTTGGGTTTTAGGTGGTATAGTGACTTAAAACTGTAATTTTGAAGGTGAAGTTGTTTGTTGTCAAGCTAAAAGGTGTTCAGCCATCAAATAACTTTTCATGTAAGTTTTGTATTCATTGATTGATTGATTGATTGATTGAAAAGCATAGGCAATTTTTTGATGAAATAGCTCAGAATGAGTTCTAGCCCTAAACCTAGCTCAAGCCCTAACCCCAGCCCTAACCCTATCCCCAGCCCTAGCTCCAGCCCTAACCCTAGCTCCAGCCCTAACGCTAACCTTAGATCCAACCCTAACCCAAACTCCAGCCCTACCCCTAGCTCCAACCCAAACCCTAGCCCCAGCCCTAACCCAAGATCCAGACCTAACCCTAGCTCCAGCCCAAACCTTAACTGTAGCTCCAGTCTTACCCCTATCTCTAGCCCTAACCCTACCTCCAGGCTAAACCATAAGTCTAGCCCAAGCACTTGCTCCAGTCCTAACCCTAGCCCCAGCCCTAACCCTAACACTAGCTCCAGCCCTAACACTAGCTCCAGCGCTAACCCTAACACCAGCCCTAACCCTAGCTCCAGCCCAAACCTTAACTGTAGCTCCAGTCTTACCCCTAGCTCCAGCCCTAACCCTAGATCTAGCCCTAACCATAGCCCCAGGCCTAACCTTAGCTCCAGCCTTAACTCTAGCTTCAACTCTAACCCTAGCTCCACCCCTAACCTTAACTCCAGCCCTAACCCTAACTCCAGCCCGAAACCCAGTTCCAGCCCTAACCCTAGCGCCAGCCCTAACCTGACCCCAAACCCTAGTTCCAACCCTAACCCTGGCTCCAGCCCTAACCCTAGTTCTTTCCCTAACTCCAGCCCTAACCTTATCTCCAGACCTAACCCTACCGCCAGGCTAAACCATAAGTCTAGCCCAAGCACTTGCTCCAGTCCTAACCCTAGCCCCAGCCCTAACCCTAACACTAGCTCCAGCCCTAACACTAGCTCCAGAGCTAACCCTAGCTCCAGCCCAAACCTTAACTGTAGCTCCTGTCTTACCCCTATCTCTAGCCCTAACCCTAGCTCCAGCCTGAACCTTAGCCCAAGCCCTATCCCTTGTTGCAGCCCTAACCCTAATTCCAGCCCTAACCCTAACCCTAGCTATAGCCTTAACCCTAGCTCCAGCCCTAACCCGAGCAACAACCCAAACCCTAACCTTAGATCCAGCCCTTGCCCTAACTCCATCCCTAACCCTAGCTCCAGCCCGAACTCTAGACCTAACCCTAGCTCCAGGCCATACCCTAAGTCCGCCCCTAACACTAGCTCTAGTCCTAACCCAAGCTCCAGCCCTAAGCCTAACTCCTGCCCGAACCCTAATTCCAGCCCTAACCCTATCTGCAGACCTAACCCTAGCTCCAGCCCTAACCCTAGCTCCAGCTCTAACCCAAACTCCAGCCCTAACCCTAGATCTAGCCCTAACCATAGCCCCAGGCCTAACCTTAGCTCCAGCCCTAACTCTAGCTTCAACTCTAAACCCAGCTCCACCCCTAACCTTAACCATAGATCCAGCCCTAACCCTAACTCCAGCCCTAGCCCTAGCTCCGGCCCTAACCCTAGCCCCAGCCCAAACCCATGTTCCAGCCCTAACCCGAACTCCAGCCTTAACCCTACCTCCAGCCCAACCCTAACCGTAGCTCCAGTCTTAACCCTATCTCTAGCCCTAAACCTAGCTCCAGGCCAAACCCAAAGTCCACCCCTAACATTAGCTCCAGTCCTAACCCAAGCATCAGCTCTAAACCTAACTCCAGCCCTAACCCTAACCCTAGCTCTAGCCCTAACCCTAGCTCCAGCCCTAACCCTAGCCCTAACCTTAGGTCTAGCCCTAACTCTAGCCCTAACTTTAGCTCCAGCCCTAACCTTAGCTCCAGCCCTAACCCTAAATCCAGCCCTAACCCTAAATCCAGCCCTAACCCTGAATCCAGCCCTAACCCCAGACCTAACCCCAAGTTTAGGCTAAACTATAAGTCTACCCCAAACACTTGCTCCTGTCATAAGTCTAGCCCCAGCCCTAACCCTAACACTAGCTCCAGCCTTAACCCTAGCTCCAGCCCTAACCTTAACTGTAGCTCCAGTCTTACCCCTATCTTTAGCCCTAACCCTAGCTCCAGACAGGACTCCAGACCTAACCCTAGCTCCAGGCCAAACCCAAAGTCCACCCAAAACACTAGCTCCAGTCCTAACCCAAGCCCCAGCCCTAAACCTAACTTCAGTCCAAACCCTAGCTTTAGCCCTAACCCTAGCTCCTGCCCTAACCCTTGTTCCATCCCTAACCCTAACCTTAGATCCAGCCCTAACCCTAGCTCCCGCCCTAACCCTAGCCCCAGCCCGAACACAGGATCCAACCCTAACCATAACTCCAGCCTTAACCCTCTCTCACATCCTGTCATACTGATTTGTGACATCACAAAGAAAAGTGTCATCGTTGTCATGGTAAAGCAACATTCTAATTAAGGAGCATAAAATAACCAGACACACACACACAGATTTCACAAGTGATTTTGAACTGGTGAGTAGGATTTACTTTAACTAGATTAGATTAGATTAGATTAGATTCAACTTTATTGTCATTGTGCAGAGTACAAGTACAGAGACAACGAAATGCAGTTAGCGTCTAACCAGAAGTGCAAAATAGCAGAAAGTGCAATGAACAGTATTTACAGGTAGTGCAATATATGATCAGTAGTAGTGCAGTATAATATAGTATAATATAAGCAGTATAATATAGCAGTGCAGTATAGCAGTATATGAGTAACAGTAGCATTATAGCAGAATAAATAGTTACAGTATGAGCAGTGTAGCAGCATATGAGCTGTATGGGTAATGCAGTCTAGCAGTATATATGTATTAACAGTAACATGAGGTAGATGCAGAATAAATATAAATATGGAATGCCGTATAAACAGTATAAACAAGTATGTACAGTATGTGCAGTAGTATTAAAGAAAATATAGGATATGTGCATTATGTGCATTATGAACAGTATGGACAGGTATGTACAGAAGAGCAGTGGTATTGAGTAAGAGCAGGGGAGGGGAGTAATAGTGCAATAGTGTAATTGTCCGGGTGGGGGGGGGGGGGTGGGGGTTGCAGGGGTAGTAGGTTGTCAGGTAGGTGTAGTGTTCGAGTTCAGCAGGGTGACAGCCGCAGGGAAGAAGCTGCCTCTGAACCTACTGGTTCGGGTGCGGAGAGACCTGTAGCGCCTCCCGGAGGGGAGTGGGGTGAAAAGTCTATGGTTGGGGTGAGAGATGTCCTTGACGATGCTGCGTGCCTTACGCAAGCATCGTTTGCCCTGGACAGCCTCGATGGAGGGGAGTGAGGAACCGGTGATGCGTTGGGCAGTTTTCACCACCCTCTGCAGTGCTTTCCGGTCCGATGCCGAGCAGTTGCCATACCATACTGTGACACAGTTGGTAAGGATACTCTCGATGGTGCAGCGGTAGAAGTTCACCAGGATCTGAGGAGATAGATGGACCTTCTTTAGTCTCCTCAGGAAGAAGAGACGCTGGTGAGCCTTCTTTATCAGGGTGGAGGTGTTGAGGGTCCAGGAGAGGTCCTCAGAGATGTGGACACCCAGAAACTTGAAGCTGGTGACTCGCTCCACCTCAGTCCCGTTGATGAGGATGGGGGTGTGTGCGCCAGCTTTAGACTTCCTGAAGTCCACAATGAGTTCTTTGGTCTTCTTGGTGTTGAGAGCCAGGTTATTGTCGTTGCACCACACTGTTAGGTGCTGGACCTCCTCCCTGTAGGCCGACTCATCGTTGTTGCTGATGAGGCCGATCACCGTTGTGTCGTCTGCAAACTTAACAATGGTGTTTGAGCCATGTACAGGTGTGCAGTCGTAGGTGAAGAGGGAGTAAAGGAGGGGGCTCAGCACACAGCCTTGTGGAACGCCGGTGTTCAGGGTGAGGGTTGAGGAGGTGTGGTTGTGAAGCCTAACAGACTGCGGCCTGTTGGTCAGGAAGTCTAGAATCCAGTTGCAGAGGGAGGGGTTGATGCCCAGTTGCCTGAGTTTGGAGATCAGTTTGGAGGGGATGATGGTGTTGAATGCTGAGCTGAAGTCAATAAACAGCATTCTCACATAAGAGTTAGTCTTGTCGAGGTGGGACAGGGCGGAGTGAAGTGCCGTTGAAATGGCATCCTCTGTACTCCTGTTCTGCCGGTAGGCGAATTGAAAGGGGTCCAGTGTGGGTGGTAGGCAGGTCTTGAGTTGAGCTAAGACCAGCCTCTCGAAACACTTCATGATGATGGGCGTGAGTGCCACTGGTCGGAAGTCATTTAAGCTCGTTGCAGTGGAGTGTTTTGGCACCGGCACGATGGAGGTGGTTTTGAAGCACGCGGGGACAGCTGCTTGGGCTAGGGACATGTTGAATATGTCAGTCTAAACCTTAGTCAGCTGCACAGCGCAGGCCCTGAGGACGCGTCCGGGGATCCCATCAGGACCAGCAGCCTTGCGTGCGTTAGTCCTGCTCAGTGCCGCACACACGTCGGTGGGAGATAGAGTGAGGGGCTGGTGATCCGCAGGGAGCACAGCCTTGATGGCCACCTCCTTGTTGTCCCTGTCAAAGCGGCCGTAGAAGTGGTTCAGCTCATCAGGGAGGGAGGCGTCAACGGAGAGGGGTGAGGTGTTAGTTGGTTTGTAGTCAGTGATGGCCTGGATGCCCTGCCACATGCGTCGGGGGTCAGAGTTGTTTCTGAAGTGATCCTCTATCCTCAGCTTGTGGTTGTGCTTGGCCTTTTTGATGCCCCTCTGCAGATTAGCCCTGGATGAGCTATAGGCCCGAGCATCCCCTGATCTGAAGGCAATGTCGCGTGCCTTCAGCAGGAGTCGGACCTCACTGTTCATCCATGGCTTCTGATTAGGGAAAGTGGTGATCCGCTTGAGTGTGGTGACACTGCTGATGTTGGAATTGATGTAGTCCAAAACAGATGAGGCATATGAATTAATGTCCGTGTGGGAGTCATGGGTGGCCTGAGTGGCAAACACACCCCAGTCAGTGTTTCCAAAACGCTGCTGGAGCGCTGAGTCAGCTCCCTCTGGCCAGACCTTGACTGTCCTCACTGTAGGTTTCACTCGTTTGATGAGTGCTGAGTACTTGGGCAGTAGGAACAATGAGAGGTGGTCTGATTGACCTAGGTGGGGGAGGGGAACGGCTTTGTACGCATCAGCCATGCTGGTGTATACTTGGTCCAATGTCCTGTCTCCTCTGGTGGGGCTAACTAAAGTCTACTGTTGGGTTTTAGGTGGTATAGTGAGTTAAAACTGTAATTTTGAAGGTGAAGTTGTTTGTTGTCAAGCAAAAAGGTGTTCAGCCATCAAATAACTTTTCATGTAAGTTTTGTATTCATTGATTGATTGATTGATTGAAAAGCATAGGCAATTTTTTGATGAAATAGCTCAGAATGAGTTCCAGCCCTAAACCTAGCTCAACCCCTAACCCCAGCCCTAACCCTATCCCCAGCCCTAGCTCCAGCCCTAACCCTAGCTCCAGCCCTAACCCTAACCTTAGATCCAACCCTAACCCAAACTCCAGCCCTACCCCAGCTCCAACCCAAACCCTAGCCCCAGCCCTAACCCAAGATCCAGCCCTAACCCTAGCTCCACCCCTAACCCTAGCGCCAGCCCTAACCCGACCCCAAACCCTAGCTCCACCCCTAACCCTAGCGCCAGCCCTAACCCGACCCCAAACCCTAGTTCCAACCCTAACCCTGGCTCCAGCCCTAACCTTATCTCCAGACCTAAACCTACCTCCAGGCTAAACCATAAGTCTAGCCCAAGCACTTGCTCCAGTCCTAACCCTAGCCCCAGCCCTAACCCTAAGACTAGCTCCAGCCCTAACACTAGCTCCAGCGCTAACCCTAGCTCCAGCCCAAACCTTAACTGTAGCTCCAGTCTTACCCCTATCTCTAGCCTTAACCCTAGCTCCAGCCTGAACCCTAGCCCAAGCCCTACTTCTTGCTCCAGCCCTCACCCTACCCCTAGCTATAGCCTTAACCCTAGCTCCAGCCCTAACCTGAGCAACAGCCCAAACCCTAGCCTTAGCTCCAGCCCTTGCCCTACCTCCAGCCCTAACCCTAGCTCCAGCCCGAACTACAGACCTAACCCTAGCTCCAGGCCAAACCCTAACTCCGCCCCTAACACTAGCTCTAGTCCTAACCCAAGGTCCAGCCCTAAACCTAACTCCTGCCCTAACCCTAATTCCAGCCCTAACCCTATCTGCAGACCTAACCCTAGCTCCAGCCCTAACTCTCTCTCACATCCTGTCATACTGATTTGTGACATCACAAAGAAAAGTGTCATCGTTGTCATGGTAAAGCAACATTCTAATTCAGGAGCATAAAATAACCAGACACACACACACAGATTTCACAAGTGATTTTGAACTGGTGAGTAGGATTTACTTTAACTAAAGTCTACTGTTGGGTTTTAGGTGGTATAGTGACTTAAATCTGTAATTTTGAAGGTGAAGTTGTTTGTTGTCAAGCAAAAAGGTTTTCAGCCATCAAATAACTTTTCATGTAAGTTTTGTATTGATTGATTGATTGATTGATTGATTGAAAAGCATAGGCAATTTTTTGATGAAATAGCTCAGAATGAGTTCCAGTCCTAAACCTAGCTCAAGCCCTAACCCTAGCCCCAGCCCTAACTCTATCCCCAGCCCTAGCCCCAGCCCTAACCCTAGCTCCAGCCCGAACTCTAGCTCCAGCCCTCACCTTACGTCCAGCCCTATCCCTAGCTCTTGGCAAAACCATAAGTCCAGCCCTAACACTAGCTCCAGCCCTAACCCTAACTCCAATCCTAAGCTGAACTCCAGCCCTAACCCTAACCCTAGGTCCAGTCCTAACCCAAGCTTCAGCATTATCCCTAACCCTAGCTCCAGCCTGAACCCTAGCTCCACCCCTGACCCTCACTCCAAACTCCAAAATACTGAACACAGCATGGCCTTGAATTATAGTTGTATTGTAGTCTATGTATGGCAACAGAATAGAATGTGACAATGCACAATTATGTAGATAGGTGTTATGATGTGATGTTAGGGAGGTCTATTGCAGATGTACTGTATGACACAGAAAATAAATAAGAAAAGTCTGTCAAAGTGATGCTGACATCACAGTGGAAAATGTAACTGGAATGTATATTTCTATGCAGAGAGACATTGAATATGCAGAGAGACACTGAATGTGAAGACAGACATTGGAGACATTGAGACATGGAGCCCAAACCAAGGTGAGTCGAGCTCTATGTTTCCATCAAATACTGTAAATTCAATATTTTGGGAACACTGCTTTGTATCTATTTACATTAATAACATGTACATTGTTATTTCTGTGTCTGTTTTATGACAGCTGGATGAGAAATCTCCTCCCTGAAACTACAAGAAAGCCTCTCCTCTTCGGTCCTAATTGGGATATTTTGTACAGGAGGATTGATAGGCTGAAGTAAGTCTCGTCACCGAAAATACACACCAGCTGTCACACGTTGGTGCAAAAAAAAGTCCCACCAGTCTTCAGTCTTCCAGTGAATAAATTAACTCCTCATACATACAGCTAATTCCTAGTTTTGTCCTTCAGACACGTGTTTGACACTATTCCTTATTCCATTCCATGTATTACAATGAGCCTGTCCTCCGATTTCTACCTCCAACAGCCTCCACTGCACAAAGCCAATACAGTAGTTGAAGATACCTTAACATAATGTTTGGATGTATCTATTCTGTGATAGGCAGGGAGAGTACATTGGCAGCCCCAAATGGGTCGAGGACACATATGGGTGAGTCACTTGTCATTACTTTCACCCTAGTTACTTGTTATGATGCATTTAAAACTATTGGAATTGAGTAAGTGTGTGGGTATAATTTGTACCATGCCTGGGAAATAGTTGTAATAAATAATGAAGTAGAATTGTAGTTGTTATTTTATTTGTTAGGCCCTCTATTGAGGCGAGAATTTTATCAAACATACCATTCCTCATTCCATACAATGCATTACAATGAGCCTGTCCTCCGATTTCTACCTCTAACAGCCTTCACTGCACTAAGCCAATGCAGTAGTTGAAGATACCTTAACATAATATTTGGATGTCTCTTCTGTGATAGGAAGGGAACTGACTACTTTGGGAGCTCCAGATGGGCCCAGGACACATACAGGTGAGTCAATTATTACTTTCACCCTGGTTACTTGTTATGAGACATTTAAAACTATTGCAATTAAGTAAGTGTGTGGGAATAATATGGCAGGGAAATAGCTCTAAAAGAAGTAGAATTATTTGTTATGTCCTCTACTGAGGGGAGGGTTGGAGCAGGGAAAAAAAAAAAAAAAAAAGGGGGTACCGGATATGATGCAAGCATTGCTACTAGATAGAATTTCAATTCTATTTATTAATTTTCAAAGCTGACCTTACACCCCCCCCCCCAATAACAATAAAACAGATACAAATTAACAAAGACTTGGTATTTTAGCCCATTAAGCTTTCTTCCTTCAAATCAGCCCTAAACTCACCTCTTTAGACAGCCTTTCTGGAATCTTCTTTGTTGTTTTGTGTGTTGGACGGGCTCATTGTAATGCATGGAACAGAATGAGGAATTGTATCAAACATGTGTGTCCTCCGATTTCTGCCTCCACTGCACTAAGCCAATACAGTCAATTGAAGATACCTTAACGTAATATTTGGATGTGTCTCTTCTGTGATAGGAAGGGAAGTGATGACCTTGGGACCTCCAGATGGGCCCAGGACACATACGAGTGAGTCACTTGTTAGTACTTTCACCCTGGTTACTTGTTATGATGATGATTTAAAACTATTGGAATTGAGTAAGTGTGTGGGTATAATTTGTTGTAGTTGTAGTTGCCAGCAATGAAAAATTACAGACAGTAAAATAGGCACACAAAAAAACCCATATTTAAAGTAATTAATAATGATAACCAAAGTTATTAACAAACAATAAGGTAATAAATAGAACAACAGTAAACATGGATGTCATACTCCACATGTCCAGCTAAAGATTCAAGACTAATAAACATTTAGTAAAAACAGCTCTAACAGCTCTTCATCTGCTAATGCTCTTTGTGTCCCAATTTGCTTCATTCATTCATCTAATGTTGATGTTGGCACAAGGCTGTTAAGGGCTCTCCTAGTTTTAAAAGGAAGGAACCTCAGTCTTCAGTTTGAATGACAGCTGTGTGTTACAGTGATATGTCAATTAGGTTTTTACAAAGAAAACTGTCTTTGCAGAAAATGGCCAACTGAGCACTCGAGACTACAGGCATGGGTGAAGAGGCACGAAGAAAAAGCCCAGGGGAGGGAACATGGGGGGAGGAAGGTTGTGGAGGTAAGACTGATTTTATTTGTTATTGTTTTCTTGTTTCATGTTGTTTTTTTTGTTTTTTTTTGTTTTATTGTGCACACAATGAAATCATGTGAAGGACAACATACAGTATATAGCGCAAATAAAAAAACAAGGTTTAAAACGTGTGAGGTGAGGTAATAAGCCCAAAAACAACAAGAAAACCTCACCAAAGCTACAATTTGAAAAAAGGCTAAATAAAGGACAGAATCAATTAAAGTTCCTCCAGATGAGTGATTACCGTTTTGTGTCATGTGGTATACCTGGCAACCTGAAAGCTATTTATTTGTTTTAAATTAATACTTGAATTGGATTGGAACAAGTAACGTGGCTAACGTGATGAGTCGCCAATATATCCCTCTCCTCTTTCCATTACGCTAAAATGTATTGTCTCTCCAACAACGTTGTAGCATTTTCGCTTAGTCAAAGCATAAAAGGGCAATGTTATGGTGCTGTTTTTTTTAATTTGGCTGTCTTCATAAACATGTACTGTGCTCTAAGAAAATTACCATAGCTGATTGTTAAAACATGGAACAAATGAAGTGAGCTATAACACAGCCTTGCTGGCGCAGAGCGGTGCCTTTGAACTTAGTGGCTCACAACAACACAACAAACTTGTTTTTGCTTATGCATTAACCTTACGTTTAATGACTCAATTAATGGACTTTCAGTGATTTTGACTGGATAGGATCTTTAAATTAACAACAGTTTATTGAACTTTATACAGCACAAACTGATACAAACTAACCAAAAGAGTGAGGAAGCAACAGACATAGAGGAAATGAAGAGAAGAATAGAGGAGCTAGAAACACCGAGTGAGATAGAAAGAGAGAGAAAAGATCAACAGATAAAAATAGCCATGGACAAACGAGAGGAACTGCAGAAAGAATTGCAGTTTGAAAAAGAGAAGAGACAAAAAGAAGTGCAGAGACAAAGAGACGAACTTGTAAGAATGAATGAGGCGATGCAAAGGGAACTTCACCAGCTAAAACTGAACACAACACAGAGAGAGATAGAAAGAGAGAGAGAGGATGAACAGATAAAAATAGCCATGGACAAACGAGAGGAACTGCAGAAAGAATTGCAGTTTGAAAAAGAGAAGAGACAGAAAGAAGAGCAGAGACAAAGAGAAAGAGACAAGAGACTGAAAGAACTTGAAAGAATACATGAGGTGATGCAAAGGGAAATTCACCAACTAAAACTGAACACAACACAGAGAGAGAAAGAAAGAGAGAGAAAGGATGAACAGATAAAAATAGCCATGGACAAACGAGAGGAACTGCAGAAAGAATTGCAGTTTGAAAAAGAGAAGAGACAGAAAGAAGAGCAGAGACAAAGAGACAAGAGACTGAAAGAACTTGTAAGAATGAATGATGCGATGCAAAGGGAACTTCACCAACTAAAACTGAACACAACACCGAGAGAGATAGAAAGAGAGAGAGAGGATGAACAGATAAAAATAGCCATGGACAAACGAGAGGAACTGCAGAAAGAATTGCAGTTTGAAAAAGAGAAGAGACAGAAAGAAGAGCAGAGACAAAGAGACAAGAGACTGAAAGAACTTGAAAGAATACATGAGGTGATGCAAAGGGAAATTCACCAACTAAAACTGAACACAACACCGAGAGAGATAGAAAGAGAGAGAGAGGATGAACAGATAAAAATAGCCATGGACAAACGAGAGGAACTGCAGAAAGAATTGCATTTTGAAAAAGAGAAGAGACAGAAAGAAGAGCAGAGACAAAGAGACAAGAGACTGAAAGAACTTGAAAGACTACATGAGGTGATGCAAAGGGAAATTCACCAACTAAAACTGAACACAACACTGAGAGAGATAGAAAGAGAGAGAGAGGATGATCAACAGGAGGAGGGACAGAAAGAGGTGAAGATTGAGATGCGGAGAGAAACCAAACGAAACAGAGAGATGGAGACACAGCAAGAAAAAGAGGACGAGAGACAGGCAACTGAACAAGAGAGGAAGGAAGCGGAACAAAAATTGGAGATGGAGAAACGAATGGAGAAGAGAGAGAGGGAGGAGGCAAGAGAAAGACAGGAAAGACAAAAGGAAGAGAAAAGAAAGCAGGCAGCAAGACAAAGAGAGGAGGAAGAGAAAGAACATGACAGAAAGAGGGAGGTGTTGCAAAGGGACCTTGACCAACTAATACAGGAAAGACAGAAGAGTGAGAAGGAGGACGCAAGACAAAGAGAGGAGAGACAGAAAGAGGTGAGAAGAGATAAAGAGATGCAGAGAGAACGCAAACAAAAAGAGATAGAAAGACAAGCAGTTGAACAAGAGAGGAAAGAAGCGGAACGAAAAGAGAAGATGGAGAGACGAATGGAGAAGAGAGAGAGGGAGGAGGCAAGAGAAAGACAGGAAATACAAAATGAAGAGAGAAGAAAGCAGGCAGCGAGACAAAGAGAGGAGGAAGAGAAAGAACATGACAGAAAGAGGGAGGTGTTGCAAAGGGACCTTGATCAACTAAGACAGGAAAGACAGGAGAGTGAGAAGGAGGACGCAAGACAAAGTGAGGAGAGACAGAAAGAGGTGAGAAGAGATAAAGAGATGCAGAGAGAACGCAAACAAAAAGAGATAGAAAGACAAGCAGTTGAACAAGAGAGGAAAGAAGCGGAACGAAAAGAGGAGATGGAGAGACGAATAGAGAAGAGAGAGAGGGAGGAGGTCAGAGAAAGACAGGAAAGACAAAATGAAGAGAGAAGAAAGCAGGCAGCGAGACAAAGAGAGGAGGAAGAGAAAGTACATGACAGAAAGAGGGAGGTGTTGCAAAGGGAAATTGACCAACTAAGACAGGAAAGACAGGAGAGTGAGAAGGAGGACGCAAGACAAAGTGAGGAGAGACAGAAAGAGGTGAGAAGAGATAAAGAGATACAGAGAGAACGCAAACAAAAAGAGATAGAAAGACAAGCAGTTGAACAAGAGAGGAAAGAAGCGGAACGAAAAGAGGAGATGGAGAGACGAATAGAGAAGAGAGAGAGGGAGGAGGCAAGAGACAGACAGGAAAGACAAAATGAAGAGAGAAGAAAGCAGGCAGCGAGACAAAGAGAGGAGGAAGAGAAAGAACATGACAGAAAGAGGGAGGTGTTGCAAAGGGAAATTGACCAACTAAGACAGGAAAGACAGGAGAGTGAGAAGGAGGACGCAAGACAAAGAGAGGAGAGACAGAAAGAACTCAAACAAAAAGAGATAGAAAGACAGGCAGTTGAGCAAGAGAGGAAGGAATCAAGAGAAAGAGAGGAGATGGAGAGACACAAAGAGGAGAGAGAGATGGAGGAGGCAAGGGAAAGACAGGAGATTAAAAGACAAAAGGAAGAGAGGAAGAGACAGAAGGCAAGAGAAAGACAGGAGATTGAGAGACAAAAGGAGGAGAGTGAAAAGGAGGAAAGAGAGAAGAAACAGGAAGAGTTCGACAGAGATCAGGAGGAGTTGCAAAGGGAGGTTCACCAACTAAAACTGAACGCAACACAGAGAGAGATAGAAAGAGAGAGAGAGGATGATCAACAGGAAGAGGGACAGAAAGAGGTGAAGATTGAGATGTGGAGAGAAACCAAACAAAACAGAGAGATGGAGACACAGCAAGAAAAAGAGGACGAGAGACAGGCAACTGAGCAAGAGAGAAAGGAAGCGGAACGAAAAGAGAAGATGGAGAGACTAATGGAGAAGAGAGAGAGGGAGGAGGCAAGAGAAAGACAGGAAAGACAAAAGGAAGAGAGAAGACAGCAGGCAGCGAGACAAAGAGAGGAGGAAGAGAAAGAACATGACAGAAAGAGGGAGGTGTTGCAAAGGGAACTTGACCAACTAAGAAAGGAAAGACAGAAGAGTGAGAAGGAGGACGCAAGACAAAGAGAGGAGAGACAGAAAGAACTCAAACAAAAAGAGATAGAAAGACAAGCAGTTGAACAAGAGAGGAAGGAATTAAGAGAAAGAGAGGAGATGGAGAGACACAAAGAGGAGAGAGAGATGGAGGAGGCAAGGGAAAGACAGGAGATTAAAAGACAAAAGGAAGAGAGGAAGAGACAGAAGGCAAGAGAAAGACAGGAGATTGAGAGACAAAAGGAGGAGAGTGAAAAGGAGGAAAGAGAGAAGAAACAGGAAGAGTTCGACAGAGATCAGGAGGAGTTGCAAAGGGAGGTTCACCAACTAAAACTGAACGCAACACAGAGAGAGATAGAAAGAGAGAGAGAGGATGATCAACAGGAAGAGGGACAGAAAGAGGTGAAGATTGAGATGTGGAGAGAAACCAAACAAAACAGAGAGATGGAGACACAGCAAGAAAAAGAGGACGAGAGACAGGCAACTGAGCAAGAGAGAAAGGAAGCGGAACGAAAAGAGAAGATGGAGAGACTAATGGAGAAGAGAGAGAGGGAGGAGGCAAGAGAAAGACAGGAAAGACAAAAGGAAGAGAGAAGACAGCAGGCAGCGAGACAAAGAGAGGAGGAAGAGAAAGAACATGACAGAAAGAGGGAGGTGTTGCAAAGGGAACTTGACCAACTAAGACAGGAAAGACAGAAGAGTGAGAAGGAGGACGCAAGACAAAGAGAGGAGAGACAGAAAGAACTCAAACAAAAAGAGATAGAAAGACAAGCAGTTGAACAAGAGAGGAAAGAATTAAGAGAAAGAGAGGAGATGGAGAGACACAAAGAGGAGAGAGAGATGGAGGAGGCAAGGGAAAGACAGGAGATTAAAAGACAAAAGGAAGAGAGGAAGAGACAGAAGGCAAGAGAAAGACAGGAGATTGAGAGACAAAAGGAGGAGAGTGAAAAGGAGGAAAGAGAGAAGAAACAGGAAGAGTTCGACAGAGATCAGGAGGAGTTGCAAAGGGAGGTTCACCAACTAAAACTGAACGCAACACAGAGAGAGATAGAAAGAGAGAGAGAGGATGATCAACAGGAAGAGGGACAGAAAGAGGTGAAGATTGAGATGTGGAGAGAAACCAAACAAAACAGAGAGATGGAGACACAGCAAGAAAAAGAGGACGAGAGACAGGCAACTGAGCAAGAGAGAAAGGAAGCGGAACGAAAAGAGAAGATGGAGAGACTAATGGAGAAGAGAGAGAGGGAGGAGGCAAGAGAAAGACAGGAAAGACAAAAGGAAGAGAGAAGACAGCAGGCAGCGAGACAAAGAGAGGAGGAAGAGAAAGAACATGACAGAAAGAGGGAGGTGTTGCAAAGGGAACTTGACCAACTAAGACAGGAAAGACAGAAGAGTGAGAAGGAGGACGCAAGACAAAGAGAGGAGAGACAGAAAGAACTCAAACAAAAAGAGATAGAAAGACAAGCAGTTGAACAAGAGAGGAAGGAATTAAGAGAAAGAGAGGAGATGGAGAGACACAAAGAGGAGAGAGAGATGGAGGAGGCAAGGGAAAGACAGGAGATTAAAAGACAAAAGGAAGAGAGGAAGAGACAGAAGGCAAGAGAAAGACAGGAGATTGAGACACAAAAGGAGGAGAGTGAAAAGGAGGAAAGAGAGAAGAAACAGGAAGAGTTCGACAGAGATCAGGCGGAGTTGCAAAGGGAGGTTCACCAAGTAAAACTGATCGCAACACAGAGAGAGATAGAAAGAGAGAGAGAGGATGATCAACAAGAGGAGGGACAGAAACTCGAACAAAAAGAGATAGAAAGACAGGCAGTTGAGCAAGAGAGTAAGGAATCAAGAGAAAGAGAGGAGACGGAGAGACACAAAGAGGAGAGAGAGAGGGAAGAGGAGGAAGTAAGACGGAGAGAGATGGAAAGAGTACGAGTAGAGAATGAGAAACAAAGAGAGATCGAGAGCCGAGAATTTGAAAAAGTTAATATGTGGTACCATTTCCAAATGGAGCAGGAGAGAGCCCTAGCCAAGCACATGCCCTATATTCTCAAAGAAGAAGAGAAAAGGCGCGCCCAGGAGGAAAGATGGGAGCGGGAAGCAAAAGAAAGGGCTGAGAATAAAATAAGCAACGACATATGCGAGAAAAAAGCGTTAGCAGACATTAACCAGATCCTGAAAGAGAGGAGGGAGGCACGAGAGGCAGAAGAGAAACAGAAAGAAATTCAGCAGAAAAGAGAGGAGGAAGAGAAGAAAAGAGAGGCAGAAGATGAACGACTGAAAGAAATTCAGAGAGAACGAGAGGAGGAAGACAGAGTCAGGTCTGCCATCTTAAAACAGGTGCACATGAACAGGCAGAAGGAGGACTGGACAACACATCATGCAAACCAGCATATGTTGGCTGCAAAGGGAGATGCGGCCGTCAAGGACAGGGAGGAACAAGATCAAGATGAGATGTCCTGGAAAAACGACAAGAGCTTTAGACGGAGATGTGTGGGCTGGGTAAATGAAAAAATAAAGAAAAAACACCAGCAAAAAATAGAGAGGACCTACAAGAGAGAGAAGGAGGAGAGTGACCAGGTCTACATCAACGGTAAGTTTAAGTTTTGTCTGTTTCCCAACTCGATTACTTATTATTTTTTATTATTGGTAGATGCTAAGCGAGATCCCTGGGACGACCCTACCCTAAACTTAACCCTTCCCCTAACCTTTACCATGACACTTACCTGACCCTAACCCCAATCTTATCCCTAACCTTAACCCCTTAACCCTAATCTTAACCGTAACTGTTTTAAATCTCACCTTCAATGGGGTGACGTCAGAGCTGGGCTGTCTCTAGCATCCCACTTAGCAGAAACCATTCCTTTTTTCTAGATCATCCGTGCTTCATATAATGCAGGGGGAGTCAAAACCAGTCTTGTAGTCATACTATCTAGTTCTATGTCTTCTATGATGTAGCATTGTAAATGCATTGTAAATAATAGAATGCTTTACCAACAGTTCTCAAAAAGAGATTAGTGGAATATTTTCTTTATTATTATCACTATTTCTTTAGATATGAAACTGCTGGTCTTTTACATCCAAAGAATGCAATTAGAGAAAACAAATGCATTGACCGGAAGAAATGTGGTACTGAACCCAACTCTACTGGTGACTCTGACACAGGTTTCTGGGGAAAAGAAATTATACCCCGCCCTGAACGAGAGAGACAGAAGAGGGCCAAGCTGTTAGAGATGGAGGACAAAAGAAAAAAGATAGAAGACGACTACAAGGAGGTCCAGAGAGAAAAAGCTATGAAAAAGGCGGCTCGAAAGGAGGAAAAGCAAAAAAGAATGGATACAATTATTAAAGACGCACATAAAGAATGGTCAAAAAAACAATGCCATGGTGTGCAATAAGTGTCATTAAATGTCATTCATTTGAATTTGAGTGTCCTGACTGCTTTGTCTTTGAGTTCTTTGCGGTTTGTTTTCATGCAGATGGTGTGGATTCCAGTGATGACTTAATTATTTATTCAGGTTTAAAGTCCATTTTATATTTTATGGTCTCAATACACTGTACAGAAAATAAAAAGCACAAACACAGTTCAACAAATACACAGGATACCACAAAGGAATACGTCTTTGTTTCTCTTTCTTTCACAGACTGTCGGTGGCTTCCCCTGAGTAAGCCTACTCTGACTGTGTTTTTATCATGTGCTTGATACCATTACTCATTCTCTTCCATGCATTACAATGGGCGCGTCCTCCGATTTCTACCTCCTCTAGCCTCCCCTATTACACATGCAGTTTAGGTTGCAACTGATCAGGAATCAATATGGTGACTTGTTCAAATTAGATTATTCTCTCAGGCCACAGCTGTGTAAGTCAATGCTAAATGGGATCCTTGGGATGGCCTCAACCCATAGAAGTTGAGATTTAAAATGGTAAAGGGTAAAGGGTAAAATGGTAAAGGGTTAGACTTTAGCTCAGCATTTAACACCATAATCCCACAACAACTGATCTGTAAACTGGACCAGCTGGGGCTCAACACCTCCCTCTTCAACTGGCTGCTGGACTTCCTCAGTGAGAGACCACAAGCAGTACGAGTCGGCAACAACACCTCGAGCAGCATCACACTCAGCACAGGGGCCCCCCAAGGCTATGTGCTCAGTCCCCTGCTCTTCACCCTGCTGACTCACGACTGCACACCAACCTACAGCACCAATCACATGGTGAAGTTTGCGGACGACACAACTCTGGTGGGTCTCATCTCCAAGAACGACGAGACCGATTACAGGAAGGAGGTCAACCTTCTGACCACGGTGTGCAGAGACAACAACGTCCTGCTGAATGTCAGCAAAACTAAGGAGATTGTGGTCGACTTCCGGAGAGGCCACACCGAACACCCACCACTGACCACTCACTCTCTCCACAGCAGCACCAAATTCCTGGGGGTGCACATCAGCGAGGACCTCTCCTGGACCACCAACACTGCATCACTGGCGAAGACAGCCCAGCGGCGCCTCTACTTCCTCCGCAAGCTGAAGCGAGCGAAAGCTCCCACACCAATCCTGACAACATTCTACCGAGGCACCATTGAAAGCATCCTGTCCAGCTGCATCACTGTGTGGGGCGGTAGCTGCACCGAACACAGCAGGAAAGCACTACAACGCATAATGAACACAGCTGGCAAGATCATTGGTGCCCCACTCCCTTCCCTGCAAGAGACTTACTGCACCCGCCTCACCCGAAAAGCTACCTCGATTGCGAGCGACGCAAGCCACCCCGCACAGAGTCTGTTCAACCTCCTGCCTTCTGGAAGAAGATATAGGAGCCTCCGTGCCCACACCACCAGACTCACGAAAAGCTTCATACCCCAAGCTGTCAGGAAGCTAAATTCTCTCCCCTCACTCCCCCCAGTCACATCCTCCAGGCTGTCAGGAAGCTGAAACCCCCCCCCCCTCCCAACCCTTCCGCCCCCCCCCCCCCTAAAAACACTACGGATTCTAGATAATCGACTATTCTATTGTTATAATCTACTATTGCACTATTATTTGTACACAGATTACACAGTATTTGGCTGCTATTTACTGTCTTTACTGACTGTTCTTTTTGCACTGTTTAAATTATTTTTATTGAATGTTTTACTTTTAGTATGTCTTGTCTTATCTGTTGTGCCTGGGCACTTTATCTATCTCACCGTGGGAGAGTGAGAAACGTCTTCTCGATTCCTTTGTATGTCTTGACATGTGAAGAATTGACATTAAAGCCACTTTGACTTTGTGTTATGGGTTGAAGTTATGGTCCTCCCAAGGAACCCATTAAGCATCTACCCATCTGTGTAGGCAGCAAATACACTGTCAGGAACATATACAGCGGGTGAAATAAGTATTGAACACGTCACCATTTTTCTCAGTACATATATTTCCAAAGGTGCTATTGACGTGACATTTTCACCAGATGTTGGTAACAACCCAAGTAATCCATACATACAAATAAACAAAAAAAAAATACGTTCAGAAATTAAGTTATGTGTAATAATGTGAAATGACACAGGGAAAAAGTATTGAACACATGAAGAAAGGGAGGTGCAAAAAGGCATGGAAAGCCAAGACAACAATTAAAATCTATCAGTAATTAAAAAGCAATCCAGCCCCTTGTCAGTGCAAATTAATATCAACTGGTTCAGTCCCAACTGATGGCCTACAAAAAGTTGTCATTGCCAAGGTGTCACACAAGACACATCTCATGATGGGTAAAAGCAAAGAGCTGTCTCAAGACCTTCGCAACCTAATTGTTGCAAGACATAACGATGGCATTGGTTACAGGCGCATTTCTAAGCTTCTGAATGTTCCAGTGAGCACTGTTGGGGCTATAATACGGAAGTGGAAAGACAATCATTTCACCATAAATTTGCCTCGATCAGGTGCTCCTCGCAAGATTTCTGACAGAGGAGTAAAAAGAATAATCAGAAGAGTTGTCCAAGAGCCAAGGACCACTTGTGAAGAGCTTCAAAAAGACCTGGAATTAGCAGGTACTGTTGTCTCAAAGAAAACAGTAAGTAATGCACTCCACCGCCATGGCCTGTATGCACGCTCACCACGCAAGACTCCATTGCTGAAAAAAAAGCATGTTGAAGCTCGTTTAAAGTTTGCTGCACAACATTTGGAAAAGCCAGTGAAATACTGGGAGAATATAGTGTGGTCAGATGAGAGCAAAATTGAGCTGTTTGGATGCCATAATACACACCATGTTTGGAGGAGAAATGGCACTGCACATCACCCTAAAAACACCATACCAACAGTGAAGTTTGGAGGTGGGAACATCATGGTGTGGGGCTGCTTTTCAGCAAATGGTACTGGCAAACTTCACATAATTGAAGGAAGGATGAATGGGCAAATTTACAGAGACATTCTTGACCAAAATCTGCTGCCATCTACCAGGATGATGAAGATGAAACGAGGGTGGACATTTCAGCAAGACAATGATCCCAAACACACAGCCAAGGAAACTCTCAATTGGTTTCAAAGAAAGAAAATAAAGCTTTTTTTTTAATTTTTTTTTTTTAACTTTTTCCCTGTGTCATTTCACATTATTACACATAACTTAATTTCTGAACTTATTTGTTTTGGTTTCTTTGTATGTATGGATTACGTGGGTTGTTACCAACATCTGGTGAAAATGTCAATAGTACCTTTGGAAATATATTTACTGAGAAAAATGGTGACGTGCTCAATACTTATTTCACCCGCTGTGTAATAATATAACTCTCTGGACAATATGCTCACCTCTGTAATATTTGTCAGACACAACAGTAGAGAGAAATAGAACAATCCACAGCAATGTGAAACACAGTCCATCTCCGCTTCCAGTCACTAAACCCCTGACTAAAGCCACCAAGCTTGCTGGAGAACAGTTTGCATGCAAAACAGTACACACAACCTGTTGAGGGTGAGTTCAGTAGCCGCTGTCTAGAAACCTTCTGCCCATTTGGCAATATACAGTTCAGAAGTTCATTGTTGAAACTTCTAGTCTTTCCACCTAGCTCTTTCTCTAACTGAAGCTGGGTATTTTTCACTGCTCCTCTTTCAATAACCACTGACTTAACAATGTCACTGGAAATGCTTTGCCATAATGCATGGTCAGTGACCTCATAGCACCAGGAATGGCTTGGTTGCTGATTTGACTCTTGTGAACTGCCCAACTGCTCCTGAGGTGGAAATGATGGTTCTTGTATACCATTAGCTGTTGAAGGTTCACCTTCAAGAGGCTCTCGTTTTAAGCATGCACTGTAGGTACCAAGGGGCCCAGGTGTTACACTCGATATATGCAGGGGAGGGGAGGGGCCTGGGGGCCCTAGTGGTCAACTCACACTGTAAGCACCCAGGGGCCTGGGGGCCCTAGTGGTCAACTCACACTGTAAGCACCCAGGGGCCCGGGACTCCTAGTGGTCAGCTCATGCTTTAAGCACGAAGGGGCCCAGGGACCACAAAGGTAAGAAATACTTTGTCAATAATTATTTAGTATTGAGCATCCACAAAGAGCACAAATACACAGTCTTTTGTTTAGTATGGAGTACCATGTCAAGTAGAGCATGTTTATTGTTCAATTAAAATGTATCTGGCTAGGATAAGAAGTGTGTCAGATACAGCGGTGGTGACATATTATTCTGGAGGACACATAAACTATGTAATACAAAATAATAACTCAATAATACACACCAGAGTGACATGATGTGGTCAGCCAAAGTATATGTGTTTTCTCAACTAAATTTCAGACATGAAATTCACATATTGTTTTTCGGTCCCAGGGTACTAAACCTGGCGCAAACTTGCTTCATGAATTCTAGGCTCCAGTGTCTGTTCAGCCTGGTGAGCTTCTGCCAGGACCTCTGCAGACAGCACCGAGTGTGGACTCTGGATCCCTCCACCAACATCATCAGGTTCACACTATCTTTCTCTCTCTCTCTCTCTCTCTCTCTCTCACACACACACACACACACACACACTGAGTGAATGCATGTGGCAAATTATCAGCAGATCGCATGACAAGTATCATGACCAGAAAAATGATCTCCTCCATGCCAAGGCCAAGCGGGTCTCGATAACATTACCAGTGCAAACGTTTGAGGACGAGCTTTAGTGAACTCCCGAGGATAGCATGATGAATGATGCAACAACTCCTTTGTTCGTGCTCCTGCAGGTCTGTTGGGTTGATGAGGCCACCACCTATGCCTCTGTGGCCATGGCAGTCCCCCTCATGACAGCCCCCCAGGTTAATAACCAGGCCCAGTGACCCGCCCAGGCCCAGTAATCAGGCTGTCTCCCAGGAGGCTAAAGGGCACTGCAAAAAAGGGGTGTCTGAAAACTAGATAAAAACACTAAATTTGAGGTAAAATGTACTCAAAACAAGTGAAATTATCTGTCCATGCAGCAAGATAATTTCACTTGACAAGATTTCTTGAATTAAGATAATTAAATCTAGAAACAAGCATGTCTAAAGAGGTATTTGGAAGGCTTAACATACGCTGAAAATGCTGGTTTTAAGACTTTTTAAAGCCTCAAAATAAGTGAATTATACTAAATATAAGCATAGAATGCCGGTTTTAAGTCTAGATTACTTAAAATTAAACTTTTTACAGCCTCAGAATAAGTGAAATATACTAAATATAAGCATTAAATGCTGTTTTTAAGACTAGATTACTTAAAATTTAACTTTTTACAGCCTCAAAATAAGTGAAATATACTAAATATAAGCAATTACATATTTTGGTTTCTTACTTTTAGCAAATTAAGCTTAAGGTTAGTAAAATAAATGTATTAAATTTAGAAAAAAATACTCGGTATTAGTGAAGAATGACTAAGCGCTGTCTTAATGCAAGCTGGTTTATCTTGAAACAAGGCTTACTGCATCTTTAAACCTTAAAATCTAAAGCCTGTCCTTATTTTTAGAATAATGGTGCAGAAATAACAACCAGAATTGCTTATAAGACAACATTTATTTAACATCAGCAACAGCTAACAATAAGAACTGACATGACAAAATACTCAGCTACTTCTCAATGAAAGATTTCCAATCAGCCATTGCTTTTTTGTAAGCACTAGTGGCATCTTGATCGTGGATTGTGTCACCAATTACCTCTGTTTGAATAACGGACAGGAGCGTTGCAACACATTTCGGATATCTTAAGTGCAAAGTGTAGTAGTATGCCATTAACACCAACATCCCGTCTGAGAAATCTTCCTGAGGGAGGGTGGTCACAGGTGCATTACCCACAGCCACGATGGTGGTTGATCCATCAGAAAGCAGAACTGGGGAGGAGAGAGGACGCTTCTCCAGGTACAGGGTAGGGTCTTCGCCTGACTGGAACAGAATAAAAAGAACAATGTGTAGAGTGAGAAGACATAAACATGTATTGAAAGTCAGGTGTATGTTCAATATAAAAATCATTTTTAGATTAAATGATCAGGTTGCAACCAATGACAAGCACTCTTAAAATAGTCATTATTAAAAACACTGATGAAAAATATTGATTTATTATCACACTGGAAGAAATAATCATGAATTACTTCAAAATGGGACAGGGGGGGACATGTGTTAAAAAAACATTTGTTTGACAGATCAAGGTGTAGGAATTTAGGACGGATTAAAAATTGATACAAGCTGATGCAAGGTGGTATATTTTTAATATTTCTCGGATGAATGAATGGATTAATTAATCAAAGGTTTTGAAACATTTCTTGGTATTCCTTTATGTGAACACCATTTGAGGGACACTAGAGGCACTTATGTCTTCCCCTTTTTGCAAAAAGTAGGGTCATATCTGTGATTGTGAACTTAGGGTGTATTGTTATGTGAACATGCACAACAATGTGAGAAAATAAGAGGACAGCAAGGAATCAAGACAAAAATGTTCTTACCTTCAGGACATGAAGAAGTGCCTCACAGCTATTCCCAAGCTTCTTTGGTGGTGAAGTTGGTGAGGGGAAAAGGGATGGGAGTGCATTGAAGAGGGCAAGCGTGAACTCCACTAAAGAATAGAAAGATTGGTCTGAATGGTCTGAATATGGTATAAATCACAATACATTTGCATATGGAACAGCAACTTACCTCCACGGACATCCAATGGAAAAGGGGGTTTCAGGGCTTTCTTCCACACACCATAGAACTGCACCTTGGCACAAAAGTCTGCCCATCTTCCTTTCACTTCCTCGATGTATCTGCTGTTGGTGCCACCTACTATGCGCCGCAGCTCATCTATTGCCTAAGACAGCATTGTGCACAGTTATTCAACCATTGGACATTTAGAACACAGATGGATAGACAGTAATTCAAGTGCAAGTAGTGAAAAAAACAAAAAACATACATTTCGAACATCTCTAAAGCATGGATATGCCTCAAAGATTTTTGCAGGTCGGTCTTCTTCCCTTGTAAGATCTGCATCAATGAAAGCCCGTCTGGCCTTAAACTCAAGGTCTAAAACTTGAGCAACATCGCTTTGATTGGGTTTTGCATTTGGCTTATTGTACATGTTGCTCAAGGTTTTGTAGTGCCTAGCCTGCATCTTCAGACTGTCCTGGCCGACTGAAATGGCAAAAAACAGAGCAGACATTTCAATGTAAAAAACTTTATTGCATTATTATGCAGGTCGGTCTACTTCCCTTGTAACACCCAAATCAATGAACTTAATTGAAATAAGGTAAATACAATCATTTTATGTTGTTTATATGAACAATGAGAGTTGTCTGAAAAAAGTGTTTCCATTAACATCCACAATCTAAGGAAATTTAAATTGAATCTCCAACAGTTTAGACTCTGATTTGCCACTCTGAAAGTCATTATCATGGATAACAGGCTGAGAGGTGTGCTGAGGTGGGCTTACCAACATCATCCTTTGCAGGCGTGGTTGGTGAAGCGATCACAGTCCTGAGTGAGGAGCCTGAGGCTGATGCGGATGGCAGCAACGAGGTTTTGGTCTTTGGCTTCCTTGGCACAGAGGGGGGTCGTTGTGCTGGGGATGCTTTTTTGGGAAATAATGAAAAAAATCTCAACACAATTAAAAGCATGATAACAAGCAAAACAGGCAGATAAACACAGTGCATGCCTAGCCATGAACTCTGGCTCAACAAATACGGACAACTATAGTTTCATTACATGATTAGTATCATTACATGATTAGACATTTTTTAGACAAAAAACAAGTTGTATGACAGCACCTCTTCATTTTTTGCCCACAATTTGCACACCTGCACTGGAGTTGTCCTCGCTGAGGTCATCATTGCTCTCAAGAAGTACGGTATTATCACTCGAGTTGCTTGTGTCTGTCCAATCCGTCTCCATGTCTTGGTTGTCTGCACTGAAGAGAGCTGTCTTTGCCACTCCTCTTTGTGGTACAGAGCCTTGCCTCTTCCGTGGGGATCTCATATTTTGGAGTCGCTTGTACATTTTGGTGTAGATGGTCAGCTGTGGTAAAAGAATGTTAGATACGTTGTTTGTCTTGTTGCTGACCTGCCCACAGTTTTGGTTTAGATAAAAAATAATACTTACATATGGCATGTTTGGATCATCATCCCGTAACATTGGGTAATAGTCTATAATCTTCTGTGACATGGCTCTCATTTCCAATTTTGACGGGTATCTGACTTCTTTCCCCATGGGACTAGCACGCAGGATAGCAACCATACTGGTTATTGTGTTCCTTACAAGTCTGCAACATAGCTCCTTGGACATTTTGTAATTTTTTTCCTTTCCATTGCAGAGCAGTGCAAAGTATTGACTACGCACCATGTCTATCTCTGAATCTGTGTACACCACATACTCTGGAGGGTCTGGCATTTTCATTTTTTTCTCAGCAGATATGGGGGTTGAGGTTTGAGGCTGGCATGGTGGCATGGCACAATTGTTGGCATCTTGGTCCGTGGTATTTTCACACTATTAGGATTGTGTAGAATGAAAACAAAATGCATTAGAACCATTAAAATTCATACTTTACTCATTTTTACTCATTCCAATTTGTGTTTACATTTTCACTGATGAAATTCCAAAGTTTCTTTCTTTTGAGGAAATTCTCTGGGCCAGGAAAAAGATCCCTCAGGTCATCCCGGCTAAGGCCTTTCAAAGCCTCCTCATCAACACTGGCAGCTGTGAGATATATGACAAATATCTATCTTTAGATAAAGCAGTAGCAAGCTACAGAACCAATCAATTTATTTAGTAAGGCTATACACTGCAGCTAGAAGGTAGTGAAGCACCAGAGACATAGTTAGATTAACCTGAAATTGTAAAAACACTCCACATATTTTACATTGTCATGTATTGGTTCCCAAGAGTCCAAGCTTTCAAATGAGGTATAATGACTATGCTACATAACAATCTGATGAATGGCGGATGATTTACAATGTTGGGGGGGTTGGGGGAAGGGTAACGTTCCCGCCGGCGGGACACTGCAGACCGCGTGTTTTTAAAATGTGGGATTTCTATTTCACAATCATATATTTTGCTTTAGAATTCTGACTCTTACTTAAAATGTTTCATCCTAAGCATATTTTAAATTCGTTAAGCAAATGAAGGTTGAGGAAAAACCCAGCAAGCAGAAAAATTTGGGATTTCAAATAAGGTATTCAGTTATTAATAAACTAAAGTACACTCTATAAATAGCATCAATACATCAGATATAAACTTCATTCATGACTTACCCTCCAGCACCGATAGAGTGGCATCGTCAAAAGTATCCATCCGAGATTCATCAGCTCCCTGAAGCATTAACAGGCGGTACCGTAGAACTACCTGGGAAAACCCATAGGCAAACAGAGCTCGTTAGCTAGCGGGTAGCGTGTAAAAGTGCACATTAGCTAACAATTAACTAGCTTGCTAAGCATATACCGACATACGGACAAAGCATGTTCTTCTTCTGCTTCTTGGCAGATTTTGTAATACCGCCACAACAACCAATATGATTTTGGCAAGTAATATTTACCAATTCTATAAAGTTTACTGACCTTGAGCCGCTGTTCTTGCACTTCTTCAAATGTAACGCACGCAACTCTTTCAGTTACTCAAGTGGAGAACCGCGATCTTGATCTCAATCCACGTCATTGAGGTGGGACCATTGGAGGATATGAACTGAGGATGCGCAGAAATGATCGGATGTAAACATGAACTTGTTAGCAAAATATTAGTAAAACAAAACATTTACCATCATAACATTAATTAAGTCACATTTATAATTAGAGAAATGTATTGTTAAAATAATAACAAATGATTTCATGAGTGCCCTCCTCCCCATCCACCTCAGGGTCATTAGCCCGCGACAACGACGGTGCATCATGGCAGCGTGGAGGTGTATGATATGTTTCGTCTTTGTTGCTTTAAGTCTTAAAGTACTCCTTAGCCACATTAATAAAAGTCACAGTCGCAGCCCGGATTTTTGGGTTTACTGTGGTATTGATGGATGTGAACAGGATTTTAGAGTTTTTAACTCTTTCTTTCGCCACATTAAACGGACGCACCTTCAGTATTTGAGGACTGGATGCCCACCAAGCGGATGGAGTACGACGCCTTCTTCTCGGTCTTTGGGACAGGAAACATTTGGTGTTTCGGTGTTTGCCAGCTGTAGCACTCCTGCAGCGGCCAGCACTGTGGCTGTCCCACCTGATGCCTCTCTACCTGAACCGTCACTGCAGCCTGACGCTGACGGCCGCCTTGAGTCCGTAAGTTTCCACAATTCAATTTATTTTGACCTTTGAGGGCTTATCGTGCCAATTAGGTTGCTCTCTGTGTGATGCTGACTTGTGCTGATGCTGGCTGTGTTAAGTAATTTAATATTGTTGTCCTACATATAACGATATATTTAAATGGTGGCCTCCACACTGCGAGTGTGCGCGTTAATCATGCATGATTTGAGTAGCCTATGCACACTTTTTACTTTCATAGGCCTGCCTATTATTGTCTCCATTGAATGCTAAATTAGATATCGTCATAATACGACGTTATACAAGGTAACACAGGCAACAATACTTGCAATACAATTCGAGAAATTAATTATGTGCTCTTTGCACACAAGAATAAACATTAAAAAAAAACATTGTATTCCTCTTACCTTAGATGATAGAGCTGCTCAGGTCCCAGACCAGTGAAGCGAATGTGGGATTAAAATTAAGTTTTTCCCCTCTCGTGCGTCCTCTCAAAAAATCCATTTCAAATCAATTGCAACTTTGACTGTGTCCATCTACTCACTCTTTAATAAAAAATTACAACTCATTTTATAAAGGAAGAAGCTGTTGCTGTGACATCCAGAACCAGACCTGATATTGCTAGATCTGCAGCGGCATTCGCCATCAGTGTCCGGGAACAGTGCCACTTGTCACAGGTAAATTTATCTTCATGGGCAAATGCTTTAATGGTACTATTAATATCATATTTGTGAATAATTACTTGAGACAATATTTATAAACAATATATAAATAATGATTTATTTCAATATTTTAATGTAAAATATGGGCCTGTGATCAATAATTATATGTGTGAAAAAATAATTTACATTTTAAATATTTTCCCAGAGAACTGTCAACAGTGTCATCTCAGGGGTGCAACAGTACCAAGCTGCTCTCATTGACACGCTAAGGGAGAGAATCAGAAGGGTGTTTGAAGAGAATCCAGACCCAACTGCTCAGCTCCAAGGTGAGGCTTTGGCTACGTTTGATGCGTTCATGGATCCTTTCTCAACCACAGCATATGGACAGAATAAAACCATCCGGGAACTATTCAATCCAGTCAACCCAGAGGAAGTTGTGGTGTCCCAGAAGATTTGTTGGGTAAAGCGTGGTCTTTCAAGGGTCATGGCCTTAAGAGGCAAAAGTTTTTACTATGTACCACTCATTCAAAGTCTTAAGCAGTTACTGACCAATCCCAGAATCTTCACCATGTTAACCACTGTACCACAAAGAAGTGAGGGATTCTTGTATGATTTTACTGATGGAACCCTTTTTACATCCCATCCATTATATTCTCAAAGGCCAAATGCATTGCAAATACTATTGTACACCGATGAAATTGAAATATGTAACCCTTTAGGTCCCCATGCCTCTGCAAATAAATTACTGATGTTTTATTATAGTTTAGGGAATATAGATCCAAAATTTAGGTCGAAGTTGGCTGCAATAAGACTCCTTGCTATTGCCAAGGCAAACGATATTTCTCAGTGGGGTGTTGATGTTATACTAAAAAGAATCCTAAAAGATCTGACACTTCTGTACAATGGTGTTAGGATTGACACCCCAAATGGTGAAATTGAGTTGTTTGGTGCTGTGATAGCCATATGTGGAGACACACTTGCCCAACATGATATTGCTGGATTTAAACAAGGTGTTGGTTTTGCTTATAGCAAATGTAGACATTGTGAATGCTCCTTTGAGGATATGCAAAGTGTTTTTGAGGAGAATAGGTTTGCTGAAAGAACTTTGGAAAAGCACATTAGGCAGTGTGTTGAAATAGATAAGGCAAGCACAGAAACATTGAAAGCATCCCTCAAAACCACTTATGGGATTAACAGAAGAAGCAGACTAGTTGATGTTCCAGCATTTGATCTGATCAAACAAACACCACAAGATATAATGCATGTCATTTTTGAAGGTGTTGCACCAATGGAAATAAAGCTTGTATTAAAAAACCTGATTCTGTCAGGACAGATAGAATTAGATGAGATTAACTCAGCTATTCTAAATTTTCCTTACTCACCTCTAGACATACGAGATAAGCCATGTCCTATTAGTGTCAGTACTTTAGCTGCTAATGACAATAAATTAAAGCAGTCATGTGGACAAATGTTGATACTTTTAAAAATCCTACCTTTTCTTTTGAATGATATGGACAACGAGTATGTCAAATTTATTCTCAAGTTAATTGAGATTGTTCAAATTGTCCTTGCTCCTGTTATTTCTTTAGAAACTGTATTACGGCTCAGACGCATGATTGAGCAACATCTGCATCATTTCAAAGAACTTTTTTCTGAAGCCAATGTAATACCCAAGCAACATTACATGTTACATCTACCAAGCCAAATCATATCTCTTGGTCCATTAATTAGAAGTATGTGTATGCGATTTGAAGCTAAGCACAGTTATTTTAAGCAGTGGGCTTCTAAGTTAAATTTCAAAAATGTCTGTAAATCGCTTGCAAACCATAATCAGTTCCTTGAATGTTGTCAAAATGAAATAGGCATTGAGCATCCAATTTTTGCTAGTGAAAGAGAATCGGGGCCTGTCTCAGCTGTCAAAAATATTGATTATGTTAAGAGAAAAGTCAAAGATTTTCTAGGCGTAGAGGTCATGCAATCTGTTGTCTCAGTGAAATGGTACATCCTCAATGGCAATAAGTACATTAGTGGGAAATCTATGATTATTGTAAATGTAGATGGTGCTTTCCCAGTGTTCGGACTGATAAAAGATATTTTTGTGATTGATTCCTCTTATGTTGCTTTTGAGTACCAGCGTTATGAGACACTGAATTTGAGTCCAGAATTGCTGGCATATGAGGTGGCAGTTCCCAATGTTGCCCAGGCTACAGAATTTGTACATGAACTCATTGACTGTATTTCCTATTTTTCAGTTAGTTTCAAGGAACATATGTTTGTGCCAATAAAATATAGTCTTTGTGATATTATTGCCCACAGAAGTAGACATTAAAATGGAGGAATGATAAGGGATGCATTGATGTATTGGGTGATCAAGTTTGCCTGTTTCCTGTTTTGTGTTTCCTGTGCCTGTTTTGTTAACAAACATTGGTCATCAAAAAAGATAAGATTTCTCTGTGATCGATTCCTCTTATGTTGCTTTTGAGTACCAGTGTTATGAAACACTGAATTTTAGTCCAGAATTGTGTCTTTGTGATCTTATTGCCCACAGACATTAATTTGGAGCAACAATGCATTGGGTGATCAAGTTTGCCTGTTTCCTGTTTTGTGTTTCCTGGGCCTGTTTTGTTAAACAAACATTGATCATTAAACAATTCCATTGACTGTATGGTGAGTTGTGGTGAAGGCTGTATAATTTATCCTGACATTGTCTGAACATACTTGAAGGTAGAGCAATAATAAACTCTGTTTCTTTCAGATGCTTTTTGTGTGACTCTTGAATCAAGCAACTTGAGTTTGTTACTGAATCTTAAAACAAGCTTTATTTTGATGAGAATTTGGGGGAGAGATGTAAAAGATCTTATTTTAACAGTTATTTACCTCATTTTAAGATTTCATGCCTATTTGAGACAAAAAGGATAAGGTTGTGCTTGATTTAAGATTATAGTGTAAAGTTGAACACTTAAAATAAGAAATTCACTCTTAAAACAAGATAAATTATCTAACACTTCTAAATCTAAGTTTTTTTATCTTGATAAGATTCAAATAATTTGCAGTGGGGGTAAGGCTTCATATGCCTTGGCCCCCCAGGTCAGAAACCAGGCCCAGAGGCCAGCCAATAGCAGGACAGAGAGATCATACAATAGGAGGGCGGAGAGGCCATCCTCCTTGGGAGTGAAGGCAGTCCTTCAGTGAGTAAAGGCAGCCCTCCAGGGAGTAGAGGAAGCCCCGGAGGTCCAGGGTGAGAAGCCAGCCCCCAAGACAGCCATCCACTCTGAAGCGGAGGAAGAGCAACTGGGCCAGGAAGTCCTGTTTTGCCCGGATGCATGAGTGGCTAGAGGAGCAGCGGGCGGCTGACGGGGAGAAGTGGAGGAAGCTGCTGAAGGCCAAAGAGGCTGAGCTGGAGACTGAGAAGGCCAAGAGTGCTCAGGCAAAGAGAGAGATGGAACGAGGAGGTAAAGGAGGGCAGAGGGAAAAAGAGAGGCCTTCAGAGAAAGCTAAACAGGATGGAGCAGGAGAGGAGTCAGGCCCTCGCTGGCCAGAGGGAGACTCACCTGGTCACGGTGATCCTCCTGGAGATGGAGAATGCCAACAGGAAGGCAGAGGACAAGATAAGGGCCTTCCAGATGGAGATGGTCTCCCTAAAAACCCAGAGGCTAAGGCTAAGGCTGAGGAGGTTCTAGTCCTTACCAAATCTACCCTTGCTGGACATGGAGCTGAAAATTACAGAAATAATCCTGTTATCCGATAGATTCTCTTTAATTATTCATTTATATACAGTGACAATTCAAATAGTTAGAACATGTGTGGCTGCACTGTTACACGCCTTATAAATGCAACTCATGTTCATAATGTGCAAACTGAATTACAAACCCATTATAAAGGAAACCTTAGTGTGAAGAGTCACCAAAAGAAGAGAAAACACAGAGACAGTAAATCAATTTGAGCTACTATCACTAATTTATTTGCAAATATATATTACAAGTATCTGTAGGATCAAAGTAAAGTGGCAAAGACACAAATCAGTGAGCCTCCTGTGGTCCCGCATATCAGAGGGGAGAGAGGGGAGAAAGGAGAGGAGAGGGAAAGAGAGAGATGGGGGAGATATAACAAGATACTTTATTGTAGAAGTGTTCTCCCGTGCTCCGCGATGCAGACACATGCACTCTAACCTAAATTTCACCATTGGCCAGATTTAACGTTCCCAGGACAGCTGTCCTGGAAAGTTTATCTTGCACGGTTATCTCCTTTCCTCTCCTATGTTTTGAACAGACAAAAGTGAATTCGCTCAAATAGGCTCAGGCTGTCCGTCTGGGTAACGTTCATAAGCTTACAACACCGTGAAATATTAATTCCTGCCAGCAAAGAAATGGCCTTCAACACTGTTATGTTGCTGTCCCCTGCCCACTCTTGTGAATAGATACATTCATACTGCCGCAACACGGCTAATGATATCTCTGTAGGATTTATAATTTAAAAGTTGAAAGAAGCACGATAAGCAAGCTGATTATATTAGCCGTTATAATTTGGCTATCGTTTGCCAAATTGGTGTTATGCATTTGAGAGAGTTCGGTTCATCACGAAAGCTAGCCAGTACTATACAGCAGGCATGTAACAATAATTGGGGGCAATATATTGCTTGAATTAACATGAAATAAGAACTTATATCGTAATTTATCGAAAGAAGAAATATAAGACTTTCACTCTCAACAGAAGAACAGAACGAACAAACAAGCCAGCTTTGCAGGATCCTAAAGTCACAGGAAAAAGACTGGAGAACAGGATTGAAATTGAACATTGGTGAGCCCCTCCTAATTAAAGAGTGGGAAATTAGCAAAACAAAAGTTGACTTTATAGCACCAGGGGATCAGAACTTCTTTGCTATCGAAAACAAAGGAGACAGCATTTGACAGTTGGGAGCATCAACATTGCCAGTTAGCTGCATTACTTGTAGGCCTACTAGTGTAGCACACGTCTTGAATATCAGATAAAAAAATGTGATCACGTTCAACAATGTAGATGAAATAGATGCGTTTACGGGTAAAATATTTATTTTCTATTTATTTTTTTTGCCTTATTAGGAGATAAATATAAAACTATTATCTTTTATACTTATCTTTACCATTCAATATATCATAAATGTATGTGTCTATGTATTTCCAATTTATTACATTTCAACTTTATTTGTTACATAGTTAGACAGATCAGTTTTATCCTTCAAATCATAAAACAGGCAAAACCTTTCAACATAAATCAACCCCAAGTTATTTGATCAGTTTTATGTTTGAATAATATTTCTTGCTATTAGACATTCAGTACCTTAGTAGTACATATCACTTGTAGTATATAATATGTTTTGTTGGTGATACTTCAGCATATTAGTAGTACATAACATCAGTAGTATATAGTGTGCTTCTTTGCTGGTTATAATTCATGTGTTAGTAGCACATACTCTCAGCATCAAAATCCAGCAGCGGGTACTCCAAGTCACAAAGGAGCCCTATGACATATTCCTCATTTATTTACATTTACATTTATGGCATTTAGTAGACGCCTTTATCCAAAGCGACTTACAACAAATACATTTGTTTAAGTAAGTGAATTATCTATCCAACAGTCATCATAAGACAAAGTAATCAATGCTCATACCAGGGGCCATTTGGCAGTTGTAATGCCAGAAGCCTTTTTTTTTTGGTCTGACAGGTCCAGAAGAATGAGGAGAGGGAGGAAGCTCGAACGGAGTGGAGGGCCTCCGTGACAGTGAGGAGAGCAGTTTCAGTAGAGTGCCCAGCTTTTTTTTTTTTTTCCAGGTCACAAAGGAGCCCTACGACATATTCCTCCATAGCCTCCGTAGCCACAGCCTCCGTGGGTACCCCCCCGTCCGCCACCCCCGGCCCCACCTGCTCCTCCTCAGAGAGTGGAGTGGGAGCGGGAAGCGTCACAGGGAGGTCCCCCGGAGAGACACTGACATCACCATCTTCCCCTCCCCCCTCTGGCTCAACAGCCTATTCTTTAAGCCCATCCTGAATCATCCCCTGAGCCGAGCTCTCAGCTTCCCCAGAAACTTCTAGACACGAGATGGAGCCAGCCCCCCACGCCTGGGTGCTCCATCCGTAATCCATCGGTACCCACGTGACACCGCCATCCCCGCTCGTTCATAAGGGAGCCTGCCATGATTTAAGCGCCGAAGCCCCCTACTACAGTTCTGAGTGGCATGCTCAGGTGGAGATGGAGGTCAGGGGAGGGCCAGACTTTCGACAACTCTACCTACTGTTTACCGAGTTGTAAAGCCTACCTTTCAATATGACAATGATTATATCTACCTTTTATTATTGTTGCCAATTAAAAAAAACTAAAAAACATAAAGAAATATCTCTTGGAGCAACTGTCTTAATATTCCTTTTCAGTTGATGTCTCTCATATTATTTTATTTTCATTTAATCAAAATGTTTTGTTTTCATTAACATTTTTAACTTCTGTCTGACAATGCACATTTTAGACTAGCCAAAAATAGTATTACATTTTGTTTAATTTAGTTTAATTATTAATATTATGTACATTTTCTGTTTTATTTGTTCTTATTATGGGGCTCATTGTAATTCATGGAGTGGAATGAGGAGTGGTATCAAAGACACATGATACCATTCCTCATTTCATTCCATGCATTACAATGAGCCTGTCCTCTGATTTCTACCTCCACCAGCCTCCTCCAATAGCTGGTGATCTGTACTGTCATTGGTCAGCTGACATGGCTGTATCCACTGCTGAGGCATGGCTTTGTTTACAGTCGAGGCGGCACTTTTGTCATTTATGATGGAAGTCGCAGCTATTTACAATGCTATAAAATATCAAATCAAATGTTATTGGTCATTTACACAGTATGCAAAATACAGCGTAATGAAGGGCAAGCAACTCCTCAACCATGCAACAATCACCATAACAATTAACAGTGCAGTAAATAAGTAATGCGCCCTCCGCCCTCCTTGGAGGCTGTGAGGATGTGTTGGGTACTCCCTGTAGGTGCTGCAGGCGTTTGAAAACCAGGCTCTGTTCCACACGCCTCAGAGCTTCCTGGGTCATAAACGACACCATGTCCCTGGCTTCCTGATAGGCTGGCTGGCTAAGGAAACCTCCCTGATACGCTGGCTGGCTGCATGGTAGGACTGGACCACCAGGGGAAGTGAGACAGTTTGACCTTCAGACACTTCCTCCTCAGGCTCATGTCCAGCCTGGGCCCCTGGGAGGTGGGGTTGTCACCAGTACCAACCGGCAGGAGCAGGATGGCCGTATTCAGGTTAGAGTCAGGGTTCGTTCCTTTCATTTAAATAAATTGGGTGCATTGAACTGTCAACATTTTGGCAGCTTTCATATATTTGGTTCTGTTTAATCAAAGACTTGCAAATATTTTGAGAAAAAATTAAATTGAGCTTGGAAGACCATTGTTTAAAGAAACACTGTTCGAACCACATACACATATGTCTAACCATTGGACCCAATAATTTAATCTGTTTTATCTGTGATGGCAAATGTATCATATAATGCTGTTTAGGTGTAACATTGTGGTCTGGAAAAAGCTCCTTCCAATGCTTTAAATGATTTTCAATGAGTAACTTCAACCTAGACACAGTCACAATGGAAAGAACAGGTGCAAATACTATGTGTACAATCTCTATTAGCTCAATTATCAGTTGTATTTATGCATTGACTTCCAAACTCTCCAAAACAAATGGCAATATCCTTAGCAGGACAAGCATTTTCCTAGATGACTGTTTTACTTTACCATCACTTGACCTTTATGTACTAACAGAAATTGGGGATGGTTGATCTCTAACATCTAGAGGGGAATAAGGGAACCCAAGAATAGCAGAATTCACTAGCAGAGTCCAGATCAATCTGTCCTGACTCAACAAGATGATTCAAAACACATTTGATTTCCAATGGGGCTATGCGATCCAGAAATACATGCATAATGTCTTTCTTTTGTTGAGTTTGTTGTATAATATCAAAGGCTGGGAATTTGACTAACTTGCTCCTTCTATTGATCTCATATGTTGTCCTCAGGCTGTTGCGAAGCAAGTCCGTCTTTGCCTTTTCTATTTCATCACACTGACATGCTTCTCCAATGTCATTTTAGGAGGCATCCTCATTTAAGTGTGACTGCATGTCCTCAAAAGAACACTGTGTCTGCCCTTACTGTAGGCAAAGTCCACACCCTCTTTTAACCGTGCTAGTTCATGTTGTGCCAGAGTGTCTCCACAAAGAGACCATGGCACCATATATCGTTTTCTCTCCGTTAATAGTTTGCATTTTAACCCCATCAATGGCAGGTAGTCTGATAGCAGCCAATTTAGACCTGTATTTTGGATTTATATTTCCTAGGTTGTAGTACACCATTAACAACTTGTTTTTTGATGCAAATGATCCTAGTGGATTACAGATCTCTATTTCATCTGTGTACAGAACAATCTGCAATGCATTTGGTTTCTCTGACAATAAGGGATGTGATTTTAGAAGAGCACATCAATAATGTCATGAAAAAAACCTTCCCTGCACATCTGGGGTTCCGTTTTCAACCATAGACAAAATCCTTGGGTGTGATAAGAACTGTTCTAGACTTTTGACTAATGGTACATAATGAAATAATTTGTCTTTGATCCTCCACATTTCATCCTGCATTTGGTTGGAGCAAATGGAATTTCCTCTGCATCCAAACAGCTAAACTGCTTCTTAAAAACTCTGCTTTGTCGAAATCTTGTTACAATGCCAGCAAAAGGGTCAATGAAATTGTCAAATATATCCATTGCATCTTTTTCAAGTTGACCTGATGAGTTTCCTGAATGCTTCTTTAGCACTCCCTCCATCTGCTTCCTGAGGTTGTCCAGTAGTGATGATTGATATTGCGGTACTCCAGCAACAATGTAATTCATGCTTTTCTGAAAATGAGAGCGGGAGAGAGAGCAAGAGATGGGGGTGGGGATGTCATCAATCATGGAGGTTGGAACACACCATCATGGATACTTATGATATACAGATTTTGCTTATGACATTCATTAACATAAGGACATAAGGGATCAACAATAGGACATAAGAGACAACAATAGTAAGGTGGACATCCTAGCACTAAGAATGAACTCTGTGCTCTGTTCTGAAAAAGCATCTTACCTGTGAGAGACGATGCTTGGCTCTGGCATTCATCACCAAAGCAGTGGCATGTGTCAGAGCCTAAAACAAAGTGGACATTGAATGTAGTATCCTAACATGCAGGCAGGACATTACTAGTTCGTGACAAGTATAATGTTTGTGACAGGAGAAGTGGTTGTGAAGACTATGAATGCTATTAGTATAGCCAAGTACTTAAAAAAACATGGTAAATTTCAGTAGATTTCAGTAGAAAGGTCAGGTACAGCTGTAGCTAACGTTACCTCAGTGAGGTCCTCACACAATTCTTTCATTAATAGTGGCTAGCCTTTCACCCTTCAGAAGTCTGAGCATCTGCGAGTCGTCTAACAACAGCATGAATGAAGATGGAATAGATTACACATATCCGGGCATGGATCATATATCAACCGTAGTATTAAAAGGTAATGTTAATTTGTTTATACCCGTCTACCCTTTCTCCTTAGCAAGCTAATGTTAGCTAATGTTAGCTAGCTAATTTGAAATGGGGAATTGGCCAACTAAGTGAGCATGATCATTTTAACTAGGTAAAGTTGACTGTTAGCAGTTAATAACTGCACGAATGACCATTTGTTGAAAACTTTAACTTTGATTAAATTGATAGTGCTTTATTGCCAGAAATAGTATTAATAAAATGTACATTTGCCCTAATGACTCACAGCTTTCAGCTGCTAATATAAGCACAGACATGCAGCCCAGCCACTCTAAGGAGGATTTACATTATCTCTTTCCCGGGCCAGAACACTTCTTCAGAAGGAGAACCATTTGGAAACTTACTCATGGTGAAAATTGAGGTAATGTGAGGTAAAGCCTACCCTCTCCATGACTTCTCCATCACAGTAGAGAACTATAGATTGAAAACCCATCTCTTCAGGCTACATCTTAACAGTCCCTCCTAAAGACCTCTTCACCCCCACTACCCCCCCTGTACTAACCCTAACCCCAACCCTAGAGACCTCTTCACCCCCACTACCCCCCTGTAAAAGGCTTCTGCCATTACGACTGCCAATGGCCCCTGGTGTGAGCATTGATTACTTTGTCTTATGATGACTGTTGGATAGATGATTCACTTACTTAAACAAATGTATTTGTTGTAAGTCGCTTTGGATAAAGGCGTCTGCTGAATGCCATAAATGTAAAAATGTAATGTTCGATTTTGACATTTGGGAGACATTTAATCTAACCATGGCCATCGTTACAATATGTTTATCTAAAGATGTAGTTTTTTTGGTGTTTGCTGTTTGGTTGTTGTTACAGTGTGGTTTCTTTGCCTTTATAATTACCATTGAATAAATATATGTCTTATAAAGGGTCAAGAATCAGACCTGTGTAGACAAGGCACCTCCACTGGGACCTGTGATTTCAGCCCCCCCCCCCCTCCCTCTTCCACCCCCCTGTCCCCTCCATCCCCGTACCCCTCTCCAAACCCAAGAGACCAACATGGTGCCACCAGAACTGTACAGCTTGTCAGCCCACAGTATGCATTACACACAGACACAGATATTTCATCAATAAGCGAGTCTGCAGCAAGGGGCCAAATGGATTCAGAGTGCTCCGCAAGCCCAGGTGTGTTGAGCAATACAATAAGTACATGGAGGGCGTGGACCGTGTTGACCAACCTACAGCTACCAGCATCGCAGCATGAAGTGGTACCATCCACTATGCCACCATGTCAGAGAAGTGTCTCTTGTAAACACCTTGATCTTATTTAAAGAGAGTGGACACAACATGCAGTCTGCTGAATTTAGGGAGAGAGTAGCAGAGGGGCTGCTTCGGAGAGGAAGAGTCAATGAGGCCCCGCCGCCAATGCCAGTGGTGGAGATATCGGCTGTACCTGCACGTCTCATGGAACGGCACTTCCTCAACCTACATGAGAAAATGAAGCCTGCAAGGTGTGCTCAAGTCTAAAGCGAAGTGCAGATGACGGAGGGAAGGAGACACAATTCTTTTGCAAGACCTGTCCAGACCAACCTGCACTGTGTCCTACCTGCTTCCACTGTACCACACCAATCGCATGTACAAACAGTAGTTGGTTTATTTGACGCTCTAAAAACATGATGATGGATGGAAATTATTATTCATGATTGTGATGTTGACAGTGATTCATTATTGTTATTCCTGTTGTCGATGTGCTGTTTTCTTTCAAGTATGTAGCCTTCAAGTGGGTCTGATATGAGGAATGTCAAGTTTGTGACAATGTATCCCTTGTTTATAGAACCCCTGACCTATCTGCAAGTCTGCTGATGAAGTGGAAAGAAAAGACAGAGCTGACGCATGGACGCAAACTGTGGTCACAGAAGGACGGACACACATCCTAAGAAACTGCAAATAAAATATGCATTGTAATTTATGTTTTTATTATTCTTTATGCTTTGCTTTTATTACTATATAATTAATCCGTTCATAATGTTATACCTTCAGAGTTTATATTCAGGTAATCTGTAGAACTGAAATTAAATAATTGATTTTACTGTCAATATTGTTGTTTGTCATGGTGTTTTTCTAGCTAATGGTTGCCTTTTACGAAAATTCACTGACTTCTCTTGTAGCCACCAGTCCTGTGCTGACGTCAATGATATATGTGTTTATTAGGCCTAAAGGGATAGGGGATGGCCTTTACTAACCCGTTACTTATCTTGAGCAAAAAAAATAATTCTTAAAGTTAAAACACAGTCCATATCCTCCTGAGACCCAGCAATTCATTTTTGTACACTGTACTACACATTCGTTTTTTGTTAATTCCTCTAATACTATACATCTATTGAGTCCTGATGTTCCTTACAGAGGACAAGCTTTCCAATGACATATCATGTGTTACCATGCAAATTTGCCTTTGCCTGTCTTTTTAAAATGGCTGCCAACACAAAAAGCACATTGGATGGAAAAAAGAAAGGTAAGCATGATATTCATATTTTAAATGTTTTTGAATGTTATATTTTGATTGTTTTTAGTAAGTAAATCAGCAATTTGAGTGAGTTTTCAGAGCTGAGTTTATTTATTTTCATCGGAAAAACAACTAATTTATTAACGTATACTGTAGTGCACGTCAGGACTGACTGTATGTTTATTTCACATTTATTTAGTAGACAGCTCTATGACGGAGTGTGAGAGGATACAATTATTGAGGGAGATTCAGACATAGACCTTTCAGAAGATGAGAGTGGAGAGAGAATGACAGGAGAGGGTGATGCAGATGAGGTTTTTAATCAGAGCAAAAATGGAAGGATAACCTACAGAGATGTGTTCTAGGAAATAGATCCCAACATTTTATTTAATTAACTTAATGAAGCAATTAATGAGGAGGAAATTAAGAGTCCATTTGTGGTATACAACAGCAACATGGGAGGGGTTGACATGTGCAACCGCATGCTCAGCTTCTACAGAATGTCCAGCCGCACCAAGAAGTGGGCTGTTCGTACCATGCTTCACTTCACTGATTTGGCCATCACCAACTCATGGCTTCAATACAGAGAAGACAGACAGGCCTTGCAACGACCTGCAACGCCAGAGCATGCACCTGCAAAGAAGACCTCCCAGTACCTGGAGTTCAAAATCCGCTTGGCTGAGGAACTGCTAACCCAGGGACAGACATGTCAACGAGATCAGAGGTCAGAGTCAGACTCAAGTGATGAAGAATTCTCTCCGGAAATCAAGAAAAGGAAGCCCCAGCCAGATGAGAGAATGTAAAACAGTAAAACATATGTGAGATGCGTGAAGTGCCAAATGTTACTTTGTGTCTCGAAAAAATCACAATGCTTCATCAGATACCATCAATGAAGAAACTTGAGGGCACCCTCACCCAACATTGATACAACGTTTTGGGGACATGAAGCCGTTTGGGAGTTAGGCGCCTTTTTGTGAATGACCAAGCCATTTGCAACACCCCTTTTTGACCAGTGGGCGTGGAAATTTAATTAGTTCTTCCTTAGCCTATGACCAACCAAAGTTCTGTTGTGTTTCTTGAAGCCATTAGGGAGTTACATGCCTTTTTTTGATTGACCACGGCCATTGCCACACACCCCTTTGGCCAGTGAAAAGTCAATGTGAACTGTGAATGTGAATGCAAAGTTTCTACAAAGTTTTGTGCAAATATCTTCATACATTTTTTAGATATCCAGCTGACAAACTGGTATTGTATTTTACTGGAAGATTCCAGTGGAGCTTTCTATTTTCAGCTTTTTATTTTTTATTTTGTTAATGTTTTTTTGTATACATTTAATAAAGTTAAGTTTAAAAAAAATCATTGAAATGTGTTCTTTAGTACCCCAACACTTAATTTATCCCAAAACAAAATCAAAATTACAACACTTTTTTTTTCTTGGGTCTCAGGAGGAATATGCCAGCTTTGAACATTTTCAGGGTGCTGTTTTAACATTTAGAATGTTGGGCGGCCATATTGGCTTGGCACTATAGATGGTGAGTGTTCCGGAATTCTTTGGCAGATAGTGAGTTAAATACATTTTTAAATGCTAATTTCTGGTGATTTAGGATTATGCTGTATCATGTGAAAACGAACGAAATCGCCGTAAGGTGACTAGTTTGCTTCCCTGATAACGATAACGTTATAGAAAATGCAGAGGTGGGGGACTCAATTACAAATTTGAGGACTTAGACTTGACTTTGACTTGAGACAGATGACTCGAAAGCACTTGAATTTTGAATTAAATATATGCATTTTTCTAGATATT
The DNA here is from genome assembly GCF_951799395.1 of Argentina silus. Classification (NCBI taxonomy): domain Eukaryota; kingdom Metazoa; phylum Chordata; class Actinopteri; order Argentiniformes; family Argentinidae; genus Argentina; species Argentina silus. Next base: position 9,574,426 of record NC_139653.1, on the reverse strand, counting down.
GAGAAGTTACGTTTTGTTTTTGAAACATGATTGGGTGATTTGTAGTGCTAGGACGCGGCAGACCAGCAGAGGCCAACGCACGAGGAAGCTATCACGGAGGGGCCTAGTCCAAAAATAATAACATTTGGACTTTATGTTGTCGATGACAGTAGTAAGAAGAGAACAGCGGTATGCAAGGTCTGCAGCTCAAAATTCAGTGACACGACCACCACAACATCCAACTTCATCCGCCACTACTTAGCTAGAAAGCTAACGTTAAGTTTAAGCTATGTTAGACTTGGCTTCGAATCATTAAGAATTTTATTGAGAATACATATCGTTAATGTAAAAGACAATCGGGGGATTGATTCGGGGCCGTATAACCAGTTAAACTATGCGGGCATGTTACTTGCTAACACTGCTGCTTGCTCATGACTAAATGGTTACAGGTGTAACATTCTTCTCATGACATGGCATTGTGCCGTCTGACATTGCATATTGGGTCAATCCTGTTAACGGTTGACATTTGGACCTGATAACTTTTGAAAAACAATAGTATAGGTTTTTCATGTTTTTAATATTTAATCAGAAAAGGGATATGTTTAACTGATGGGAGAACATATTGGTCAAGCTCAGGCACTTAAATCCTTATAATTATGGGCAGTTTGTTCAGACATGGACCGTGACAGTATTCCACCCTGTTCGGACATATAAATAACAATCACAAAGTTTTAAAAATACAAGTGCATAACAGTATTTACATTTTCTTGTGCATTATGTGTCCCTTATTCTATTATATTTGTTTATTGTCTAAAAATAATTACTAAACAATTTTTTTGTGTTCATTGTGTTTTATTTAATGTGAACCGATAGTTGTCAATAATTTAAAAAAAAAAGAGGCAAATAACAACAGAATTCAACAAAAACTGACATGTTGAATTAATCCGTTCCATTTCTGCAAATAAACACAAAAACATGCAAAACATTTGAAATTGTTGTAAATTTATTCTTTGAAATTTTTCAGCTAATGGTGGAATGCCTCCAATCTCCCAATTCATCAAATCGAGGACTGTGCAGCTATACAACTGCAACCACCACCAGCAGAAAACCATTACAAACTCAATACTGTCAGACCTCATTATAAATTGCAATATGCCATTGCCCATCATTGAACAGCAAAGCTGTCATCACTTTTTGTCAAGATTCAAGATTCAAGATTCTTTATTTGTCATGTGCACAGAGTAGTTTTAAAATAGAATAAAATAGAAGTACTAAAAAATATAAACAGTATTAACAGTATAAACAGTATAAACATATGATAAGCAATATAAACAGCAGATGGATGATTATGTGTGTGCATATGTGTTATGATGTAAGTGAGTGTGTGAGTGACTTGAGGGGGGCACTGGTGGGGTCATCGTTGATGATCCTGATGGTGTGGGGGAAGAAACTCAGTCTTAGTCTCTCTGTTCTTGCTGCCTGACAGTGAAGGCGTTTGCCTGACCACAGCAGCTGGAACAGTCCATTTTTTGGGTGGTGAGGGTCCTTCATTATCCTGTAGGCTCTGGTCCTACACCTCCTGGTGTACGGGACATGGAGAGGGGGGGTTGGAGCTCCCATGGTCTTTTCTGCCAGGCGTACCACCCTTTGCAGAGCTCGCCTGTCCTGGGCCGTGCTGTTACCGTACCAGACGGTGATGTTGCCAGCTAGGATGCTCTCCACAGCTCCAGAGTAGAAGGACTGAAGGATCCTCCAGGAGACTTTGAATTTCCTCAGCTGCCTGAGATGGAACAGGCGTTGCCTTGCCTTTCCCACCAGTGAACTGATGTGGGTAGTCCAGGTCAGGTCTTCTGTGATATGGACTCCCAGGTATTTAAAACTGCTCACCCTGTCCACAGCAGTCCCACTGATGTCAAGCGGCGTGTAGGTCCTTAGATGTTGTACTCTCCTGAAGTCTACAATCAGCTCCTTAGTCTTGGAGACATTCAGGATGAGGCTGTTCTCCTGACACCAGAGTGACAGGTCCGCCACCTTGTCCAGATAGGCTTCCTCATTGTTTTCTGAGATCAGCCCCACAACAACTGTGTCGTCCGCAAACTTGATGATAGAGTTGTTGCTGGACTTAGCCACACAGTCGTGGGTGTACAGGGAGTAGAGGAGGGGGCTAAGGACGCAGCCTTGGGGGGACCCTGTGCTCAGGATGAGTGTGCTGGAGGTGTGTCTACCCACCTTGACCACCTGTGGCCTGGCCATCAGGAAGTCCAGGATCCAGGCACACAGGGGAGTGTTCAGTCCTAAACCAATCATCTTTTCAGCCAGTCTGGTGGGGACTATGGTATTGAACGCTGAGCTGTAGGGCTATGTGAGCATTCTCACATAGCCTCCCTTCTGACTGTCAAGGTGAGAGAGAGTGGTGTGGAGGACCTGGGAGACTGCATCGTCCGTAGATCTGTTTGGTCTATATGCGAACTGCAGTGGGTCCAAGGTCGGAGGGAGGGAGGAGCAGATGTATTCCTTAATCAGCCTCTCAAAGCACTTCATGACCACTGAGGTTAGAGCCACGGGTCTAGTCATTTAAGCAGGCTGGGGAGGTGATCTTGGGCACAGGGACGATGGAGGATCTTTTAAAACAGGTGGGAACTACTCAATTTGCCAATTTGCCAATAGTGAACAAGTACTCTCCAGTGAGTCGAAGAACAATTACTTCAATGCTTGACAGTCTGGTGGCAGATAGGCAAATGAAGCTGAAAAATGAACTAGCAATGGTAGATAATGTGTCAGTGACTTTAGACATATTTTCAGAACGCAGGATGAGAGGCTGTCTTGGTGTCACAGCACACTGGATCAACATCGAAGATGACAGTCTTCAGTTGAATCCCAGTTGCTTGTGTGCAACCGCTTCAAAAGGTTCCCATACAGGGGAAAGAATTTGTGAAGAGTTTGAGCAAATATATGAAGAGTACCAGACTACATTATTTGTGACTACGGCACAATGAAAAAAGTGTTCACTATATGTTTTCCATGGCAGGGAGATGAAGAAGATGACCTTGATGATTCTGACATTTGTAACAACCTGACAGTGGAAGAGCAAGAGGGGGTTGAAAATTCCTTGAGCGCAAAAACCCAGACAAGACTTCAATGTTTTGCACACACTTTTAGAAGATGGCCTGAAAGAGACTAAATTAGTCAGTGCAGCTCTCGCCAAAGCTTCCAGGTTGAGCTCCTTGCTCCACACAAGCACCAAGGAGAAATAAGGAGAAATGGTGTGACCCTCCTGAAGGGGAGCCAGGGCAGGTGGCTTAACATTGTGATGTAAATGTTTTGTGTGGTACTTCTGTTTTCACTTTAAAGCCCTTTAGAACAGTGGTTCTCAAACTTTTTCTGCTAGTGTACCCCCTTTAAAATATTTTTTCAGCTGAGTACCCCCTTCACCGGCACAAAACATTTTGTTAGGCACTGAACGGGGGAACCAGGCGCGAATACAGACTCGGACAAGCATAGCAGGTTTTGGTATTTAATGAGGGGATAAGGGTAGGGGTTGTCTGGCAGTAGACAGGCGGCTGGAAGGCAGGTAGCACCGGCAGCGTGGAAGGGTAGTCCGGTGGGCGGACAGGCAGGCTGGTGGGTAGGTAGGCAGGCCGACGGGTAGGTGGAATCTGATACGAGGAACAGGGAGATCAGAGTTAGAACAGGTACAAAACACCTGTAGCTAATACGACGAAACGTAGTAACAAGCCTCAACGTAGTAAGGCTAGAAAGTACCATAGGAACTAGTACAATCTAGCGATGAGTAGTTGGAAAGCCAGGGTAGATAACTGGTGATGAGGTGATGGCCAAAAGGTGTGTATTGAGCAGGTGGAGAGAGAGAGAGACAGTGGAACCGGAGCCTGGTCACGCTCACATAGAACACCAACCCAACAGACAAGATGGACAAGGACAAGGAGCACTGGTGTCCCTAGAGGGGCTGGGGGGTGTGACACATTTTTGGGAGAAAAAAAAAGAAAATGAAGATAAATAATGTATGTGCATTCTATTTGGCAGTGTAAACATGAACATTAAAAAGGTGCATATACTCACAATTTAGTGGGAAACTTGGGCCTGTGCTTCATTGATGAGTTTAGTCATTCTGGGTGGCAGGGAGGCAACTGCAGTGATCAGGCTCTTTTCCAGGCATAGCTTGTTTCTTTGCTTTGTTTTAATTTGGGTCATTGCCAAAAAGGAGGTTTCACACAAGTCGATCCAAATGGTAGTAGCTGCTCCAAAGCTTTCTTTCCCAGCTCAGGGTGTTCCTTCTTCACACACACCCAAAACTGTGTGAGAGTGAGTGGAGCTCTCAAACTTCATCTGTAGGCCACGGTCAGATGACACATCAATGAGATTTTCCTGAAGACTGGTAGGAAGCTTTATTCTCTTGCTTTCAGCCAAGAGAAATTGGTTTCTCACCCAGTCCAGCTGTGCAGATTTCTCTTGAATATCATGGAAGTAAGAATTAAAACCACTAGTCAAGTTGGCCAAATGTCCCTCTATTATTGCCTTCACTGGAGCTCTATCCACATCCTCAATGGAAAGGAAAGCATCCACCTGAGGAAAGCAAGTGAAATCCCCTTCTGCACATGCCTTCTTCCACAGCTCTGCTTTCTTGAGAAAACCCCCCACCTTGTCATACAGGTTCAGAACGATAGTGTCCTTTCCCTGCAGAGACACATTCAGTTCGTTGAGTTTGCTGAATATATCAGCAAGATAGGATAGCTTTGCAAGCCAGCGCATGTCCTCAAACAAGGTGACATGGGGAGATCCATGGTCTCTCAGAAAGGTGCGCACTTCCGAGCATAACTCAAACAGCCTGTTAAGTATTTTGCCTCGGGAAAGCCAGCGCACTTCTGTGTGGAGCAGCAGTTGCGTGTGTTCAGCGCCCATATGTTCACAGAGGCTGCGAAACAGTCGCGCATTAAGTGGCCTTGACTTGATGAAGTTAATGATCTTGACAGCGTCGTTCAAAACTTCGTGTAACTCAGGACTCATACTCTTTGATGCCAATGCTTCCCTGTGTATGATGCAGTGATTCCACAGCACATCAGGGTTCTTCTCCCTCACTCGCCCAACCAGCCCTTTGACGTGACCTGTCATTGATGCGGCCGCATCAGTGCAGACACTTGTGCATGATCTCCAGTTCAGACCGTTTTCACCGAAGAATGCATTAACAACATTAAAAATATCCTCTCCAGTTGTTTTCCCCTCCAAACTCTTGCAGAAAAGCACATGTTCACAAATGTCGTCAGTATCGACGTATCTCACAAAAGCAAGAAGCTGTGCCTGTCCACATGACATCAGTTGATTCCTCCAGCTGGAGTGAAAATGAAAATGATTCGCCAAGTTTTCCCACTACTCGATCAACGATGTCTGTGCCCATCGTATCAATTCTGCGGCTAACTGTGTCATTTGACAAAGGCACAGTTTTTAATTTGTCTGCTGCGGTTTTATCCAGCATAGTCTCCGCCAATACAATAGCGGCTGGAAGCAGCAGGTCTTCAGCTATGGTGAATGGCTTTTTAGCTTTAGCTACAAGCAAAGACACTGCATAAGAAGTCTCGAGTGCTTTGGCTGATGTTGTGGAGGCTTTTCGCCTCACTTCTTAGGATGATCTGAAGTCGGAAAGTGTTCTCTTAAAAAACTCTGGTGGCTTACCGACATGACATTGATGCTTTGTGCTTAGGTGTCTTTAGAGGTGGGCTGGCTTCATGCAACTGTTGGCTAGTTTCTCCCCACAAAAGAAGCACAACGCCAGGGGAGGGTCAGAGCATGTGGAGGTGAATCCCATTAAAATATATTCTTCTTGATATTGACGGAATTTTGGCGTTTCTGGATGAGCTTTCTTTTTCACTGGTTCTCCTTTCTCATTGCTGTCAGATTTGCGTTTTAACCACTTGTCCATTTTCTATTATCTAGCTTTCAGAATTACTCAGGGTGAAAAAAAATTTATACAGTTAGCTAGCTGGCGTGAAAGTATTTTTTGATTGACATATGTCAATCAATGTTGACATACGTCATTGTCCCGAACATGATATGCTCATTGCTTAAAGATTTAGGCTATCAAACTTGTATGTTGGTACCCAGATTTAACTGATTTTATTAACGTGGGATTATTTTAGAATTGTCTATAACCAACACCTTAAAAATTACCAAATGTTTCTGAGTACCCCCTGCAGTACCCCTAGGGTACCCCCATTTGAGAACCACTGCTTTAGAGCTATAGGGCTATATTATAATTTCAAAGCCCCACTCTCCGTTGTTGTTGAATGCCACAAAATGTCAAACATCAGTAAGATTGATAAGGTGTAAGCAGGCGGCAACAGTTTTCGTTAATGTTGAAAATAAAACTCAACTTTTTATGATCACTGTCTTTTAACTGATTTAAATGTGGAAACTAGGACAGATCAGAATTTCGTATTGCTTGACCTGAGCAATGACTTGATTTGTCTTGCATGACTTATAGAAGGGAGTCGACTTGACTTGCTTGATTCTCACCACAGTAACTTACGACTTGCTTGAGACTTGAAGGTTAAGACTTGAGACTTGCTTATGACTTGCACATGTGTGACTTACTCCCACCTCTGACAAAAGGCCAGAAGATGCCTAGCTAAGTTAGCCGTTTCTTTGGTAACTGGTGGACTGAAATTGGAAATCAATCACAAAGGGTAACTTGTACCCTTACCGAAGGGAACCACTTGAGGGATTTTATGCAACACACTTACGTTATAGCATAAAACAAACAATAATAGGGAACTATATTCTTATATTGATTACCATACTGAAAGAGGGGTGTTATGGTAATGAATGCTCTTTAGCTTAACTAGCATAAAGTGGCAGAACACATGATGACCTTGAAAAAAAGACCGCACCATCATTATATGCCCACATACCTTTTCTATTTTAATGTTTTAAATCAATATTTTTTCAAAAGTAAAAACTTGAACTATCGAAAGATCACAGATAATCATCTTACCTTGACCGTCTTGGATCAACAAATGTTACGGTAATGAAAACTGTGACACTCTTGTTTTGGCCAAAAGTATATATACAATATATATTTTCTAAACCCCTAGAAATGATTATTGGCTGTTAATTTATTGTACTCTAAACAATATTTAAATGTTGTTAATATGTTTTATTTAATATTTTTGTTGTAAGAAAGCAAAACCTTCAATTGAAAATCTACTGAAGAAACACTTCGGCCCCTGTGAAGGGGTGTAAGCCTCTCGGGTCGCACTCACAAGATACACCTCATCCCGCAGTTTAGGCGTATAGGATACTTTGTGATATGGCATAGAAGGTATGACATCCTGGTCCTGCTGGGGAGCTGCAGCAATGGTCACATCCTGGTCCTGCTGGGGAGCTGCAGCAATGGTCGCATCCTTTTCCTGCTGGGGAGCTGCAGCAATGGTCGCATCCTGGTCCTGCTGGGGAGCTGCAGCAATGGTCGCATCCTTTTCCTGCTGGGGAGCTGCAGCAATGGTCGCATCCTGGTTCTGCTGGGGAGCTGCAGCAATGGTCGCATCCTGGTCCTGCTGGGGAGCTGCAGCAATGGTCGCATCCTGGTCCTGCTGGGGAGCTGCAGCAATGGTCGCATCCTGGTCCTCAAAGAGGGGAGCCTGGTGAGCTGTCTCAGTGAAGACAGCATTGTCGTGGTCCTCCTGAGGGGGGGGGGGGGGTCACATTCATCCCAAGGACGGCCTTCTCCTCGTCCCTCTGGGCATCTTTCTCAGGGCAGTCCTCCTGGGGGGGGCACACTCACCTCAAAGACGGGAGCCTTGTGAGGTGTCTCAGTTAAGACAACCTTGTCGTGGTCCTCCTGAGGGGGGTTACACTCACCTCAAAGAGGGGAGCCTGGTGAGCTGTCTCAGGGAAGACAACCATGCCGTGGTCCTCCTGGTGGGGTGAGGGGTCACACTCACCTCAAGGACAGCCTTCTCCTCGTCCCTCTGTGTCAATACAAATGTAATAATTTATTGTCATCACCATCATATCACCACCACCTCCACAATCATCATACTTATTAGGGACACGTAATATAATATGAGAATCATCTGACGCTACCTTAGCAAAGGTTCTGTCTGCAGAGCAGGGCAAGGAAACACCATTGGGCATGGTGTGCTAGACCCCAGAGACATGGCCTGGACCATAGCTGTCATCTCATCACTACAACACATCAGTTTGTTGATGACTGGGGTGGCACACGTTTTAGTTGTCCCCAACAATGAAACAGTTCAAACAGGCGATTAAGTACCTTTTGAAAGCCACATTATGTCGCTGTGATACAATAATTGCACATGATCTGCATCCATTCTCTCACACAGAGCAGCAAAACATCTTGAGTTGACAGCGGTTTTTTTTTTTATAGGTGACAGTTTTCACAGCCACATTCATGACTTCAAGTAGCTCTGGTGACATATTCTTTGTAGCCAGATTTTCCCTGTCATGTTCCCTAGAAACAATGAGTCAGCCTCCGGTTCCCTCTCCTGAATTTGCTTGACAACGGCGTGATATATTCCCGTCATTGATGCAGCCCTGTCCGTACAGACACCGACACAGTATTTCCAATCGAGTTGGTTCTCAGTGTCTAACTGTCAAGTCAAAAGCAGATCTTTGTGAGAATTACCATCCCAGCTCTATCTCACAAACACTAGCAATAAAGCCAAGTTGGTAACAGTCAGTGGACTTGTCCAACTGTATGGCAAAGTGTGGGCTTGCCTCTATTCTTTCCAGAAATTGACTTTCAATGTCATCACTCATATTCATAATTTGCCAACTCACTGTGTCATACAATAGCAGTACGGTCTTCATTTTCGTTGCCGCGGCCTCCCCCAGTAACTCTCGGCACATGTCCACGACGCTAGGCAAAATGAGATTCTCAATTGTAAATGCCTTTTTGCTTTAGCTACACGAGCAGCTACCATATAACTCACTTTCAGAGCAACTTCCGGTAGCATTGTTAGTGAACTTATGGCTTTCTGTTGTGCTTTAAGCCCGTCTCATTTCCGTTGGAAATATTCTTTTGGTTTTCCAATACACCTAGGGTGTTTCGTGAATAAATGTCTCTGCAACTTTGATGGTTTTAAAGTTTCATTTGAAATGACTTTTGACACATTGTAGTTTTGGCGCTTTATCACTACCTGCCATTGTGAATCCAAACTTGATCCAAACTTGTATTCGGGGTCGTATTTCTCTACACGCTTTGGTACCTTTGCTGTTGTAGAGGTCTCACCTCCATCACTTTTTAAAAACCGATCAATTTTTTACTCAACGTTTACTAAAATATATTTGCTTGCGCTCTCTTACTTGCTCTCTTAAAATCTGAAGCTAACAGTTACACATCTAACACATTCTCTTAACAGTTAGACATGTAGCTGTTAGGAAAATGCTTATGATAGTGATTGCACATCAATAAGCCACATTTTTAACACATACTACTAATTCAACAATAAATAAATACATGTCAAATATAGAGGTTTAATGAATAAATTCCATAATAAATAAATAATGTATATGAATTAAAATAAGTGCATATGATTTGAACATCTTCAGAACATCATGAGTCTAACTTATTGATATGCAATCACTATCATAAGCATTTTCCTTGGCCCGCGCAAATATTAAGTGAGTACCTCCGCAGCCCACCCCTTGAGAATGGCTGGGTTAGGGTAAGGTTTAGGATAATGGTAAGGGTTATAGTTAGGGTTACGGTTAGGTATGGTCATCCCAAAGTTCCCCTTCCTCTCCTCTACCAGAGACTAACCTTCCTCCACAGATGTCGGTTGGATAGTCCATTGGCCACAAAGTGGTAGTCAGGGTAATGGTTGATTGTGGGGTTATAATTATGGGTGACATCTAAAGGCGCACTCCCACCTCCATGTCTCCAGGTGATTTGGAATCATGTGTACTGTCTCAGGGGTGTGTGCAAAAAATTGTGGGTTCTATTGCATTATCATTGACTAATGACATGACACTAATGTCATAAAACAACAGTTTTTTTGCATAGGTATTTAGGTCTTTCACAAGTAGCCAATCAATCAAATTGAATTTGCCATACAATCAGATTTTGTGTGTGTGTGTGTGGGGGGGGTGCAATAAATAACAAATAGAATGTACCCTTTCATACTAGATTCAATGTTATAAGTACAATTATCAGAACAATCCGAACATTTAGTACATGCTTCTTTTTTTTGTTTTTTGAAATGCTCATTCCCATTATCAGAACAAGTAGGCTTGTGTTTAAGTGCAGCTATTGTTATCAAACAGTCAATCAATCAATTCGAACAGTCAACAATCAATTTGTTAACCACATCAGGTCTATTCCACGTCAAATCCCATTAGGCACAGTATGTGCTATGTACCTGACTAATGTGATAGGTGGGCCTGCTTGCTTTTTAGTATTGCATTCCAGTCCGGTGTACAAGAGGAGAGTGCAACGAAAATATTGGGTGCAGCGTTCATTTCAGTTCACAGTCTATTTCTGTGTTTTGTCTTTATTTTTGTGAGAACAGAAAATCCCACTTCGCACTTGTGTGGTTGTGAAAGGGATGCGTAGCAAAATTGAGGACAGGATTTTCAGATCAGATGCTTATCCAGAATGAAGATAATGTCATGCATTCTTCTGTTCAGCGTGCGATCGCTGCTCAGCTGTAACAGCTCTGTTTCTTCAGCAGGAGTTAGTCCTAGGTATTTTGAATCCACCTTTTGTCACTCAAAATGTCATATCTCTCCGTTGGATAATAGCGATCAGTTATTAATGAATGCAACTAGTAGGCTAGTGACAATGCCCCCCAAATTTTGAGATACCCCTACCGGAGGTAGAACTAAACCCAACAATGTTTTTCCTCATCTCTAAGGTCTCCCACATATGAAATGGATTCTTAGACAAAAATATTTTTCTGCTAAGGTTGTGAAATTGACAGATATTGTCATATACCTCCAAACAAAAAAAGGCCTAAAATATAGCCTGTCCGTATGGGAGTTAGGACATATAAACTAATGCAGAATAATAACACAAGCTCTGAGAGCTTTGAAACTTGGCATGTTTGTAGCCAGGGAGTCACTTTACCTACTGGATGTGAATATCTTGATGTATGAAGTAGATGAAGACCTATAAACACATACCTAAAATAAGCGGACAGTGAAAAAAATGATATCTATGCAGAATGTTATCATTTACTTTATAGTTGTTTTGCCAGGGATTATCATAGGAACACATTTGATGGCTTGTTGGAAAGGTGGGGTTGTGCTGAATCCAGCAATACCAAATATGTATATATGGTATGAACAATGAAGATGGTATGTCACTCAATGTATGAGGTGTCCAAAATGAAAGAAAATGAAACAGTGACACAGCCTCCAGTCCAATGCCCATTATCAGTGGTCAGAGGAATGTTGACAAATTCAATGTTACTGCAAATTAACTTACATGAGGTAATTACTGCTCTATATTATAATACATTTAATAATTTTATTTTTAATATTGCACATTGTATTATATAGTTCATACGGAAAGAAAGATCCATTTGAATCAGGTTATAATTGAAAGGAACACCTTTATCAAAATATTTACATCCACTTGAATTTCTTTGTAGTCAAGTAATTACTGAATAATGGGAAATAATGTTGGCAGCTTTGGTCTCTCCAGACCAGTAGTGGGCAGTAGAGCCCACTACCCCCTTGATGTGACCTTTGATTAGATATTAGATATACCTGATTTGATAAGTATTAATGTGGTCTAGTGAGTTGACTACTGTTAGGCTATCGGATCCAGCTGAAGCTAGCTACATCATTGTCTTTATGGATATTTTCCTAAACTGACAGGTAAATCATTACATTACAATCATTACATTTCATGTGAAAAGGCTGACCTAGAATCATACAAGTAGTTAAATAGCCTAGCTAAGAAAGTACTTAGCCCTCTGAATTAGCACCATTCTTTCTGCTAGCAACAAAACGGTAGAGTGAATGTGTAATTTAACATTGTATTATGAAAATGCTAATTCTTAAATGTATATTATTTTCCCTTTTTACTAGTCTGTTGAATTATGGAGGATGACTTACAGACATTGGATCCAAATCTTTGTATCATTTGTGGGAAACATTTTGAAAAGGGCAAGAAAAAAGATCCCTATGTCCAAAACCCCACAGTAGAAGGCCTCCAACGCATACTTACTCTTGCTCAGCAGAGAGATGATGATGTCCATAAAACCCTTGCTCCATATAGAGATGACATACTTTCAGCCAAAATTAAAGTGTCATATCATGTATCATGTAGAGCGAACTACTGCATCAAGACAAAAAACAGTGAGCAGCAAGTTGCAAATGTTGAGAGTGAGAGCACATCTGTGCCAAGAAGGCTGAGTAGGGCTGATACAACATCATTTAACATACGGAGAGATTGTTTCATTTGTGGGAAGGCCAGCACTAGACCAGAACCTCTGACAGCCATTTCAACTGGTACAGGCGCGAGTACCAGAGAAAAGGTCCTTCATGCAGCTTCTGAAAGGCTTGATGAAGATGTACATCTTCGGATTCTTTCATGCCCAGATCTCTTTGCATATGATGCTAAAATAAAAAGTGCTTTGCACACTACATCTCTGAACGAAATATAGCAGCTGCCAGACGAAGAAAAGAATCAGAAAAGCAGACCAATGTCTATGACAAAGCCTTTATCAAGCTCACTGAAGACATTGATAAAACAGTGTTGTCCAAGGATATGAAAGTGAGAACTCTCAACTATTTGAGTGATAGTTACAATGACATACTAATGAGCATTTCTGAGGCTGATGATGTGTCCATGGTCCAACACAAGAAATACAGATCCTGGAAACTAAAGGGAAAGCTGATGCAGCATTACAAAGACAGGCTGGTATTTGTTCCACGTCCAGGAAAGTCAGATCTGGTGTGTTCGGAGACTATGACTGTAGGTTGTGCACTGAGGGAAGCTGCTCAACTCAGAGAAAAGACTGAAGAACATACAGAAGACTATGAGACAACACTTCCAGAGACAAGTCAGAGTCTTTCTGAAACTCAATTATTACACAGGGCTGCAGACATATTGAGGAAAAGCATGGAGCAGGTAGAGCATGACAGTAAATCATATGTCAGCAGTGATCGTCTATCACGTTGTCAATGCAGCAAGTATGTACCAAACACCCTGTATGATTTTGTGAACTGGTGTGTTGATTCACGTGCCCACAGAGGTTACCAAACATGTGATGATGACCCAGCTTCGAAGGACAATCTGTGTGTGATAGCAATCTGTCATGATCTCATTGGGCAGAGCCGTCACATCCATATGCCAATCACACTGGGACTCGCCATTTTAATTCATCATGAGTTTGGTAGTAAGACACTCATCAATGAGCTCAGTGCAATGGGGCACTGTGTTTCCTATACAGAGGTTAGGCATTTCCTCACATCTGTGGCAGCAGACCAGATATCAAGGACAGAGAGAGGTGTCTACATCCCAACAGGCCTCACTGGAGTCGCTGAACATGGAATTGTTGATGCAGCCATCGACAACTTTGACCAAAATGAAGATACCCTGGATGGGAAGCATACAACTCATGCTATGGCTTCTGTTGTGTTCCGAAGAGGCCAAGTCTCCACAGCAGATACATGCCTAGCACGGGTTCCAGAGAGGTCCCTCACCACCTTAAACACATTCGACCTGAATGGAGGTACACTTTACAGGTACTTATTTTTTTGATTTTTTCTCTGAAATCTATTTTTATGTTTTCATGTTATGGTATCCACTTATTCACATGCACTGCTAAAAAATAATGGGTGGGTGAAATGTTTAATAGTGAAGTGAATGTATGCTGTGAGGTTTTAAAGTGATATAATATTCAATGCATATGATCACAAGATTTCCTCTCATTTCAATTGACAGATACATCAAATCAACAAAGAGACCAGAACCACCTGAACTTCCCCAGTCTGAGTTACTAAACACAAACACAACAGTCTCTAAAGCAGCTGAAGACAGAGATCTGGTATGGAAGCTGTCCCGAAATGTAATTGAGAATCGGTAAAATGTCCCTTCATGGTCTGCATTTAATGCCCTCACGCCAGACATTGCTTGTTCAGTAGCCAGTGTACTCTACATGCCCTTCATAAGAGAATCACCCTCAGAATTGTCCACCATCTATACATCTTTGATAAGACTTGTACAGCTTGCTGCAGACCTGGGACAGGACCATATTCTTGTGACTGCAAACCTTGCTATTTATAGTAAAGCACAACAGATACTGTGGAGCAAACCACTTCCTTTACAAGGAAAGATCACAATGAGACTGGGAGGTATGCATATCACGATGGCTTACCTGGCAAGCATTGGTGTATGGGTGTATGGCTGTATGGCGATGGTGGACTCTTTGACATACGAACTGAGTCAGATGTGTATGCAGAGGGAACAGCTCGACAGATGCTTCAAGGGAAACAGCTGGCAAGAGGAGTAAGTAAGGAGCATAAAGCTAGCCTCTGAGGCTCTGTTCAGGCTCTTCTGGAAAGCTATGCAATCATGGCTTGAAAAACAAGGCCAATGTGCAATGACTGAAGAACAAGAGCAACTCCTACGAGATGTACAGCATGCATTTCATGGTAATGACAAGGCCACTGCTCAACAGCTCATTGGTGAGGTGGAGACTGAACTCCATGAGATTCAGAAGAAAATCCAGAAGTTCACAAATGAGGGAGTTAAGCAATCAGCAACATTTGGATACTGGATAATTTTCCTAAATGGTGCTGATCTGTTGCTCCGGATCCTTCGTTCAGAACGCGAAGCTGACTTTCAACTTCACCTGAATTGCATGTGTGAAGTTATGCCTTGGTTCAGAGCTGCTGGAAGAACCAATTATTCCAAGTACATGCCTGTCTATGTTGCAGAAATGAAAACCCTTGAACATGAACAACCAGAAGCACCAGAAGCTCAGAGAAGATGGGTCCATTGAACCTGTGATGTTCCAGAAGGAACCAGCACCTAAAGAAGTCAGAGACATCACCCACCTGTACTGTAAAGATGGAAAATGCAATGATACCACCAAATGCCAGTGTCTTGCAGTGGGATTTTAGGTATGTGTTTATAGGTCTTCATCTACTTCATACATCAAGATATTCACATCCAGTAGGTAAAGTGACTCCCTGGCTACAAACATGCCAAGTTTCAAAGCTCTCAGAGCTTGTGTTATTATTCTGCATTAGTTTATATGTCCTAACTCCCATACGGACAGGCTATATTTTAGGCCTTTTTTTGTTTGGAGGTATATGACAATATCTGTCAATTTCACAACCTTAGCAGAAAAATATTTTTGTCTAAGAATCCATTTCACAAATGGGAGACCTTAGAGATGAGGAAAAACATTGTTGGGTTTAGTTCTACCTCCGGTAGGGGTATCTCGAAAACTAAAGCCCTTTTTGACTGTTTGTCACTAGCCTATAGGTGTGCCTGAATAAATCCAGTCAGATGTTTCACATCAATGTCAGTGACATCATTTTCTGCAATGATTCTCAAAAATGCGAGAAGCCGATCATCAGTGAACAAATCGGCAAGGCGGGACTTAATACATGAATTTCATCTCTCGGTTCAAACTCTAAGAACTCTGCCTTCAGAGATTCAGCGCACTTCTGTATGAAACAGTAAATGTGTGTGTGTGTTCCGCCCCCATGTTAGTGCACAGCTGATCAAAAAGCCGATTGTTGAGCGCGCTGCCTTTTATAAAGTTCACAACGCGGATAACTTCTTTCAATGCTTTGTCAAGATCGGGAGGTATTCCTTTGCATGCCGACGCCTGTCGATGAATGAAACAATGATTCCACACAATGTCCTTGCCAGTTGCCTTCTTGAACACCGCTGTTTCTGCCAGTCATATTCGCGGCCCCGTCGTTATGTTATGCCTTTACAATTGCCCCAGTCCAGCCCACACTTTGTAACTGCATAGTTGTTCAATACACAAAATATTTGCTAACCTGTCGATCCAGTAGGAATAGTCAAGCAACATAACAAGTCCTCCAGATATTAATTTTCCCATACGTACCTTACGTAACCAACACAGTTGCACAATCTGAGACATCTGTGCTCTCATCAAACTGGATTGAGAAATCCCCTGCTGCCTTTAGTCTTGAAATAAGATGCTCCTCAAGGTTGTCTGAAATATCGTTAATTCTTCGGGAAACAGTGCTGTTACTCAGGGGGATGCATTTTAATTTTTCCACTGACTTTTCGTCAATGACTGTGCTAACCATGTCTATTGTGGCAGGCAGGATTAATTTTTCTGCAACAGTGTGGGGCTGTTTCTCTGTGGGCACACGGTAAGAAACCATGTGGGAGGCTAGCTGGGCTTTGTCATTTAATGTCACGTTTCTACAAAGAACCTCAGCCTATGATTTAATCTCCTGGGCCTTCCTTTGAAAGAAATCCAATGGTTTATTTGCCTTTCCAAATGTCTTTTTAGTTTGGTTGGCTTCAAACTTTAATTTGCGAGTTTCACTGCATATAACACACATGGGTCATGCTTCCTGGTTTGGTTTGGAATAATTAACAAAAACATATTTTAAAAAATAGTCATTGTATGGTCTTGCCCCCGATTTTCTCTTCTTAGCAGGAGGTTCTTCAGCTGATCTCGATCACTCGACCCTTCCATCTGTGCCGTCATCAGCGGGATGAATGTGATCATTAGCAGGGATGGATTCACGTCCATCCTCATGCTGGCTTCCCTCACAGGCGGTAGTCTGGCTAATGTTAGCTGTCTGGTCTTTAGCTGGGTCTCTTCTATTAGCCAAACATTCATTTTTTGTGGCTGGCTGCAGAATCTGGCGGAAACTGTGAGTGTGGTAGGAAACCCAACGATGTGGCTCAAAGGTGTACTGCAGATGTAAATCTTAAATAAAAGACTATGGAAGAAATTCTACAAATTTATTTGGCAACCCAAATAAAATCTCTTTGGAAACACTGCTCTCGTCTACCTGCCACCGCTACTATTTCGAGGTGACGCTGACTCATCTCATGATGGTGCGGCTAAAGTGATGCATGCAAAGATTGCATCTTGTGTAAAGAGGAGAGCAAACCTCAGACCCCACCTTTTGGCTGTTTTCAAATAATACTGTCAAATTCTTGGAAATGAATCAAATAAGCACTACAAGCTCCAGTAACTTTTCAGCCTACCTCAAATCCGTGGACTGCATTAAAATAAACACAAAGCTGTAAGAAGCCTGAAAATAAATTAAATAAGCACTACATGTTCTAGTAACTTTTCAGTCATACATCTAAATAATTGTCACCGATTCACAAGAGAAGTGCTACATCATTCATGGGGGACAACATACTACACTTGCTCAGATTTGGTGTCGTTCAAAGGATAAGCTCTTTTAAATGCATCTGATTTAGGTGTTCATTTTTGACACACTTGCGCACTGCCAGTAAGCACATGATGCCATCGCATTTGAAAATGTTTTATTAATGAATGATCTATCCCTGCTGTTGTCTTATACTCAGGGTCTTCATCGCTGGTTGGGCTAAATTATGTAAAGCTATGTTGTACATGTCTTTGTACAAATTGTAATTTGCCTACAACCTGTACATTTGCATAACAAAAAATGAAGGTCTTGATACTAGCTGGTCTATCTTAATTGAGGCATAGCCTTCAATTATAGCAAGTGGAGTAAGCTAATTTGACCTAGTTTGTGACCATTATGACTAGAGTCTAGCCTCCTCTTGGACATACAGGCCCATGTACAGATGAATGGCTGCATCTAGAGCTAATATACTCTATATGGCACCACCTTCAACGTTAACTCCTGAGGGGAAAAGAGAAGGTATGGATCCGTATTCTGTGAGTACACAAACATTTGACTTCACCTGCACCATGACACTGGCTTAGAGGATGTCAAGTCTTATCTTACATTTCAATATATGTCTCATTGAAATGTCATTGTGCTTTCCCCCTTTATTGAAAAACATTTACTTACATTGTTGTTCATCTTACAACATAAGCATCCTCATTTTGCTTCTGAAAAGTGACCTTATCTCTTGATCATATTGTTAAAGGCTGGTGCAGCAGGATGCTAACCAGTGTAATGCTGATGGTTACGACTATCATTTGATTCAAAATGGCCAATGGGGTGGGAACTACATTAATGCTCTGAAATTTGCATTCATAGCCTGCTCATTAATCAAAGTGAGGGAATCAAGATTCTGTCCTCACTCTCTTCACAGCGACAGGGATACTAACAGATGCATCTACACCTTTACCAACAACTACCCCAGTCAATGAAGTCAAGGGCCTGACCACTAAAGGGTGGTTAATGGAGAGCAAGCTCCTTCTGATCTTCCTCCCTTCCTTCCATCTCACCCAGCCGAGTGCATAGGGGCAGGGAACCATTCCATAATTTAATGAGCCCCTTGCAAAGTCAGTAACAGCAATGACATCTACACACCTATGTGTGTGTGTGTGGGGGGGGGTTGAGTATGGAAGATATGATTGTGGAGAAGTGGAGGGAGATATTGGACATCTGCCATGAGTAGCAGTGTTCTTCAGCTCAGTCAGCCCCTGGTTTGATTGTTACGGTCCCTCTCCCTGACCGGCCCTCTGGCACCACCTTGAGGCCCCGGCGATCATCGCTGGAGTGTCACCCTCCCAGTCGACAGCGCACCTCTTCCCTGTCTCCACTCAGCACACCTGCGACCATCAGCAATCACCTCCCTATAAGAACCCTGCTTGAAGTTCACTCCAGCGCCAGAACGTACTGTGTCCATGGTAACCTTTTCGAAGTACCCACATACAGTTCCAGCCTTTTTTTCGCTATCTTCCCGTGTCCCTTGTGTCTGTGTGTGTGTGTTTCATCGTGTTTTCCTGTGCCCCATCCAGAACCCTTGTCTTCCTGGGATTCCCCCTCCTCTACCCATCCACGGACCTAGCACCTACCCCCTCTTCGCTACTGGACCTCCCTGCTACCGACCACTGGACCGAACCCTGACTACTCCCCACGGATTACCCCTACAGCGCCTTTCCCCTCTCCCGAACACTGGACCTCCCGTTATCAACCCCGGACCGGACCCCGACGACCCACTTGGATTATCCTTCTCTCCCCCTCCCCTTTCCCTATATTATTATTATTATTATTGTAACGACCCTGTGTAAGGCCCGTTAGCAGCTCCGCCAAGTGAGTTAACTCTCTTGGTGTTGTGGCTAGCGCGGCCGCTTTGTAAGCGAGAGGTTGCGAGTTCGATACCCGCTTAAGGCAAGCTGCTCTGCCCCGCCGTTCGCTACATTGGTGTCAGAAGTGGGATGGTGCCCGTGAGGCCATCGGAGAGGCGTGTCCACGTGAGAGACTTGTATAGTGAAGCGTGAGGGCACGCTCTCCCGAACGGAGGGGATAGTGTAACGACCCTGTGTAAGGCCCGTTAGCAGCTCCGCCAAGTGAGTTAACTCTCTTGGTGTTGTGGCTAGCGCGGCCGCTTTGTAAGCGAGAGGTTGCGAGTTCGATACCCGCTTAAGGCAAGCTGCTCTGCCCCGCCGTTCGCTACATTATTATTATTATTATTAATAAATGCACTGTTTAAATTATTTTTATTGAATGTTTTACTTTTAGTATGTGTTATCTGTTGTGCCTGGGCACTTTATCTGTCTCACCGTGGGAGAGTGAGAAACGTCCTCTCGATTCCTTTGTATGTCTTGACATGTGAAGAATTGACAATAAAGCCACTTTGACTTTGAATTTGACTTTGAAATACACCTTCAGGCTAAAGTTCACCACCTTCTCTGTGTGCCGTCTTTTGGTTCCCCAGACGTTCTAGCGTAACAATTATCATAATATAGAAATGCATCCAGTACCTTTAGATGAGCTCAGGGTCAGAATCCTAAAAAAAACAATAACAAGCCATGGTGTGTAGCCCCCTTCTAGGTCCCACATCCATCTAATACTACCTGATGTTTTCCTCTCTTGTAGCTGTGGAACCCTGGAGGAGGTGATGACATTTTCACAGTGGTGGTCTCACGAGTGCCTCTTGCAACACTTCTCGTAGTATTTTCTGGCAATTTTCTGTATGTATGTATGTATGTATGTATGCATGTATGTATTCCAACTTCAAGAAATTGGGTTCAAGAAGTGTGCTTTTATATATCCAATCTATCATCATCATCATGTATGCTTCCATGTATGTACTGTATGTATGTAGAGTTTGGGATAATAGTGTTGGAATATTCCATGCATCTTTTAACAAAATGTGTATGTTTTAACACATTTTTAATACTGTTTTGCTATTTTTAAGTATCACAGTTATTATTACAAGTGTCTTTACAGATATATAGGTAAACCCAAAAAATAAGAGTATAAAGAAAAAAGAAATAAAATGTAGCTTTACTGACACTGGGATAAATGGCAAATAGCAGAAGTGGAACAGGCACAGTGATGGCTGTGGCTCCGCCCACACACACTGTTATGGAAACTACATTGATAGAACTGTTTGAAGGATATGCACTTTTGTATGACTGATACAACTTGTGTGAATACTGTGATTACATTTTCTCTTGCCACACCTCTAAAGTTCTATAGCCATTGTTTTGAGAAACGGCGGATGATTACAATATGGATAGTGGTGGTTTCGGAGAGAGTAGTGGGGAAGAGCGAGAACAAAGGAACAGACCCATCTTGCCGACAGGAAGGTGAATAAGTGTGAAATGTTGAACGCCGATTGATCAGTAAGAAAGCGCAGACTGATCAGTAAGAAAGTCTCCCCATTGTTCATTCGCTCATTCGCCCCCTCTCACGTAAGCACAAGCTTGTCGGTGATAGCCTTGGCGGCGCCTACCATTATGTTTAATCTGTATAAAAGACAACCCTGATAATCGCCTCTTCAAACCAGCGCTAGACAGACCCCCAGATTTACGCTGGGCTGCTATTAGGCTCCTGTCTCTTAAATACCGGACTCAGATATGGTGGCTACTCAGGACTTATTTCTTGATTCTTACTTCCGAAGAGCTGAAGTACAGAGTGGTAAATCCTAGACATCTACCACAACACACACACACCAATACAGAGGAATCCAACTGTAGACTCATTCACAGTGGCATGGGCGCAAGAACATACTAAAATCAGCCCACTGACTCCACATCACACATGCCTATGACAATGGTGGTGGAGAGGGGCTTAACCCACATAGACTGAACCGATTATAGGCAATCAGGGAAGCTATTCAGGAACCTTAATATAGAGTTTCACTGCAGTCTGTCTTTAACCCTCACTCGCCTAAGAGGGGCTTCCACTCCACCGTCTTATCCGCTGTGAGGTGAGGGGGAACACTTGTCACGTGTCACACACGACAACCCCAATCTGAGAGTTTAGCTCAGGTCGAGTGCAGTTCTCAGTTGGAATGCCCAGGTTAGGCTGGGAGTAATAAATGATCAGAACATCCACCTAAACATACATGGATGAGGGACTCCGGTGGATCAGTGGTCCAGCACCACAGCCTACAGCGCACATATGTGCCCATGTCAGCATGGATTTGAATCTGGTCCATGCCCTGCTGACATACCCTCTCCTAAAAACATAACAGTGGGACTGCCCCACTTTAAACTAATATGGATGTATTGTGTGGATTTGGTGCAATATGTATTCTCTTTCTGTTGACTCAGTTTGACATCTCACTATGGGATATACACCCCTGCGTACCCTATTCGCTGATACCCTATTCAATCACACCTGGAACCTGTCTGGGAGTGCTTTGCATAGCTGCCCCAGACACCTTATAAAGGCTACTGCAATGCACAGCCATTTCATTCTTTGCACTCTTCCTAGCTTAACTGACAGCCCAATGGGGAATGACCAGATTGTGGACTCTCTGTCCATGGTTTGAGGGTCAATTTCCATAATCAATGTCCTGCATGCAATAGGTGTTGATTGTAGACCAGAATAGGTGTAGATTGTATGTCCACATGGATTGTCTGACATCAGTCTTGAACTGGACCCCCAGACAATGGACAACGTCCTCCATGGCTTGGACATTCTGACTCTGGACTACTGTCCGGCTTTAACTGGACACACCAGTTGTGGACCACATCCAGCCTAGCCTGGATTCACTGATTGTGGAGGACATTCAGCCTGGCATGGATGATGTCTGGTACAAACTGGATCCCCAAATTGTGGATGGCGTCCCACCTGAAGTGGGCACTTTGATTTTGGACAGTGTCCTAGTATGGTAAGACATGGCTATGGTTATCACTGTACTATGGCAAGACATGGCCATAGCCTATCATTGTACCAGTGCCAAGAGTTTTACCTGGACAGGCCATGTGATCAGGGCAACTGGCCCTGGCTAGACATGACAGAATAGGAGGACTGTGTAATTTATCTTCTCTCGCCTAATATATGATGTTTGTGTTCCTTGCAACGGAGGCTTGTTAAAACCCTGAACCTTCTCGACAGGATGGAACCGCTGACATGAACTCTGCTCTGGAAGACAAGATGAACAGGATACAGAGAGATAGAACTGCTGAAACAAAAGCAACACCAGCAGACACTTTCTGTGTCGGTATCCTTAGCATTGGACCAATGGGAAGAGTGTGTTGAGGGGTGTGACGTGTGTGTTCGGTCATTAGCCAATCAGTTGTGAAGCTGTGATGTTTGTCTCCTCCCACAGATGGTACAGAAACTGCAGACGGATGTATAAGAGGTCAGAGTCAGAGTGGAGAGGTCTGATAACAAGCGTGTGTGTGTGTACTTGTTTTTCTATCCTTATGGGGACACACACCTGACTGCACACCAAACTCGTGGGGACCGGTGTCCTCATGGGGACCAAAATCCTGGTCCCCACAAGCAGACCCATTGCAATCAACAGGAAATAGCATGCTAATATGCCTAGCATGATTTTCCTGAAATTGTATGGTATGGTCCCCTGTAGGCACAAAAGGTCGGACAATGTGTGTGTGTGTGTATAGGACGTCTGTAAGAGTGTGCTAGAAAACACAGCTAGCGTGAGTGTTATAAATGGAACTGTATAGTGTGTATAATTTTTTGTAGTAGTACGCCCTAGTAGCCCTTGTGTTCATAAGTGGAAATACACCAAAATACTTTACTTGACCACATGGCCATTTTTGTCACATGACAGTCCATGATGAGAACAGGTAAGGAGGATAGAGTGCCACCAGGAGTTTTTTGTTACACCTGTTGCATTTTGGCTGCATGCAATTATGAATTAAAATTAATACTAAAATAGACTAAATTGAAATGAAATTAAGAATAAAATGCCTTGAATAATAACAGTATACTGCTATAAATACATTGGATGAATGGCCTGACTGTTGGTCAAGGGATCAAATGCTCTATTTTCTCTCTCAGATCGAATAGCTTGTCAACAAAAGCCAGGTTGCAATGTATGTAGAAAAGTAACTTTACTATCAGTTCAGCCTGAAATAGGGTTGCCACCTTCTATGTGGAGAAATAAGGGACGCCTCCCAAGCCCCCCGCCGCAAGTCCTACATCTTCTCCCCCCTGGTGATGCAATGATTTTCTTTGATGTCATATTTACATAATGTATCATATTTATGAATTATAAAATGAATAACTATCTTAACCTTCAGCCCAAAATCTAAGAGCATGGCAAGGCAAGGCAACTTTATTTATATAGCACATTTCATACACGAGGCAGACTCAAAGTGCTTCACATAAAAACATGTCATACAATAAAATGAAATAAGAAAATAATATAAGTGCAAAAAATGTAAAACATGTAAAAGAAATGAAGCTCAAAAAAAGTGCTAAAGTTAAAAGTGCAAGGCAGTTAACATTTAGCTGAAAGCTAAAGTGAACATAAATGTTTTTAGTCTTGTTTTAAAAGTGGTCAAAGTTGGGGCAAGTCTTCAGGAAGTTTATTCCAGCTAATTGTTGCATAGTAATTGAATCCTGCTTTCCCATGTTTTGTATTTACTCTGGGAATCATTAACAGATTGGTCTCATATGATCTTAGCGGTCTAGAAGGCTTGCGTAGTGAAAGCATGTCAGTGATGTACTTTGGCCCCTAAGCCATATAGTGATTTATAGGTAAGCGGCAGTATTTTGAAATCAATTCTCTGACATATGGGAAGCCAATGTAAGGATTTAAGAACTGGTGTAATGTGTTCACAGTTTTTGGTCTTTGTTAGAACTCTAGCAGCAGCATTTTGATCAAGCTGAAGCTGCCTAGTTTTTTTCGGAAGACCTGCAAGGAGACCATTACAATAATCTAGACTACTAGTCATAAAGGCATGTACAAGTTTTTCTAAGTCTTGAGTGGACATGAGTCCTCTTAGTCTTGCTATGTTTTTAAGGCCGATTTTGTTACTGATTTGACATGGCTGTCGAAATGTAAGTCCTAATCTAAAATAACCCCGAGATTTCTGGCTTTGTTTTTGGTTTTCAAGGACAGAGAGTGAAGGTGTTGGGTAACTTTCAGCCTTTCTTTTTTAGCACCGAAAACAATTATCTCGGTTTTGTCCTTATTTAGTTGGAGGAAATGTTGGCACGGCAGATCTATGGATGGAATATCAGCATGATCAATTGCACTGATTATTGCCTATCAATATCAGTGCAATATATAGTAACATATAGGCTACTGTAGGCTATAATGTAGGCTACAGTTGGCAATATACAATTTATTAAACAATATAGCATGTCAGCCTCGAGGGAAGTCTGAGGTATAAGGAATCGAGTGATTCCACTCTGTGTAGTCTGCTCTTTAGCGTCTCGGACACCTGCAACGTGCTATTTAAGGTCAGACATCCCTCCATGGGCAACTGAAAAAGCGGGATGGCAAACTACATTTTCCGTCGCCACGGACAGAGTTGACCCACTGAAATTCTCAGCACATTGAAGACTTATCGTAAATACAGGACAAATCGCGACCCTTATTGATTCAATACGAGACGCAGCTTTTTTATTTCCCAATACAGGACGATCGATCCCCTATTATAAGGGACGGGTGGCAACCCTAGCGTGAAATAAAGATATACAGGTTATGAATGTCGGCACTATGTCCTTGTATTGTTTATTCACTGCACACAAACGTAAACATGTTATTCTTAATGATTGGCTTTTACTGGGTTATTGTTGTTGGCTACATAGGCGACTCTAACTTGATCATAAACAAAATTTGTTTTCAGGTAACCTGTCAGTGTGAACACGTAGTCAGTTAGTCTGCATTGCAACAGTTTAATCAGTGTGTATGCACCTGACATACATGGTCCCCTGTTCGGCTATTCCCCTCCACCAACAATGTGTTTCGTGCGTCCATCAGAGGAATGGATACACAACACCCAGCGCACGCTATGTCAAGCTGTACTTCTTCAAACGTTTCCAACTATAAGCATACCATCAGCCATGGTCTTAAAACTGTAGTTTGGGTATGACTAGCAGCATCACCAATGTTTTTTTATTATTAGATGCGGGGACTAATAATGCTCATTCATTGTTTTTCTATGCTGTAGCTACGCTAGCTGTGTTTTATAGTTAGGTAGCACGTTAGCTTCCTAGCTAGCCTAGCGATAGTTTCGTTGGCTGGCTACCTAGCTAATCTATTGCTAGTTTCGTTAGCTACCTATGGGGAACCTACAGTGTATTTGGGGCAAATTATATGGTTAGTTTACTAAACACTGGTTTTGAGCATTAGGCCTACTTGTTTACTTTTTCAATTGGTAGCTCTAACTCAACTCAGTAAATTATCTTGTAATTCTAGATTTTCTAGATTATCTTGCATAAACTGAGTAGGTTGCTCATTGTCCCTTGTCGTTTTTGCAGACAAAGCACCAACTACCATGGATGGAACTGACTTTTGGAGTCTTATAGAGAACATGAAACAGGATGATTTTTTTTAGTACATTCATGTTTAACACTCTAAGGGGCTGAACCTGGGATGGGACAGTAAGGTTTGATTAGCCCTGTAGGCACCCCAGTAATTGCACTGCTCAAAGGAGCCACTGAATTTCTGCAAAATGTTCACTGAATATAGAGATATGTGTTTAATACTTCACTGATACTGGAAATGTGTAATAAAGATTTTGGTTACACCCGCTTAATGTGTTGAATCTTGTTTACATTTACGTCATTTAGCAGACCCTTTTATCCAAAGCGACTTACAATTAGTACATTTTGTCAACAGTAAGTGAGCCGACCATACATTCCAGTCATTGTAAGGGAACCCCTCAATAAGAACTAGTGCTATGAGTAGTTACAATGCTAGAGAAAAGCGCTGATACTGTGAGAAAACGTGTTCTTTATTTGAAGGAGAAGACAAACTACTTCTTACTTTTAGCTATTTATTTATATGTCAGAATTCTAGGCTTGTACAAGGACCACTTTTGGCGAAGAAAATCACAGTCAGCAAGCTGTTAATCTGTAACCAACCCTCCAAAAATGGATGCATTCAAACAGTCAAACAAAGTATTTACAGTATACAAAATGATTGGCTATTTGGTTGGGGAGGAACCATGGTTTAGACTTGGCATCCCTTGTTGTTCACGGGCTGGTCACACCATTCATCCCATCTGTGGAGTCAGCACCCTGTAAGAGATAAGATACCTACTCTGGTATGTCCTCCCTAGCCTGGTACTATTCCACTATAGCTCTTTGTGTAAGCGTGTGTTGCAACATCTTTCTTGATGACCTGGCTCAACCTCTCCATGTATTAATCCAACGTACCACGGGACTAATGCTTAATTCATCTCTCATTTATCAACAGGCCATCACATTAGTAAATTTAGCACACTGCAGTAATGTATTTTTATTATAGCAATAATAAACTGTTTTTATAAAAATAATTTCTAACAATACCGATATTTAAAAATAAATAAATAAATGTTTACTCTTTGCTACTAACTACCGTCTGTCTCTTCTTAGAATGGTCTTACCCATATTATTGTACCGATATGATGACACTTTCTTTCCATAGACTTGTGGCTTAGAGTAAGGTTGCCCATTATTAAACACTCATTAAACTCATGAATAGGCCCTCCAAATATTATTCACTATATATCAGATATATACTTAAATATACAGTATATCACACAAATGCTAAGTGACACATTTTGAATTTGGTAACCTCTCTTTTAATTAAAACAAGAAGAAATCAAAGAGGCTAGTTCAGTAAAATACAGTAACGATCTTGCCGTCTAGATATGGTAAGAAAAAGGAAAGAAATTGGGACATTTCATACATTCTCTACATGAAAATATTTATGGCAGTCATATGCCTACATAAGGTGTGTAGCGCCCCTTTGCTGTTCTGGGGAATTAATAGGGGTGAATGTTATCTCTAACTATTATTGTTTGCTTACTTTGTCTGTTCACTACAGGTATCAGTAATAACTATGTTGCAATACTTTTATAACGTACCGTCCATAAGTCATCTAACCATATGGATTCCCACTTAATCTACAGTATATCTTATCATGCAATTAAATGTTTCCCCTCTATGTAGAAGCTATAGCTATGTGTTCAACCTTAAATGCAAATAATCATTCACATTAACACAGTCCCACCAATTCCATGTCTTTTGTTAATTTATTCAAATCAGTCTTCTTTCACTGATCTTCAATCCCCAAAATAGCTTGCATGAAATGAAAATACAATACCACTTAAAGTGCACATTCAAATATCCAAATCAATCAATGAAATGAAGTAAAACCTATTCTAAAGCCGGCAATGATAACTATGATAACTATACCAAAGTCAGCGCGTGTAGCTTGCGTGCGTTGTAGCTCACCTAAAATGGCGGCTCCTTCACTCTCACGAGCTAGACGACAAAAACGAAACTCCCAGTTCCTTGAGCAGGCAGCCGCGCGAAGCTCCTCTCTCGGCAACCGGTGCAGTTTTCTCGAACAGCAGGAATCTTGTGTGCTACTGTCTCTCCCGGTTGGTATAGACGTATTGAGCTCCCGTGTTGGTCGATCACAGTCCATAAGCACTCCGAAGAAAGCTAGCTATCTCACTGTTGAGCTAGGCTAGGCTAAGCAAGGTGGCTGACCGTCTGAACGGTTACTCCTCTGCAGAGAAATGGTTCCAAAACAGTTCATCCGCCGAACGTAATAACTTGTAGAGTTCACGGGTTGTGCACTCGCATTATTACCTTGTTCTAAACACAGAAATAAGTGGGCTACATATTTCCACACTATTAACCTTCACTCGACAGCACAGCAGCACATTCCATGCGTTCTCCTCGTTCGCCTTCTCCAATCTCACTTCTCATCCACCTGACACCTGACCTTCAACTTACATTTTCATTGGCTCATGAAAATAAACAGAATGCACAAACTTTACATTTGAATCTTTTCTCACAGAAATCAAAAGTAAATTCCTTTACAATATTGCCAGCATTGTGAACATAGTATTTAAGAAAACAAAATACATTTTACATCATGTAAATAATTCAATATCAAACATAGTAATAGTTTTACCCTTTTAAGTCCTATGTATTCTATTAATGAACTTATTCTATTTATACTATTTATTAATTCCTATTTATTAATCAATGAACTTTTAATAGTTAGGCCTAATTTTCCATAGGGCTACAGGTGTAACAAAATAAAATGTCTGAACCTCAGCCCCAATCTGAATTTAACTGTAAATTCAAATTTTCAATGTTTATAATATAAAATATATAATAATAATAATCTTTAATATATAAACTTTATATGCTCCGATTCGTCTCATGCGCGGCTGCAGTGGCTTGCATCTAGAGATTCAGAGTCTCACCTATTTTTTCCTTGTAAAGGTGGAAACCTTTAGAACAGAAACCCGAAACCGCCCATGGAAATGGTTTTAAACTGAACCAGGCCAAGTGAAGAGGATTGCTGTATATATTGTTTTATTTATTTATGTTTTATTATTTTTTATTATTATTATTATTTATTTATTTTTACAATTGAGCACACGCTTCTCTGTCTAAACTAAATCTAAATGAAATTTATAATGAAATTAAACGAAACATATTATTGATGGCCATTATCAAAGGCAAACTCAATGTAGAAAGATAGGGCTGGCGACGCTGAGGTAGAGGTAGGCAGTGTGTTCTGGACTCGCTCGTGAAAGCGCATTCATGCTATCGATAATTTGGCGACCACCGATCGAGTCATTTCGATTGAAAATCGGAGCATCCCAATTTTTAAAGTTATGGCTACCAACGGGTAAGTTTAACTAACACATTGTTTTAAAAACATTGCATTAGTCTTCGTATGTTTGCTAAGCTTGTCATAATTGTTGGCTAACCTCGTGCTTGCACAGCTAATTGCCTTGGGAGCTAATTGACTACTAGTTTTACTGTTAGATAATCTGACACACGGCTGTATTACTCATGGGGTGTGTGCACAGACAGTCCATTAAATCACTGACCTGTGACTTTAAAAAAAGAAAGAAAAAAGAATTGGTTTAAAATAGAAATTCAGTGCTAGGGACGTTAGTCTCTTGAGTGTTTGATAGCAGCAATAGAAGTTTGTCACAGCAGCCATTTTGATGAAATAGGGCAAGCGCAGTTGTTCCTAGTGACATTAATTAAGGTTCCCGTTGGATTTAGGTCTAACAGAGCCAGGGTCTAATCTTTCCAGTGAGTCAGCATAAACAATAGCAGGACCCTGGCTCTGTTAAAACTAAATGGAACGAAACCTTATTTAATGTCATTAGTAACACCTGTGCTTGCCCTACTATTACATGTCAAAATGGCTGACGTGTCAAAATGGCCGCCTATAACGATATGATGATGAACGTTAGCTAGCTTCATAGTATTGTTGAAACCAATCAAGCGCACACCTTAAAGTAGTATTTTGCCGCAACAGGTATGCATGTTATCGCATAGCTACATATTAAATATCCTAATGTCAGATTCTTCTGGATTATTGTTGAATGCCCGCGAGGTAGACTTGAAATATGAAATATAACATATAAGGCAGTCTATGCATTATTCTAATACTTATTTGGACCTTGATGCATGTGCTAATGCCAACATCTTGCTGCAAGTAACTGCAGGGCTCTCAAGTTTTGAACTGAGTTCAGAGTGAGATTTTGTCGGGGGTTTGGTTGGGGTGGGGACGGGGGTCTGATCTGATAAATGACGCATACATTCATACAAACAAAAATATTTATTTAATTCAGCATTTCTTAGTGCAGGTGTTGTTCATTGTAGGTGTTGGTGGCATGTTTTGAGGCCTTCAGCACGGGGGTTGGTGGCTCCCATTTGAAACACTGTGGTTCCAGGCCAGCCATTTTAACTGTCATGATGGATGACAGAGTTCCATCGAGTGCCAAGCTGTTCCTGGTTTTGGTCTTGTTCAGTCCGACCATGGAGAAAACCCTCTCAGCGTCTGCATTCGAATGAGGGAGCACTAACACTAATGCAGCTATCTTAGAAAGCCTCCCAAACTGGCTCAAACCGGTCACCTTTGAAAAAAGGAACCAAGGGCATCTATTACTCAAATGCTTTGCTTTTATTATTTCAATGAATTATGTGTATGTCATGTGGTGCCAAATATTTTATCTCTTTCTGTTTTCTGTCTGGTAGGAGAAAAGCTAAATGTTGGCTTCACCACCAGAGCTACCCTCAACAGGCTCCTTGAGGCTGGAGACATCACACCTCAGGAGGTGTTGCTATTCCAGCAGGCAGCAGTGGCGTTTCTGGTCAGGGCTGTGGAGTATGGCATCAACAAACTCCCCCTGAAGGAGGCTTCTGAAGCATGCAAAATTTGTTGACGTGCAGCAGAGGGCTGAGTGTGGGGTGGAAGATGCCCTATACTTCGTAGACAGGCAAGGGTTTCCACATTTTCCAGGATTTCAACATATTGAATACTTTGTAAAGTTTAATTTTGACCATGGTCACAAAACAAATCCTTAATCAGTTCTTTACACATGGTGCTCTTTTTAGAAAGAAGAGAAGGTAGACTTTAGTCAGGCGGTTGGAAAATGCATCCACCAGCCTTCTAAACCTTGGTTGTTTCTCATCTGTAATTAAAAATAGGTTACGCTTAAAAGTACATATTTAGTCTGGTGTAATGCACCTGTACTACTGTCAATGAAATAAGCAACATACTTAAAGACTTGAAATAGCTGGTAAGTGGCCCATACTGCCGCAGAATTCGTGTAATGCACCTCTCCAGGCTTAACCATCGCACTGAAATGTGCAGCAGCATTTACATGTACTCGCTCCCATGGAAGTCACAAAATTCTGGAATAGATATATATATAACATCAATAGCAAACAAATGAAAAATGTCTGCATTTTGTTGTATAACAGTAGAGCTGGTTGAATCACAAACCTGCCAGGTAACCTTTACTCTTGGTGCTTCCCTTAAACCAGTACCCAACATCCACAGTCAGATCCTCTGGATCAAATCCGGATATCTGCAATACATGAATTCAAAGATTTATTACAACACTATACAGCAAACTGTTTTACTTGGCATTGGGCTTAACAGATTGGTAATATAAAGTGTACATGTTTGAACTTACTTCCAAAAACTTCTGCCCTGCATGTTTGGCAGTGTTGTGGATAATATGACAAGGGCATCCATGTATGTAAATGCTGCCATTTTCCCTCAGCATTCTGGCTGCAATTGAATTTTTGGCACCTGTATTTACAGGAGCATTATCAATTGAGAGACCTACACAATTTCTCCAAGGGATGTTACTTTCCTGCAAGGTGTCATTGATTTTTTTTTATAAATCACTTCAGCAGTGCCACAGCTCTGTCCACTGGTGGTGCACATATCAAGGAATCTGTGCACGACTTTGTTGGTGTCAAATATTCTCACTGTGAGGGGATTCATCTTTTCTAGACCTGTGACAATAAGGCGCATAACTAAACCTACATGTTGTTCAAAAATTGTATGAGTGTGCATGTAGAAATGGATACAAACATACAAATTACTGGTAGTTGTTAAACTCATACCAGTATCATTTGAGCCATCTGTGACAAGTGTGAAGTGATTTTCTCCCATCTTCATCACCAGTTCCTTCTTGAAATGTGGTGCCACTGCTTCATTTATGATGCACGTTGTTTTGGTGCTTGCGCTCTTAAAGCTCTGAGCCGTGGGGGAGTCTCTAAAACATTCTTTGTACAAGGGGCTGAAATGGTCAGCAACAGCAAATGGAACATTGTGCTGCACCATTGCAACTGCAACCTTCACCTCAGCTCTCCTGGTCTGCAATAGAAACAATTGATTAAATAATCATAAACATTGGATACGTTTTCATGGTAATTAAACCAACAATTTGAAGGAAAATGCAATTCATCAAACATTGCCACCAGCCTTTTGGTTTTCCTGTGCTATGTACCTTGGCCTCTTGTACACTCATGCCTCCAACAGAAGTTGCTGGCGTGTAGAACTGTGCTACACTGCTGGCTGAGTTTAGAGCCTGTTCTTTGGCTCGATGTCCCTTGCCTTCCACATGCCTGCTTATGTCCCTCACGCCTTGATGGGCACAGGAGTTCCCTTGTCTGTAGACTGAGCACCAGTAGAAGGAGCTGGTGGTTCCCATTGTGGTGAATGGCCATCGGGTTTACCATTCCTTCTTAAAGAAACACCTATAGGTGGCTGCTCCACTTACTCCTCTCTTTTTCCCTATTTCCAGTGGCTTCTCCACTGTCTCATCTATGGTGTCCTCCACAGTCTCTTCCACTGACTCATGCTCTACTGACACCCTAGCTGTCTCCTCCACAGTGTCCTCCACTGCCTCATCTACTGCCTTCTCCACAGTCTCCTCCTCTGACCTGGCCACCTTTTTAGGGAGCTGATCCTTCAGAGCGAAGCATGAAAGAATGCTCATTTGCCTCTTCCCTGACATCTTTGGCCTAAGAGAAAAGCTTTGTGAATAATGGGTCCTGAACTAAGACTAAAAAACAACTGTCAGTATAGCTGCTGAAATTAGCAGGGATTCAACTAACTAGCTAGCTAGGCTAGTTCACACACTCTGGTCAAACTGTTAGCTAACATTACTGATTACCAGCTGCCTGGACACAATATTCCCCAGCAACGGAAATCAAATGATGAGATGACTTACTGTACTCATAGGATATGGTCTTCTCCCACGTCGATTAGTTTGTAGCTACTTCGGCGAGATGTGAATCAATGCGTGCTGTCCTCTTCTGTAGCTACTTCAGGGAGCACGTGAATCAATGTCATTGTCCTAGTTGGAATCAGAATGTAACGTTGTTTTAGCGGGATATCTAAATCTTACCCGGATACAGCAATGCTATTTTTTGATTGGCTGTTGTTATGGAAATCTTTCAGTGAGCAACAATAAACGATGTTTGGTCTCAGTTGAGAGTTTTAATGCATATAGAAAGTATTATACAACGTTGGTCAGCTGGATCAGCATTCCTTCACCATCAGTGTGGATTCAGATACTGATGCTGTGAATGAGGAGAAGACCATCCTTAACTCCAATGCTCATACGTCATAGGTCTAGGGGTAAACATATCTTGCACCTATTTGCTGATAAAGAAGCTGGGAAAGAAGCGTAGGCGTTGTGAGCCACTATCTCTAACCTCAGCCTGCAGTTAGGAGTGTTCCAAGGTCACATAACATCTTTGATGCAAGAAGAAGGAGCAGTCGGTTTTGGTTCTTCCTCAGTCACATAATTAAAAATAACAAAGTACATTGGGTCACAGAAAGGTCAATACATTTCAGTATAAAACTAAAACAAAATAGTACAAATATATTTTTTGCCATTACACTGTTCGGTAGCTATATTCTTTTTATTTGATTAGCTGGTGCGTGGCAGGCGCCTCCTGAACTGTACGGGTTACCCACTTGATTCCTACCTGTTCCACTGTTATAAAAAAATAGCGGCGCAACTTGGTGGGCGTTATCCTGGTAATTTCTCTGCGTGAGAAATACAAGGTGTGGCGTGTGAACGGGTTGAAATGCGTGTGTCTCACGCCCAATGCGTGATACTTGAGAGCTTTTTCGGCTGACAACCACTGCTGTACATCAAACACCTAAAGAAGTTTGAGCACTATTTATTTTTACTTGAATTAACATGAAATAACAATTTTATATCCTTACTAATCCAAAATAAATATGTGGAGGTTGAGCATACAGGCAAATGTATAAATATGTTGGCGTAACTGCTTCAGTGAGGATCTGTTCACCATCAATCATTTTTTATTGTGTCGGTTTTGTGTGTGGCTTCGTCATGTTTCGCAATAAGTTATGGGACTTCTCCCCATTGGAGTCTGCTGGTTTGCATGCTCCGATATTTCCTAAAGCGAAGTACGACGTCCGTTTGGTTTAAGTAAGCTCTCGCATACTCTAAACGAGTGATGGGCAAATGAAGCTTTTGTGAAGCACTGAACCACTTGAGCCAATTGTTTCGAAAATGGGTTCATTACTCGAAGCTTCAGTTACAGTGACCTCTCCTGGTGAAGTGATCACCCTTGGATTTAAAGTATCTTTGCTTTGAAAATTCTTTGATGCACACACACACTAAGACTGAATATCATGTTCCATTTACAAATAAAGATTGATGAATGTGTGTATTGTGTTATTGAGGAGAGTGCTGGGGAAAATATGGCATAGGTTGGGTGTGCTTGTGTAACTATGGCAGGGGGTGATTATGTGGGATGGGGAACACTGAAAGATTACAAGAAGAACACAGAATACAAACGCAATACCAACAACAGCAACAACGCACCTACTACGACAACCCACAAATTGTGCATTGTTTAGAGCGGTTATAAAGTGTCGCTCAAATAAGGGCGCTCAAATTCAAAACTGTCGCAACATGTCACCTGTCAGAATCGAGACGAGGCAGTGCCAGTAAATCACCTGATTGGACTGCGAACCAGTCAGGTGATTCATTCAGGCAATGAAGTAGTTGCTGCATCGGACATCATATGTCATGTGATTTTTTTTGCACCAAAGCAAGCTTTGAAGTAGTGGTTCTATGGAAATGTTGTTCAGGGTTTGAAGCACGTATCAAAGCTTCAGTGTCGCACTGCCATCACTACTCTAAACCCACTTCCGTATTCCATTCGGAATACAGCTAGAATGGTAGAGCATTGACTTACGAGCATTGACTTGTCCACACATACTTCAGGCGAAGCAGCGTCGTGCTAGAATGACCTGATGTAAGACAATGGCTATGTTCCAAAATGCGTTCTTGCACTTGACGGAGTCGCGCAATCTGGAGCGTATAGCAAGTATGAATATGCACGGTCATGAGGTCTGTTAAAGGCCATATGCACTGAAATACATATTTTCCTGTATCTCATGTTCTTTCTGCATTGAGGTATATAATAAATAAATGCTTAAGTGTGAAATCCATGATCAACACTGTTTCAGAAAGGTAACCTATGACATGTTCAGGCTTTTTACATGCTGTTGCTGCATCATCGTAGGACCTTGCTACCTAGTCAGCTAGCTTATTGACCTCTTGTCTGACTCGCTGTTGACATTATTTCCATTTCGGCTTCGAGTGTGCAGTACCCGTCTAAATGGCACTAAATTAAGCGAAAGAGGTGGCTCTGTTGGAGTGGTTAAGTAGGTTGGACAACTGTTGGACAATACATTCTTCATAGCTAGCTAACACGAGTTAATCGTTTTTAAAGCAGACTCACTTTGACACATTGTTGTCTCACCACCAGATCAACAGCCTGAAATTGGACAATACTGTGTAATATGTGTCATACCCACCAAGACAAGTTGGACCTCCTAGCTAGGAAGTCAGTGTGCAAACAGTTCATAACTTTTTCACAGATATGTAAACAGATATATGGTGCTTTTATTTGAATTGTGATGCAATCTGTGATGTCTTCCAATATCTAAAGTACCACCAGTAAATAACATGCCGTCTAAATTCTGTACAGGGGGCAAGTCATTTGAGATCACATTTGAAAGAAAACGTGGTATCTCTTGCTGGATCCTCCAGTGTCACTAAGGAATAAGATGTTCCTCCAATGTTTAGTTTCTTCACAGGGATCTTTGATAGTTAAGGGGTTATGTGGCAGTTAAATTATGCTGACCTGTAATTAGAACGCTGTTTAGTCCAGTCTACCATCCTGTATGTTTATTTGAATCATAATGAAATATAATGTGTATTGTGTTGTAATGTAGCCTAACATGTTGTAATGAACTGTTGTGCTTACAAGGCTTGTATAGTTGTGATGGCAATACAGTTGATTACATCTTTAAAGCTTTCAGACTGTTTTTTACATGGGTACAAAACGGTGGAGTGGGTGAGACAGCTGCTAGGGTCTTGACAGCTATCAATGCTGCAATAATTATCATAGAATAATAGGGATTAAGTTCTGTTAAATTGTGACATAACGAGTACATTGCATGTTCAGGAAGTGCAAAATATCCATTTTCCTAATACTGGAAAAACTAATTGGTGTGTTGCAAATTTGATGCTTTTATCACAAAGTGAATGATTTTATGCTATTCCACTGCACTAGTTGGGATATGTAGGTCATGTTGTTTTGGTATGTCTCTTCCCTGAAAATGCATGCGAAACAGCCATTTAACAGTTTTTTCTCCTGGGGGGACAGACCCCCCTACATGGGTGGATGTTCAACCCAAAGTTACACACTCAGGAACACTGCTTTGTATCAATTTACATTAATAACATGTATGTTATTATTCCATTATCTGTTTTATGACACCCAGAAACAAGAAAGCCTCTCCTCTTTGGTCCTAATTGGGATGTTTTGAGCAGGAGAATTGAGGCTTAAGTAAGTCTTGTCACCTAATATACACACCAGCTGTCACACATTGGTGCAAAAAAAGTCCCACCAGTCTTCAGTCTTCCAGTGAATAAATTAATTTCTAGTTACATATAGCTAATTCCTTAAATGTTTGATACCATTCCTCATTCCATGGTCAGGGTGTCCCCCCAGGGAGTGAAGGCAGCTCCTCAGGAGGCCCAGGGTGAGAAGGAGGACTGGACAACAGATCTACAAGATGAGATGTCCTGGAAAAATGACAAGAGCTTCAGAAGGAGATGTGTGGGCTGGATAAATGAAAAGATCAAGAAAAAACACCAGCAAAAAATAGAGAGGACCTACAAGAGAGAGAAGGAGGAGAGTGACCAGGTCTACATCAACGGTAAGTTTAAGTTTTTACAGTCGAAGCTAGAGACTTGATATAGAACAGGGTCAATATTCCTCTGCGTGATATAGAACAGGGTCAATATTCCTCTGTGTGATACAGAACAGCGTCAATATTCCTGTGTGATATAGAACAGATTCAATATTCCTGTGTGTGATATAGAACAGATTCAATATTCCTCTGTGTGTGTTCCGTCCTTTCTTGATCCAGTCGTTCTGAGCACAGTGGAGAAAGAGGCAGGGAGAGAGGGCAGTAGCCTGATGGTGAGAAGTAGTGAGATAGAGAGAGAATTATTTTATTTTTTTAAAGTAGTGTATGGATGAGAGACAGTCAGTAAGCTGTTTGTGAACCTTATTTTTAGTGAATTGTGTCTGTTTTTGTGTGTGTAACTGCTTTGATTGATGTTGTCCCCCAGGCTGAGTCTAAGTACACACTGCTCACCGTGTTGAGCCACCTAGGCTCCATTACAAACTCAGGTGAGACGCACAAAGAAGCACTTCACAGTCACGGGTAAGTTTAAAACATGATACAATCATTTAAACACATGTGATATGACAGACTTGCTGGTCAGTATGAATCCAATCAGCTATACTCTCAGGAATAATATGAATCAGTGCTCATATGGATGAGAATAAACCACATACAGGAGGTTGCCAGTATAGGCACCTGACAGACCGTTGGCTCTCCTTTCATGACCTGCAGGTTGTTGAGGCACATCTGCCTTTCAGTAGAGAGAGCAGACTGCTTTTGTGTTTTTGTACGAAAGAGAGGTACAGAAATGATACCATACTCACACATAGTCGTGCAAACCGCTTATAGACGGCAATACTGCTTAAAGGGATCAGAAGTGATCGCTGATCCTAAGTGTTAGATACTAGCTATTACACATTGTTCCCTGTACACACTCATATAAGTGTTCTCTGCCATTACAGTAACCACGCCCATGTTCAGCCTCATCAGTGCGAGGTCAAAGGGCCAACCAATCCAAAGGCATCGTTTCACCCGACCAGCCAGAGGAGGATGGGCCAGGGAGTTTTTCTTTGCCACTGTGCCCAGGAAAGTTTTTTCCGTGGCTTGCTTTTTGGGGGTCTAGGTCAATAAAATCTTTTTAATTGGTTCCTCTCTCCAGGAGTTGTTACTTGTCAGTGTCACCTTAGGCTTGCTATGAAATGATCACTCTCTCACTTGCACCAACCACAGGAAGCTGACAGACACACTGATGAGGGATTCTGTTGTGGCCAGTGGCATGTTGAGGGTTTTGAAGTTTCAGTTAACGAAAGTGAAATAAAATGATAACTTCTCATAGAAGGTTTAAAAGAGGAGCAACACTGGACATGTTGACTCAGATACAGAAGATCACTTCCTCACATGAGTTTGTTGTTGCCATGGCTTGCTCCTTGGGGTTTTTAAAAAAAAGAGATACCATTTAAATCTTTCAAACTCAATTCCTTATTCTATTAATGACTAAAAACAATGTTTTATGTGAGACGTTATGGCTTGTCAAAAGCCGCAAAAGACAGGAAATTCAAAATGCCCATAACTTCATCTATGCATGAACATGCATTTTCCAGCACACAGCTTTGATATCCGCTATAGTGCTGTATGTTGGTCTACTGTACTTCTAACAACATGATCACCACTGGGCAGGTTGCTTAGGATTCAAAACTTCACTCAAACAGCCTAATTCATATTTTTCAGAGTGATACACGCATTTTGAATTTTCTGTCTTTTGACAAGCCATAACTTCTCATTTAAAACATAGGTTTTGGTCATTAACCCTCTGAACCCCACAACCCGCCGGCAGGTTTGAAAGGCATGTTGTCTTTAAAAAATTGCCAAAATTACACCATTTATAATAGCCAGAAACTGTAAAAATATAAATTATCATTGGATTTTCAAATTTCCCAATGTCCTTGAACTAATCATGTGCGCCGAACTTTTCTGTCAGTAAAAATAACCGAATCTAAGCTTAAAATAGTGATATTTCATCAAAATCACTTTATTCTAGACGTCTCATTTACAATTTTGCCAAAAATAAAACGTTTGCACGATCCAGATCCTGTAAAAAAACAAAACAAATTCTGCGCCCCTCAGAATGAGGCCTTGGATGACTCGGCTGAGATCAACAGTGATGTCATAAAAATTCAGCGAATTTTCGACTAAACTGCAGGCTGGAGCAGAGAGAAGAGGATGGAAAGGACAGAGCGATATCCAGACCATCCACACCTGCCCCAAAGACTTAAATATATACACTCACTGGCCACTTTATTAAGTACACCTTGTTAGTACTGGGTTGGACCCCCTTTTGTAGCCCATCTGCTTCAAAGTTCGACGTGTTGTGCGTTCAGAGATGGTCATCTGCATACCTTGGTTGTCACAAGTGGTTATTTGAGTTACTGTTGCCTTTCTATCATCTCGAACCAGTCTGGCCATTCTCCTTTGACCTCTGGCATCAACAAAGCATTTTTGCCCAGAGAACTGCTGCTCACTGGATATTTTCTCTTTTTCTGACCATTCTCTGTAAAACCTAGAGATGGTTGTGCGTGAAAATCCCAGTAGATCAGCAGTTTCTGAAATACTCAGACCAGCCCGTCTGGCACCAACAACCATGCCACATTCAAAGTCACTTAAATCACATTTCTTCCCCATTCTGATGCTCGGTTTGAACTTCAGCAGGTCGTCGTGACCATGTCTACATGCCTAAATGCATGGAGTTGCTGCCATGTGATTGGCTGATGACATATTTGCGTTACCGAGCAGTTGAACAGGTACAGGTGTACCTAATAAAGTGGCCGGTGAGTGTATATTACAAGTGTATATGTAGGATCAAAGTAAAGTGGCAAAGACACAAATCAGTGAGCCTCCTGTGGTCCTGCATATCAGAGGGGAGGAGAGGGAAAGAGAGAGATGGAGACATAACAAGAAGGCACTTCTTTGATTCTAGAAGTGTTCTCCCGTGCTCCACGATGCAGACACACTGACTTTAAGATAAAATTCACCGCTGGCCAGATTTAACGTCTCCCAGACAGCTGTCCTGGAAAGTTCATTTAGCACGGTTATCTCCGTTCCTCTCCTATGTTTTGAACAAACAAAAGTGAATTTGTTCAAGTAGGCTCAGGCTGTCCGTCTGGGTAATGTTCATAAGTTTACAATATCGTGAAATATTAATTCCAGGCAGCAAAGAAATGGCCTTCAACACATGTTGCTGTCCCCTGTCCACTTTTGTGAATAGATACATTCATACTGCCGCAACACGGTTATCGATATCTCTGTAGGATTTATAATTTAAAAGTCGAAGGAAGCACGATAAGCAAGCTGATTATATTAGCCTTTTTAAATTGGCTAGCGTTTGCCAAGTTGGTGTTATGCATTTGAGAGGGTTCGGTTCGTCACGAAAGCTAGCCACTATTCTCTAGCTATGGGGTTAACAGCAACTATACAGCAGGCATGTAACAATGATGGGGGCATTAAACTGTTTGAATTAACATGAAATAAGAACTTATACCGTAATTTATCAAAATAAGGAATATAAGACTTTCACTCTCAACAGAAGAACAGAACTAACAAACAAGCCAGCTTTGCAGGAACATTGGTGAGCCCCTCCTAATTGAAGAGTGGGAAATTAGCTAAACAAAAGTTGACTTTATAGCACCAGGGGATCAGAACTTCTTTTCTCTGAGTCATATAAGCACGATCTTCAGCGAAAGAGGAAACAAAACATTTGCAGATGAGAGCTCAGAGCCAGGTGTGACACTTGAGGGGAGGGAGAAGTTCAAAATAGAAACATTTGACGTGGTCATTGATAAGCTAGTGGCATGTCTTGAACATCGCTTGGACACTTACCAGTCTCTTTGGAGTTGTGTTTGTCAGATCAGGTGTCTAACAGTGATACAGTCATAGTGGAAAAGGTAAATGCACTCTCTGCTGCATATCCATCAGACCTGGACATAAACTGTGCCAACAAACTCATCCAATTCAAGTCTTTCATGTCTAACTCTGAGGGTGAGAAGTGCCCAACTAAATTGCTTGAGACGTTGCAGACACTTAATCTGCAGTCAGTGTTCCCCAATGTTTTGGGGGGTCAGGGGCCTCATGTGCCATGGGGACGCACGGGACCATGATCCGGCCCTGACACCGGGAGATGGACTGTGTTTCACATTGCTGTGGATTGTTCTATTTCTCTCTACTGTTGTGTCTGACAAATATTACAGAGGTGACCATATTGTCCAGAGAATTATATTATTATATATGTCCTTCCTGACAGTGTCTGTGATCTGTGATCTGTTGCCTACACAGATGGGTAGATGCTTAATGAGATTCTTGGGAGGACCATACCTTCAACCCATAACACTAACCCTTTACCATTTTAAATCTCAACTTCTATGGGTTGAGGCCATCCCAAGGATCCCATTTAGCATTGACTTACATAGCTGTGGCCTGAGAGAATAATCTAATTTGAACAAGTCACCATATTGATTCCTGATGATGCTCAGTTGCAACCTAAACTGCATGTGTAACAGGGGAGGCTAGAGGAGGTAGAAATCGGAGGACGGGCCCATTGTAATGCGTGGAAGAGAATGAGTAATGGTATCAAGCACGTGATAAAATGCTCGGGCCTATAGCTCATTCAGGGCTAACCTGCAGAGGGGCATCAAAAAGGCCAAGCACAACCACAAGCTGAGGATCGAGGATCACTTCAAGAACAACTCTGACCCCCGACGCATGTCGCAAGGCATCCAGGCCATCACTGACTACAAACCCACTAACACCTCACCCCTCTCAGTCGACGCCTCCCTGCCTGATGACATATTCAACCTGTCCCTAGCCCAAGCAGCTGTCCCCGCGTGCTTCAAAACCACCTCCATCGTGCCGGTGCCAAAACACTCCACTGCAACGAGCTTAAATGACTTCCGCCCAGTTGCACTCACGCCCATCATCATGAAGTGCTTCGAGAGGCTGGTCTTAGCTCAACTCAAGACCTGTTTACCACCCACTGGACCCCTTCCAATTCGCCTACCGGCAGAACAGGAGTACAGAGTATGCCATCTCAACGGCACTTCACTCCGCCCTGTCCCACCTCGACAATACCAACTCTTATGTGAGAATGCTGTTCATTGACTTCAGTTCAGCATTCAACACCATCATCCCCTCCAAACTGATCTCCAAACTCAGTCAACTGGGCATCAACTCCTCCCTCTGCAACTGGATTCTGGACTTCCTAACCAACAGGCCGCAGTCTGTTAGGCTACACAACCACACCTCCTCAACCCTCACCCTGAACACCGGCGTTCTACAAGGCTGTGTGCTGAGCCCCCTCCTTTACTCCCTCTTCACCTACGACTGCACACCTGTACATGGCTCAAACACCATTGTTAAGTTTGCAGACGACACAACGGTGATTGGTCTCATCAGCAACAACGATGAGTCAGCCTACAGGGAGGAGGTCCAGCACCTAACAGTGTGGTGCAACGACAACAACCTGGCTCTCAACACCAGGAAGACCAAAGAGCTCATTGTGGACTTGAGGAAGTCAAAAGCTGGCACACACACCCCCATCCTCACCAACGGGACTGAGGTGGAGCGAGTCACCAGCTTCAAGTTTCGGGGTGTCCACATCTCTCCTGGACCCTCAACACCTCTACCCTGATCAAGAAGGCTCACCAGCGTCTCTTCTTCCTGAGGAGACTAAAGAAGGTCCACCTGTCTCCTCAGATCCTGGTGAACTTCTACCGCTGCACCATCGAGAGCATCCTCACCAACTGTGTCACAGTATGGTATGGCAACTGCTCGGCATCTGACCGGAAAGCACTGCAGAGGGTGCCCAACGCATCACCGGTTCCTCACTCCCCTCCATTGAGGCTGTCCATGGCAAACGATGCTTGCGTAAGGCACGCAGCATCGTCAAGGACATTTCTCACCCCAACCATAGACTGTTCACCCCACTCCCCTCAGGGAGGCGCTACAGGTCTCGACGCACCCGAACCAGCAGGTTCAGAGGTAGCTTCTTCCCTGCGGCTGTCACCCTACTGAAGTCGAACTCTGCACCTAGGTGACAACCTACCAACCCCTGCACCCCCCCCACCCCCACCCCCCCACCCCCCGGACAATTTCACTACTCTTACAGTATTCCTATAAACTGTACATACTGTATCCACACTTGTAGAAACTGCTCTTACTCCATACCACTGCTCTTCTGTCTATACTGTTCATAATCTGTCTATACTGTTCATAATGCACATATCCCTATATTTTCTTTAATACTACTGTTAATACACTGCACATATCTGTACATACTGTACATACCTGTTTATACTGTTCATACAGCATTCCATATTTATATTTATTCTGCTATTTACCCTAATGTTACTGTTAATACATATATACTGCTAGACTGCATTGCCTATACAGCTCATATGCTGCTACACTGTTCATACTGCAACCTATTTATTCTGCTTATAATGCTACTGCTAATTCATATACTGCTTACACTGCACTACTTATACTATACTGCACTACTTACTGCTCATATACTGCACTACCTGTATATACTGTTCATTGCACTTTCTGCTTTTTTGCACTTCTGGTTAGACGCTAACTGCATTTGGTTGTCTCTGTACTTGTACTCTGCACAATGACAATCAAGTTGAATCTAATCTAATCTAATCTAATCTGCATGAAAACAAACCGCAAAGAACTCAAAGACAAAGCAGTCAGGACACACAAATTCAAATGAATGACATTTAATGACATTTATTTTACATCAATAATGAAAAGGAAGGCTCTCTGCTTCCCCCTGCTGGTCATCCACCATGGCATTGTTTTTTTTACCATTCTTTATGTGCGTCTTAAATAATTGTACCCATTCTTTTTTGCTTTTCCTCCTTTTTAGCCGCCTTTTTCATTGATTTTTCTCTCTGGACCTCCTTGTAGTCATCCTCTATCTAACCGTGGTTTAGACTTGGCTCATCCCTTGTTGTTCACGGGCTGGTCAGACGATTCGTCCCATCTGCGGAGTCAGCACCCTGTTAGAGATAAGATACCTACTCTGGTATGTCCTCCCTAGCCTGGTACTTTTCCACTATAGCTCTTTGTGTAAATGTGTGTTGCAACATCTTGATGACCTGGCTTAACCTCTCCATGTATTAATCCAACGTACTATGGGACTAATGCTTGATTCATCTCTCATTTATCAACAGGCCATCACATTAGTAAATTTAGTACACTGCAGTAATGTATTTTATCTAACAGGACATTTTTTGCACCAATGTGTGACAGCTGATGTGTATATTAGGTGACAAGACTTACTTAAGCCTCTCAATTCTCCTGCTCAAAACATCCCAATTAGGACAGAAGAGGAGAGGCTTTCTTGTAGTTTCAGGGAGGAGATTTCTCATCCAGCTGTCATAAAACAAACAAAGGAATAAGAACATACATGTTATTAATGTAAATAGATACAAAGCAGTGTTCCCGAGTGTGTAACTTTGGGTTGAACATCCACCCATGTTGGGGGGTCTGTCCCCCCAGGTGATTTTTTTTTTGCAAAAAAACTTAAATGGCTGTTTTGCATGCATTTTAAAGGGGAAGAGACATACCAAAACAACATGACCTACATATCCCAACCAGTGCAGTGGAATAGCATAAAATCATTCACTTTGTGATAAAAGCACCAAATTTGCAACGCACCAATTTGTTTTCCCAGTATTAGGAAAATGGATATTTTGCACTTCCTGAACATGCA
Organism: Argentina silus; assembly: GCF_951799395.1. Lineage (NCBI taxonomy): Eukaryota > Metazoa > Chordata > Actinopteri > Argentiniformes > Argentinidae > Argentina > Argentina silus. Next base: position 9,529,616 of record NC_139653.1, on the reverse strand, counting down.
ATGTACTCGTTATGTCACAATTTAACAGAACTTAATCCCTATTATTCTATAATAATTATTGCTGTCTCACCCACCCCACCGTTTTGTACCCATGTAAAAAACAGTCTTAAAGCTTTAAAGATGAATCAACTGTATTGCCATCACAACTATACAAGCCTTGTAAGCACAACAGTTCATTACAACATGTTAGGCTACATTACAACACAATACACATTATATTTCATTATGATTCAAATAAACTTACAGGATGGTAGACTGGACAGAACAGCGTTCTAATTACAGGTCAGCATAATGGAACTGCCACATAACATAATATTTTGACCTTGATGCATGTGCTAATGCCAACATCTTGCTGCAAGTAACTGCACAGCTGAAAATGGCTCTATTGGGAAACAATGTTACTGAATATTTAATGGATCTCAACCTTTTTCCAGGCATAAACTAGCGTTGGAGAGGATCAGGTATGCATGACAACTCTAAAGCAGCATCACCACAAATGCAAGACTCACTGTGATAAGGTCAAATGCCACACCAAGAGTGTTCCCATCAGAAAACGGGTAAATGCTTTGTCATGTTTCTTTTGTGTGTTTTTTTGCATTTAAGTTGCAATTAAGTTAGATTGATGATAACTGTTTATATTGTTCTGTTACGTCCCACATTTGTGTGCGTGTGGTGTCGTTTGTCTGTTTGTTTTCCCCTCTGTCTCTCTCCCAGGTATTGGTTCATCCCCCTGTCAATCATCATTTCGTCCGTCACTCCCCCTGTTGCCCTTCGACCAATGGGTTCACCTAGCGGCCTCCATCAACCAATTAGACCATCGTCCGTCTCCGTTTAAAACTCCCGCGCACTCTTCAGAAAGGGAGGGGGGTGGTAGCATCGGTTAGCGTTTTTTCTGTCATTTTGTATCATAGCTGCCACACCTGTAGTAGCCCCAGGGGAGGGCGAGTTAGGCAGGTAAGACGCCCATTGGCTTACACCTCCATCACGCAAGTTTGGTTTTGGTATATTCATTAGGTTAGTTTCCCCAGGCGGGCGTATTTTGGGTCTAGGATAGGCGGGCAAGACTTAGTTAGATAGCAGACTTTTCGTAGTTAGAACAGATAGGATTAGAATATTAGTTTTGGGGTTATTTTTGTTTTCATTTATTTGGCGCCATCTGATGCCCTCCCCTTAGTTCCCTCTCTATGTTTCCCCCGTGTTGTCTGGTTGTTTGTTGGATGTATTACTAATAAATCTGTCCTGTTTGCATATTACTCAGTCGTTGTGTGTGTTGCACTACCACCGCACCAGCAGTTCTCAGCAGCATATACAGATTTATGTTTTATTTATGTTACTTTATGTTTCGTTTCTCCCCCCTTTTATATCCCTAGATGTAGTATCTGGGGGGGGGGGGTTCGTAACAGTTTCATAATTCAGTGAGTAATAATATGTGCTGATATATATAATAATATGTGCTGATATATATATATATATATATATATATATATATATGACCTTAGACAGCATGGACATAGGCTAATTTGGAGAAAAAAAACAAAGCATTAGGCAGACATGAGAAGCGCTGCCAGGGTATGTCAAAACATAGGCTAAATACTAAATATTTGGGGGGGGGGGGGGGGGCGCGGACACTCTCCCGGGGGGGCGCGAGTAGGCTACAGGATGGGAGGGGGAAAAAAACAAAAAACACGAAAAATCACGGACTCACTGGCTATTAGTAGACCTACAAAGGAGATGCAACAGATTCCCCCCATGTCGAAATGCAAGTTGTTGGACTATTATAACACACAAACAAATCAACCACACTGTTTCATTTCAAATCTACCAATACAGGGGGTAGTATTTTGAGCCTGTGACGCAACGTCACGTAAGTGCTACTATATAAGCGTCCGCACACGCGTCGTAGCTCCATTCACTCTAGTCTAGTCTCTTGCCAATTCACTTGTACCCGCTCTCGCTAGTCTCTGTTATCAATCTCGATATCGATTTATTTAGGCCTATACTTCAAAACCCAAACAGTCTTTTTAAAGACTAACCCCACAAACAGTCTTTTTAAAGATTATCCCCATCTCAGCCCTAGCCAGTATTTTTTTTAACTGCTAGGCGTGCACTTAGCTAACTAGCTAGCAATTATTATTCTTTTTTTTCAGGGCACGAACAGCTGCTTCTGCACACTGAAGTTCGCTGGCTCTCCAGGGGGCGGGTGTTACAGCGGTAGTATGAGCTGCGAGAGGAGGTGAAGTGGTTTTTGACAGAAATCAAATCAGATCTGGATGACACTATGTGGCTTGCGTCTCTGTCCTATTTGGTCGATATATTTGACCGCTTGAATGGCCTCAACCTGTCTTTGTAAGGCCGCGAAACTCATATTTTTCTCTTCGCAGACAGAGTGGACGCCTTCACACAAAAACTTGACCTCTGGCATGGCCGCATCAGTCGAGGGAACTGCGACATGTTCCCCAGCCTTGCAGACTTTATCACTGATGCAGGCACGTCACACGATTTCTCCTGTCGATTTCAATCAGCGTCTGAGTACCTGTCAGCAATGAGAAAACAATTTGCGACGTACTTTAAAGAGGATTATCGCTCTTTTGCGTGGGTTCGAGATCCATTTGTGTGCACAGCAAACGAGCTGTCAATTAATATGCAGGAACAACTTATTGAGCTGAAGAGTGACAGTAGGCTGAAGCAACTCTTTACCTCCTGCCCTCTTTCGTCATTCTGGGCAGCATTGATGCAGGAATACCCTCAACTCTGTGACGTCACCTTGAAGATTCTCATATATTTGTGCAGACATATTTGTGTGAGGCAGGATTCTCAAAAATTACTGCACTCAAAACAAAATACCGCAATCGTGCACAAATCGAGGATGATTTGAGGCTATGTTTATCAGACATTGCGCCAAGAATTGAGGATCTTTGCAAGGCAAAGCAGGCTCAGGTCTCACATTAACATCGCCTACCTGCAAGCTTCTGTAAAAAATGCAGATGATATGCCTACTAATAGGCCTAGTAATAATAACAATAATAAAGCATAAATTCATATCAGAGGTCTGGTGCCAATTCCCAATTATAGCAATAGCCTAGTAATGATAATAGGCCTACTGATGATGATAATGATAATAATAATAATAATAACAACAACAATAAAGCATGTAACCTCATATAATTATATAGCAATAGCCTAGTAATGATAATAGGCCTACCACTACTCATAATAATAATAATAATAATAATGCCTGCAAGCTCACATTAGAAGTCTGGTGCTACTGCCAATTATAACAATAGCCTAGTAATGATAATAGGCCTACCTACCGCTACTGATGATGATAATAATAATAATAGTGTGGGCCTAACAATAATAGCCTAGCCTAGGGCTATCTATCTATCTATCTATCTATCTATCTATCTATCTATCTATCTATCTATGCAAGGTGGTGTAGTGGGGGTGGCGCCGGGAGAAGAGGGGGCCCCAACTGCAATGAACCAGCTTTGGGGGGGCCCAGCTTGCAAAAGGTTGAGAACCCCTGATTTAACCCATCTCATTCTCCAGAAACATTGTTTACTTTACTGACGGCCCTTGTGGTTTGTGTGTGTGTATAGTTAACAGTAGTTTTTAGTGCATGCATTTGTTTTTCAGAGAGTAGATATCTGTTCACATGTACATTTGTTAGAGACGACAAGGCACCAAAAAAGAAGACGCTCATTTCAGAGTCGCCAGGTATCAACAACACATTTCTCCCTGTACTTGGTCATCTTTCTGCCCACGGGAAAGAAACTTGGTTCTGCTCAAAGCACTTACAGGCTCCAGAAAACATGTTTTGAGTCCTTAAAGCGAGGTTATAGAGTCCACAAAATGCTGAAGGCATTTCCAGTAGTGAGATTTAGTTTATTTTAATGTTGGTGACATGCACGTTCTCGTAATATTGGCCGGCTTTTTGGTCATCACTCTAACTAAAAGGTAACTCTATTGAGAAGTTAAGGGACACTTTTAACACTGTCTTTATTTAGGGTCTTCGAAGACAAAGAGGAGGAAGTGGACCCACGAGGAGATCCAGGCAGTGGAATGGAAGCTCATGAGCTATATAATGTCTGGGAGGGTTCTGGGAAAAGCATAGTGTGATGCTTGAGAGAAATTGGGAAGCAATTAAATTCTATGTGAAGAATCGCATATCAGCTTACCAGCGTGGAAGTAAGAAAAAGTAATAAGAGAATCTGAGATCCTGGCTGGCTGGCAGGACAGACAAGGCTGGACGGCTGGACAGACATGGCTGGCTGGCTCTAAGTTAAATAAAAGCACTACAAGACCTTGTAGGTCAAACCTGTTTCAATTGTCAGACCTGTTTTCTTTTTCTTAAGTTGACTGCAGCCTGTGAGAAGCATGGAGGTTAGTGCGTGTTTGGGTCCAGTTCACTTTAGGGATCAGTAATGTGCTCTTGTCGTAGCTTGCATATTCGTTTACCAGCTTGTAAAGTAGGAAAAAGTAAGAGAATCTGAGATCTGCTGCCATTCCCCCCCCCCCACCAGAATGGCTTAACCAAATACTTGTACCTTTTTTTTTAAATTACGTTTTTTGATGGATGTTACATGTCCTCAATGTTTGTGTTAATTACACATAAATTGGTTATTATACATGCAGACATACAGTACATACATACATGGCATCAGCTTGGTTTATTAAAGACATGAATGTTATAAATGTCAAAATGTGCAAAGTTTGTTCATTGAATAGCCTCAAACATGCCCAGCACATTGCAAAGTGAAGCAATTTATTAAGAGGAAAGACTCAAAGCTTTTTCCAAGTCTATTTTGCCATATGTAACAAATACAGGTACATTGGAATTCTTGGTCCTGCTCCTCTCCACAGTTTCTTATTGGCTCCTAGGTTACTAACAGTAGTTTAAGTCAAATTCTTATAGACAACATAGTAATAGATATGGCATAACATTAAAGGTCCTAATGAGGTTGGTTGACCTGACAAAGTTCCCACTAGTATGTAAAATGTCAGGTTTGGTTAATGCTATTAATTCTTGATATTGCAAGTCATTTATGAAATAACACTGATAAAAGCAACTTGTATCAGTTTAACTCTTATATGTAGGCCATTTAGAAAGTGGGGTCCCTGAATGGCACCCTCCTATCATGTGTCCCCATCACATAGCAAGAACCTGTGTGTATATGTATGTGTCCACAAAACACACCCTGTTGCTCACAAATCTGAGATGGAGTGTCTAGGGTGAAGATGTTTCTATGTATCTCTCCTTTTCCTCCAGGCTTTTGGTGCTTGTTTCACTTGTTGACCGTCCTGACTCAGAACCTCACTCTGGCCCAACCTGTCCCACGCACACCTCTCATCCCTCGGCCTCCTGGGGCTATGGTAAGACATGGCTATGGTTATCACTGTACGTTGGTCTGGACCTTGATGCCCTGATTTTGGAAAACATTCAATCTGAACTGGGCCGAAGTTCAGCCTGAAGTGGACTCTCAGATCATAGATGACATTCTGTCTGATGTGGACTCTCCCATTGTCGAAGATGTAAAAGCTGTCCTTGAGACTTTTGACTATGTTGGGCCCGAATTGGAGGCTCTGGTTGTAGCCGACATGCAGCCAGTCCTGAATGTTCCAATTATGGATGATGTATTGTCCATAGGGGACTCTCCAATTGTAGACAGCATCCAGCCTGACCTCAACCCTACAATTGTGAATAACAATCTAGCCTGCCCTGCCTGTGGACAACATCAGTGCTGACCCATATGCTCCATTTGTCTGGCCCAGGCCAGATAGTCTTATTAATGGTACCATCCCAGAGTTTTCCACAATGGTTGAAGTCCCCTGTGTGGCTGGCGTCAAGCTCTTCCAGTCCCAGACCATCAGGGATCCACAGGCGTGCAATCAGTGGCTCTCTCCGCCTATGATAAACCCCTAACCTATGGATGACATGAGACCTCCACCCATGGCCACTGCTCCTGTCAAGGACAATATGTCCCTCTCAGCCACACTTCCCAAATCATTTAAAAATGTTAAGTCACAGAATCGATCTGGTAGTAATCAATGTCATATCGTAATTAATTGGTTATTTATTTCAGACCTATCCTCCACCACCTCTCATCACCCAAATAGCGCCCCAGAGTAACTTTTACTCCAGGAGAAAAGGTGGTTTGTCTGGGTGTGCTGTGAGAATATGTGATTCAAATAGCTGTGGCATATTAATTACTATACCTTTAAACTAGCGAATGCTAATGTTAAATACTAAGTAATGTAGAAAGGGCTTCACTGAGTAGAGAAGCTTGAGATTGATTCTCCTTGTCACAGATGTTCAGAGTAGATACATTGATTATCTAATGAAAAACCACCCTGCAATATCGACCATAAGTCCCCAGCAAACCAGTAGCTGAGCTCCTTGCTGTAAAGCAGAAGAGCAGTGGAGAGGGCTGGTTCAGCTGGCTGTCATATCGGAGACCGAAAGAGGCCTACCTACCTGATAATTCCAACAAACCTGTAAGAAAACAGTGCCTCATATTCTGAGAAACTCACTCTTTCAAACTTTACCTGTATATATATTATAAAGTATCACTTATATATATATTAGACTGAATGCAACTGTCTTGTAGCATGGGGACAGAATATAACAAAGTGATAGCAACTTACAGGGGAGTCAGGGACTCCAAACACACTTATTCCATCAATAGTAATACCAGAACAAGTAATACTGAAATATTGAAGAGCATATTGAAATGACCAATAACTCTCAAACCAATATAGGTTGCTATGCTATATCAAGAGATGTTTATATTTCTAAAATAAGAGACCACATAACTGTCATGTGAATGTTTGATTGCAGCTCCTCTTTTCTTCTTCCTCAGATGGTCTTCGATGCGTTTCAGGGATGGGTGAAGGAATGTGCGTCTCAGCAGTAATGTTTACACTTGTGTGACAGGTCTTCATAGGAGAAGATATGTCAACCGGTTGTAGCCAGATGGGACCAGCAATGTGCCTGTGACATCATAGCCACAGGTGACATGCATGTTTAGACCCCTGGCACCAATGCATGTGCCTCTCTCTGGAGGTGAAGGAAAGTGTCTTTTCTGACAATAGGTGTTGCCTGGAGTGCAAAGTAGTCTTCAGCACCTAAAAACCTTACTCAATGGTAGAGGTCAGGCATTTAGCATTGCTATTTCAGTAGGTCCCTTTCAAACAATACACAGATACTACAAATACTTGACAGGTTATTGAAAATAGATCTCCAGCACAAATGAGTAATCAGCATGGATAACGGAGAAGGAGCGATGGTAAATATTATTATCATTTATTTTTCTGTGCAGCCTCTGGGCCATGAGGGAACCAGGTTCCTAGGAAGAACTATGGTCCTGGAACACGACCCTTTTAAAGGTTTATGCCGGATAATACAGACTGGGCGTATATAGGCTGTATATAGGTTGCTTTATAAATGTGTTAAACACAAAAATGTAAAAAAACAAAACAAACAAAAAAAACAATAATAATAAATTGCAAAAGAAATCAAGCTTACCTGTCTCTCTCCCACAGTATGTTACATATGTTACATTACAAGTAAAGTCAACATCGCTACTTGTTTTTTTTAAATTCAACTGCTTGTGTAACTGACTGCAAGTTTGGTAATCACATTGTGCTACTCACTTCAAAGTTAACCATAACTAATTACCTGCCCTGGGTGTTTACAGTTGCTAAAATTCTGAATGTCCTACAGGAATGTAAACTTGTTAGTCATGGAAAGGCTGAAAACAATATGTGAGCAGGGAAAACAGAGCTGTTAGGGGGTATGGAGGCATGCCCTCCCGGAAATATATGTATTTTTAGCTTTTAAATGCTAATTTCTGGTGACTTTTAGAATGAAGGTATAGAAAGTTCTTATCATAGAATGAAGGCAAATTAGCTGCAAAACTAAAGAGGACTTTGCAGAGGGGCAATTACTAGTGATGGCAGTGCTACACTGAAGCTTCAATACACGTGTCAATTCCATAGAACCACTGCTTCAAAGCTTGCTTTGGTGCGAAAAAAGTCACGTGACATGACGTCAGAAGCAGCAACTGCTTCATTGCCTGAAGGAATCACCTGACTGGTTCGCGGTCCAGTACATGAATCCGGCAAAACTACCGGAAGTTAACAGACGCCATTACTGGGGTGTTGCTGGGTAGCGTTGCCAGCCAGCTGTGGGATCAGAGTTCCGTACAGCCCGCGATTTTCGACTGTCAGTCTCACTTCTTCTAGTTCGCTAGCTAACTTTCCGCTAATTTGATTGTACAATGTCGAGTGGGAAAACCTGTACCGTTATTAAATGTGCCAATAGCATCGTTAAAATTGCCAGTTGGAAGAAGAAGGAAAGCGAGATACACAAAGAACTCCAAGTCGACTGCCCCTGTCTGGTACTATACAGTTTGCACCGATTTCCTGGGCGAGCAGAGGATCAGGACGTTCGCCAGAAGTGGGTGAAAAATATCAACAGACAGGGATGGGGTCCTAATCACAACGGCAGGGTGAGTTTTGGCTAGTATTAAATCTCATTTCCTCTCCAAATTGCGACAATGTCAATGTGGCTAACCTACCTAGCTAGCTGGTGAACGTCAGCTTGCTAGCTAGCTAACGTTACCTTGGCGCAGATAAATTGGTTGTTGCAAAGCTATGTCATGTCAGTGACACAAAACACTAGACTAACGTTAGCTATATAATGTTACTAGTGTAATATATTGGACAGTATTGTTGTAGATAGTAGCCTATTGTTGTTGACATGTGTACTGCTGTATTCAGTATACTTTTTACTTTACTGTCCAAACTAGTCATGCTTGCTTATTATTTTTACTTGTCATGTTTATGTTTAAGGTGTATGGCATGTATGTGTGTGTTTCTATGTGTGTCTGGTAAGCTACTGAGACCTGGAATTTCCCCATGGGGATCAATAAAGTATCTATCTATCTATTATTTACCATTCAAGGTCTGTGGAATACACTTCCCTGATGGCAGACCAACTAAAGAGCACCCACACCCAGTATTGCACATGGGATATGAACATCATACTGTAAGTTGATTTCTTTACCATATTCCTATCTGAGGGCAAGGAACGTGAGATGGGGGTAGTGTAGCTAGCGATCTTGCAGGGAAGAGGGTGCTAATTGGTGGGATTACCAGGCGGTTACCCAGCTATCCTGGTAAGAACTATTGCCTCCTGCCTTTTATCCTTGTTTTCATTTTCTCTGTGATAGCGTTTTGCAAAATAGATTCTAATTCAAATTATTTTCTAATCATGACACTACCTCTCTGTGTCTAACCATTTCCAACATATAATACTGTTTGAAAATGTAAGCACATTTTTCTTTGTTTTTCTGTCTTTCCACAGGGGATTGTGTCATCTGTTTGAGCCCCTGATGTAGAAGTCGATGTCAATAATCTGGAAAACATTCCTCTACAGAAGTGTGACGTTGGCGTCCAGTGGCCAGATATCACAGAGCACAACTACTGTTCGTGAAAGTCAACGAAAGACAAATGCAACACAAACAGATCCTGCACCATCAGTCTCAGCCTATGACGTGGATGACAAAGACAGTAGGTTTTTCACAGGCATACATATCGCCAGTTTTTGGCAGCTTTTGTGCACCCTCACAGCTTTTCTACCGCAGCCAAGGACCATTAAGTTGGCAGTGCATAACCAATTGTTACTTGTTCTGATGAGGCTCCGTCTTGCTTTGATGTTCACAGACCTAGGAATGCGGTTTGGAATAAGCAGGAGCACAGCCTGTGAGATCTTTGCGGTCTGGAGACCAATACTTGCAAGGTTTATGAGCCAATCCCAGCTGACATCATTGGGCGAGAGGCGGGGTACACCCTGGACAGGTCACAAAAATAACAGCACAGCAATAAAAGAGAATTACAATTAAAACACTGCAAATAAAATCATTCAATAAAAGCATGCATTATAAAATCCCCAATAAAAATATTCACCTTGTGACACATTCCTTAACAGAAATTATGTGTAACATGTAAGGTTTATTGAACAAATTATTTTTCAAATGCATTTTTTGCATAACACAACAGAGAAACTTACTTTTAGTTTCAGTGGGAACAGTGTTGTTGGTCTCCCTTTTTAGCCAGCGCATCAAAGTCTGGAGTTAGTTTTGTTGTTGCGATTCTCAGGATGGATCTGAGGTGTTGGTCTGTTAACTTGGATCTGTGGCTGGTTTTGTTGATGTTCATGACGCTGAACGTCTGTTCACACACGTAGGTCGAGCCGAACAACGCCAGCATCTTCTGTGCCGTCCTCCGGAGGTTTGGAAACGCGGCTTCATTAAGTGAAGCATAAAAATCATTCAGCTTAAGAGAGGTGAACTTCTCTTTTAAGACGGGGTCAGACTGCAGATCGATTAGTTCCAGCTGCAGCTCCTCTGGTGCTGTTTCAGGGTCTTGTGACAATGAACAGGCCACCAACTGAAGCAACTTGTCAATTTTCTCAAAATCTGAAAACCGACGGCAGAATTCTCCGAGCAGCGCATCCAGTGACTCGCTGTATTTCTTCACTTTTGCGCCGGCCTCTTTCAGCGTGGCTAGTGTGGGAAAATGAGTGAATGACTTATTTGAAATTTGCCTGGAGAATAAAGCCAGTTTGGAATTGAAGGCTTTCACGTTTGTGTACATGTCGTGCACAAACTGATCCTTCCCCTGTAGCTTCACGTTCAGCTCATTCATATGTGAAAATATGTCCACAGCAAACGCAAAGTCACAAAGCCAGTTCTTGTTGCTCAGCTCAGGAAACTCGTCGGCCTTCCCCAGTAGCTCCAGAAATGCACCGATCTCCTCTTTGAGCTCCCACACTCGTTGAAAGACTGCCCAAACTTAACCAGCGGACACGGGAGTGATAAAGTAGGTCCTGGTGGTCCGCATCAGTATCCTCTAGGAACGTAATGAACTGACGGTGCTGAAGTCCCCTTGCTCGTATAAAGTTGACAAGTTTTACAACAGGATTCACAACATGATTCAGCTGTAATACTGATTTACATAGAGATTCCTGGTGGATGATGCAGTGAAGGAAAATAACATCCTGGTCAGGATTTTCATCTTTCACTTTATTCTGGATTCTCCTCAGCAGGCCAACATTTTTCCCCGTTAAATTTGGAGATCCATCTGTGGTGACATTGATGTGCTTACTCCAAGGGATCTTCATATTTTCGATGACAGCAGACACCCGGTCGTACAAGTCCTCTCCCCGTGTCTTTCCTTTCAGAGACTCCATTGTCAAAAACTCCTCCGTTATTTCAAAGGTATCGTTAATCCCTCGGATAAAAATGAGGAGCTGAGTAGTGTCTTTTACATCGTTGCTTTCATCCAGTGCTAATGAATATAACGTGAACGACTCTGCCTTTTTATTTAAGTCGCTGGTTATAGCTTCATCTATCAGTTCCACACGGCGAGTCACTGTCCTGCGTGATAAGCTGAGTTTTTCAAATTTGTCTTTACTTTCAGGACACAAGACACCTGCTGTCTCCACCATACATTCTTTTAAAAACTCGCCCTCAGATAGAGGCTTGCTGGCTTTTGCTAATTTGAATGAAAGCATAAAACCTGCCTTGGTACTTGACTCATGAATGGCAGCTTGACGATGAAAAAAATGTTGTTGAGTCTGTAAATTAGCTGCCAACCTCTGCGCAGTAGCCTCCCGTTCTTTCGTTGACTGCTTGCTAGCATAGTTAGCGTGCTTTGTGGTAAAGTGCCGGCTGATATTATATTCTTTAAAAACCGCGACAGTCTCTTGGCATATCAGGCATACAGCAGTTGATTGGTATTCGGCGAAAAAATATTTCGTTGTCCACTCTTTATTAAATACTCGACATTCTGTGTCCACTTTCCTTTTCTTAGCTCCGCTCATCTTTACAGAAGGGCTGAGGGGTGAAAGAGTAAAGTGCAAACGTGGAGTAATACGCCTCACCTCAACAAAGGTCACTGTATCTAGAGTGCGCCACCTAGTGGGAAAACGTGAGAATTGCAGGGGAAATAAAACATTAACAAGGTTTATGAATATAACTTCAAGTTCGGTGGGCTGGATTAAAAAGACAAACGGGCCGGATGTGGCCCGCGGGCCGTAGTTTGCCCATGCCTGGCCTAGACACACATACAGAGACAGTCTCCTACAGTTCTTTTTTAATCTTAGAGGCACATTGCTCTGAAAATCATATTTCATTTCATTTTCATTTACCAATATAGTTTTTTGTTGCGGCCTTATTTAACAAGAGGCAGTTTCATATAATGACATACAGTATGTACTATGTACAAATTCTTACTAAAACATGCTTTGACCTGTGATTTGACTTGAGTTTGATGTATGTTTCAGTTGACCTTTAAAGTCAAGAGCTACTTCACTTGAGTCCACGCACTGTCATTACTCCATGCGCTATTGCTGGTAGCTATTGCTGGTAGCAGATGCTCAAAGTAAACCTTCTTCAGGTGGGAGATGTGTTCTTCAGTCCACTCTTGGTTGTATGGTACATCCAGGATAATCTGTTCATTTGGGGTCCATACCAGGAACTTACACATTTTTTTTTTGCACAATACATTGCTACTTGGACCTGGTAATAGTAGCCTAATCATGACGCAGTTTCCCTAAGGACATACATTCCATTTACATATTTTACATAATATTTGTTTGATTCGATCATTTTTTGCAGACTGCCATCATGTGGCTCAAGCTTCTTTGGTGTAGGACACTTAATCTCAAGGATGGTATCTGTGTCAATCATTCCATCAAGGCTGGCACCAAGCCAGTTTTCCTTCTCATGCACAATGAGACCTGTGGTCTCTACTGTCTGCCCCGTGGTCCCTTCAAACCATTTTCTAGCCAAAGGCTCAGCTGATTGACCATACCTAGTAGCTGTGCATCCAACAAACACAGCATTCAGTTTTCTTTCCACCCAGTTGCTTGGGTCTGTTTTTTTGGTCCACGTCTGATGCCTCACTGCTGGTAATCCTAACTTTTCTCTCAAAATTGACAATCCTGGCCGTTTGATTTTGTTTCAATTTTCTCTCTCTGATCTTTCCCACATTTTACTTTTTTTTTTTTTATGGTCAGCACACTGTGCATGCTCTTTGGGTAGTTCATTGGTTGCTTTCTTCTGTGGCTGTGCAGTCAGTACATGATGCAAAATGCTCCCAGGTATCATGGCTAAGCCAGCCAACTCAGGGGATGAGAAGTGTTGAATGACATCTGCATCAGTCTCAAATGCCATGGTGGTAACTTTCATACTTTTCCTCTGTGCATGGTCTGGCCCTTGAATGTTCTCAATTGTGTCTGGTACCACATTCCTCCAAGTTGATTGATTCCAGGCACACAGTTGGTCAGTGCAGGCTGTACCTGTGAAGCCTCGGGTCACAGCATCTTTCAGCTTATAAAGTAGACCTGCTGTATGACTGCAACACTTCCCTGTTAGCCATACAATCACAGTGCACATCTACAACTTTCCCATCCTTCCTTTGCAGAGTTATTTCTACAGTATGATTGTTGTTAATGGTCTGTGAAAATCGGACAGGTCCTTTTAGAACTGTGTGTTCATCATCTGGTAGAGTGTGCTGTATTTGACCAACCCATCCGGAGCTCAGGTAATTTTGACCCTCTATGAGTGACCTGTAGTTGGCATTTTGTTGATCATCGGATGCCAGGCGATGAAGAAAATACTCTTAAATACCTTTAAAACAATTATGTTATGTTAACAGTTATGTCTGTTGTTACTGCGGTTTGATTTGCTTGACTCTGAGAAACAACAACGCTAGCTGTGCCTTACCCCTCCTTTTGAAATGTGAAAATTAGATAAACAATGATCGCAAAAGAAAAACACGAATTTGTTTATTTAATATGCATTCATGAATTTATTGTAGCCAAATGGAAAGATATCTTTATGGTTTGCTCGTTAGCTAGCCTAGCTAACGTAGCTAGCTAACGAATTGCTAACGTTAGCTAGCTACAGTAGTTAACTAGATAATATTAGCCTAATGCCAATTCTGTCTTTATTTCCCCGTTCTCTACTCTAAGCTATTTCCATAAATAATCTCTAAGATCGCTGGTACCTTCATCTGTAACTGGAGGCCACTGTCTAACATCATCAACCCAACTAGCCATGATACTGCCTGGCTGCGGCTGTCACCGAGGGGGCGTTGTCACGGAGGGTTGTTTACATACCAGTAACATACCAGTAATGGCGTTGCCACAAGATGGCGTCATACACAAAGCGCTCGTCGGATTTGTGTATAAGGTGATTCACTGGCACTGCCTCGTCTCGATACTGACAGGTGACAGGTTGCGACTGTTTTGAATTTGAGCGCCTCAACACTTTATAACCGCTCTAAACAATGCACAATTTGTGGGTTGTTGTAGTAGGTGCGTTGTTGCTGTTGAGTTGTTGGTATTGCGTTTGTATTCTCTGAGAGTTCCCCATCCCACATAATCACCCCCTGCCATAGTTACACAAGCACACCCAACCTATGCCATATTTTCCCCAGCACTCTCTCCTCAATAACACAATACACACATTCATCGATCTTTATTTGTAAATAGAACATGATATTCAGTCTTAGTGTGTGTGTGCATCAAAGAATTTTCAAAGCAAAGATACTTTAAATCCAAGGGTGATCAAAGCAAAGATGCTTCAGAACGAAAGATATTTTCTACAAAAGTAAAGTAGTTTCTCCAACACTGCTCATTGAGGTGTGTGTGTGCGCGTGTAATTAAACGCCTCCTGTCCACCAACTAGCCTGCCTAATTTGACTGCAGCCTTGCACTTCGCCAGGAGAGGTCACTGTAACTGAAGCTTCGAGTAATAACCCATTTTTCGAAACAATTGGCTCAAGTGGTTCAGTGCTTCACAAAAGCTTCATTTGCCCATCACTAGCAAATACTGTGGTCCAATTCACAACCTAAAACAATTAGTACTGAGGACTGAGCAAAACATTTATTTAATCAAATGCTGTATCACTTGGAACAATCTGGAATTTATTTGGGAGATGACTGGTGGATTCAGGCCCTTGATTGCTGAATACACTTGTTTAAGAAGCAACGACTCACGTAATTCTCTCATTCTGAAAATGAACCAGAGGGAAACCATTAGTTCATAGATAGTAGTTAGTTCGTTAGCTAGCGAACTAGTTAACATTTCACAGAGATTGCCAGGGTCCAGGGGGCAACTACGTTATAGCTTGAGGAACAGCAAGGAGTCGCATACCAGTTAATACTACAGCTAATTGGTTCCTCCAGTTACTAACGTTAGCTCCTCTGATGTTGTAGCTAGCTAGTGTGAAAACGTGTTCGTTTATTTGAAGGAGAAGACAAACTACTTATTACTTTTAGCTATTTATTTATATGTCAGAATTCCAAGCTTGTACAAGGACCATTTTTGGCGAAGAAAATCACAGTCAGCAAGCTTTTGATCTGTAACCAACCTTCCAAAAATGGATACATTCAAAAAGTCACACAAAGCATTTACAGTAAACTAAGTGATTGTGATTGGCTATTTGGTTGGGGAGGAGCCGTGGTTTAGACTTGGCTCTCCCTCGTTGGTGTATGGGCTGGTCACACCCCCAACACCTGATCCGTTCCAGGTGGAGATATCACCAATCTGTTCCATCTAGGGATGTTGCCCTGCTGAAGAAAACATATACCTATTCTGATTTGTCCTTTCCTAGTCTAGTATTTTTCCATTCCATCATTCTTGTGTTATGCATGTGTTGCAACATCCATCTTGATGACCTGACCCAACCTCTCCATGTATTAATCCAACATACCACGGGACTAATGCTTGATCCATCTCTCATTTATCAACAGGCCACCACATTTGTAAATTTAGCACACTGCAGTAATGTATTTTTATTATAGCAATAATAAACTGTTTTTATCAAAATAATTTCTAACATTAGCTGTATGACTTTGTTAGCTAGCAAATTTTCACACCACAAACTCAATTCGCCTGAAAACACAGGCGAAGGAGCCGAGGTGGGCTGAGAGCTAGGCTAAAGCTAACTCCACATCGACTCTCACTGCCTAGCCTTTTCCTTGCAAATGTTCGTTCCCTGGCAAACAAGATGGATGAACTGCGGCTGCGCATCATCACCCACAAATGGATTAAGGAATGTAACATCATGGTTTTCACTGAAACCTGGCTCAACAGCGAGGTACCCGACAACGCTATCGAGATAGCAGGGCGCTACGTTCTACGAGCAGACAGAACAGCAGGCGACTCCGGTAAGACCAGAGGTGGAAGTTTGTGCATTTATGTGAACAAGACGTGGTGCACGGACACTACCATCACCGAGAGTCACTGCTCAGCTAACCTGGAGTTTCTCATGGTTAAGTGTAGACCTTTCTATCTGCCCAGAGAGTTCACGTCAACTGTTATCACGGCAGCCTATATCCCCCCGGATGCTAATGCTAAGATTGCTATGAAAGAACTGCATGCTGCCATTAGCAAACAACAGACTCTGCATCCCGAGGCAGCCTTCATTGTCGCGGGTGACTTCAATCACTCCAACTTAAAGACTGTACTGCCCAAATTCCACCGAAATGTCTCATGCCCCACCAGAGGAGACAGGACATTGGACCAAGTATACACCAGCATGGCTGATGCGTACAAAGCCGTTCCCCTCCCCCACCTAGGTCAATCTGACCACCTCTCATTGTTCCTACTGCCCAAGTACTCAGCACTCATCAAACGAGTGAAACCTACAGTGAGGACAGTCAAGGTCTGGCCAGAGGGAGCTGACTCAGCGCTCCAGCAGCATTTTGGAAACACTGACTGGGGTGTGTTTGCCACTCAGGCCACCCATGACTCCCACACGGACATTGATTCATATGCCTCCTCTGTTTTGGACTACATCAATTCCAACATCAACAGTGTCACCACACTCAAGCGGATCACCACTTTCCCTAATCAGAAGCCATGGATGAACAGTGAGGTCCGACTCCTGCTGAAGGCACGCGACATTGCCTTCAGATCAGGGGATGCTCGGGCCTATAGCTCATCCAGGGCTAATCTGCAGAGGGGCATCAAAAAGGCCAAGCACAACCACAAGCTGAGGATAGAGGATCACTTCAGGAACAACTCTGACCCCCGACGCATGTGGCAGGGCATCCAGGCCATCACAGACTACAAACCAACTAACACCTCACCCCTCTCCGTTGATGCCTCCCTCCCTGATGAGCTGAACCACTTCTATGGCCGCTTTGACAGGGACAACAAGGAGGTGGCCATCAAGGCTGTGCTCCCTGCGGCCCCCTCCTTTACTCCCTCTTCACCTACGACTGCACACCTGTACATGGCTCAAATACCATTGTTAAGTTTGCAGACGACACAACGGTGATTGGTCTCATCAGCAACAACGATGAGTCGGCCTACAGGGAGGAGGTCCAGCACCTAACAGTGTGGTGCAACGACAATAACCTGGCTCTCAACACCAGGAAGACCAAAGAGCTCATTGTGGACTTCAGGAAGTCTAAAGCTGGCGCACACACCCCCATCCTCATCAACGGGACTGAGGTGGAGCGAGTCACCAGCTTCAAGTTTCTGGGTGTCCACATCTCTGAGGACCTCTCCTGGACCCTCAACACCTCCACCCTGATAAAGAAGGCTCACCAGCGTCTCTTCTTCCTGAGGAGACTAAAGAAGGTCCATCTGTCTCCTCAGATCCTGGTGAATTTCTACCGCTGCACCATAGAGAGTATCCTTACCAACTGTGTCACAGTATGGTATGGCAACTGCTCGGCATCTGGCCGGAAAGCACTGCAGAGGGTGGTGAAAACTGCCCAACGCATCACCGGTTCCTCACTCCCCTCCATTGAGGCTATCCAGGGCAAACGATGCTTGCGTAAGGCACGCAGCATCGTCAAGGACATTTCTCACCCCAACCATAGACTTTTCACCCCACTCCCCTCCGGGAGGCGCTACAGGTCTCTCCGCACCCGAACCAGCAGGTTCAGAGGCAGCTTCTTCCCTGCGGCTGTCACTCTACTGAACTCGAACATTGCACCTACCTGACAACCTACCAACCCCTGCAACCCCCCCCCCCCCCACCCGGACAATTGCACTATTACTCCCCTCCCCTGCTCTTACTCAATACCACTGCTCTTTTGTACATATCTGTCCATACTGTTCATAATGCACATATCCTTATATTTTCTTTAATACTACTGTTAATACACTGCACATATCTGCACATACTGTACCTGTTTATACTGTTCATACGGCATTCCATATTTATATTTATTCTGCTATCTACCTCATGTTACTGTTAATACATATATACTGCTAGACTGCATTACCTATACAGCTCATATGCTGCTACACTGTTCATACTGTAATTTATTTATTCTGCTATAATGCTACTGCTTACTCATATACTGCTTACACTGCACTACTTATATTATACTGCACTACTTACTGCTCATATATTGCACTACCTGTAAATACTGTTCATTGCACTTTCTGCTATTTTGCACTTCTGGTTAGACGCTAACTGCATTTCGTTGTCTCTGTACTTGTACTCTGCACAATGACAATAAAGTTGAATCTAATCTAATCTAATCTAATTATTTGATCAGCTAAGTTAGCTAATGTTGCTCAACATTTCTCTGGCTAGCTAAGGGAGGATTTGGTGCAGCTAGCAATGCTATGATGATGCTAACAATAATTGCTCCCTCACCTCAAACTTTCCAAATGTCAGTTGTTTTTCAGTTACAGCTCGTTAAGCTTCATCACCTTCTCACCTCCCTCTCCATCTATTTGTTGTTATGAGAACAATTGACTGAGTCCAGACTCCAGCATTGGATACAGCCAGTATTGCTCCAACACGCATCACTCGTTTGCTTACAGCCAGTGATCCAAACGCTTATAATAGACAAGGCAGGTAGGCTCTGTGTGGATGTAATCGAACCACCAACCAGCCAATCACGAAGTAGAAGGACAACAGGTCTGCGCACGTGCACACAACAAACCGGGAATGTGTAATCAGTGTGACGGTTACAGGACCAAAGACACAGGACTGCCAGACTCGGTAGGCGCAACTTTTCGCCGACTACATTTGTAACTTTTGGTGCTAGCTACGCAGGGCCTTCCTCATGCTAGCCCCATCAGTTCCCGTTTTGATGGCGTCTTAACGAGACGTCGGTCGATACGACCCTCGGTGACGTCGTTCTGGCTCGCGACGCGACTAGACAGAATAGGATCCAGGTCTACTTTTTCGCGAGAAAGCTACGCAGAGGGCAGAATGGTAGTGATGGGCAAATGAAGCTTTTGTGAAGCACTGAACCACTTGTGCCAATTGTTTAGAAAATGGGTTCATTATTCGAAGCTTCAGTTACAGAGACCTCTCCTGGCGAAGTGCAAGGCTGCAGTCAAATTTGGCAGGCTAGTTGGTGGACAAGAGGCTTTTAATTACACACACACACACACACACACACCTCAATGAGCAGTGTTGGAGAAACTACTTTACTTTTGTAGAAAATATCTTTTGTTCTGAAGCGTCTTTGCTTTGATCACCCTTGGATTTAAAGTATTGTAACGACCCTGTGTAAGGCCCGTTAGCAACTCCGCCAAGGGAGTTAACTCTCTTGGTGTTGTGGCTAGCACGGCCGGTTTGTAAGCAGAAGATTGCGAGTTCGATACCCGCTTAAGGCAAGCTGCTCTACCCCGCCGTTCGCAACAGTATCTTTGCTTTGATTAAATTCTTTGATGCACACACACACTAAGACTGAATATCATGTTCTATTTACAAATAAAGATTGATGAATGTGTGTATTGTGTTATTGAGGAGAGAGTGCTGGGGAAAATATGGCATAGGGTGATTATGTGGGATGGGGAACACTCAAAGATTACAAGAAGAACACTCAGAGAATACAAACGCAATACCAACAACTCAACAGCAACAACGCACCTACTACGACAATCCACAAATTGTGCATTGTTTAGAGCGGTTATACACTCAAATTCAAAACTGTCGCAACCTGTCACCTGTCAGAATCGAGACGAGGCAGTGCCAGTGAATCACCTGATTGGACCGCGAAACAGTCAGGTGATTCATTCAGGCAATGAAGCAGTTGCTGCTTCGGACGTCATATGTCACATGATTTTTTTTCGCACCAAAGCAAGCTTTGAAGCAGTGGTTCGATGGAATTGTTGTTCAGTGTTTGAAGCACGTATCGAAGCTTCAGTGTCGCACTGCCATCACTACAGAATGGTCCGCCTCCCAACGTTTTCTGAGTGGTGTACAAACATTAGTTCCACTACATACTTTGGTTCCCAATGTTTCGGTTCCTACTATTTTCCTTCTGTTTCAGTTGTAGCAGAATGCTAGCTGGTCAAAGTTTACCACAGGTTGTGGCACGTAAATCAGCTACTAAGTCAAGACACAACATAAATGCAACCCATAATGATTGGGAACAAACACATCTCACCTAATGTTGCTGCTACACTGGGATGCAGAGTGCACAGTCGGTGTAGTTCCCTTCAGCACAGTAATGTAGCCTGCTATACCAGAAATGCGAACAATTGCATGTGTGGATGCATAGTCAATATTTCTCCCAGTCTGTTTCTGCATGGACCGTCAAATGTATCAATTCCTGACATTATGTTGAGAGCCCTGTCAAGTCTGAATATCTTCAGAGTTGGGGCTTGTCCTTTACCCCCAAATATAAATGAGGAATGTATTCCGTTTATCAGCTCATTTTTCAAACAGGTACCACTATTGTATGCATGTATTGCTCATATCAATGTTTCTATTAAATGATCAGATGTGGATTTCACGCCCGTGGTGTAGCATACCTGTAAGGGACGATAAAACAAAGCCTTTTCTGAACATGCTGATGTGCACCAAATGTTCTGCATGCTACAAGTAGTGGAATACATCTACCCATACCAACCTCAGCAGAGTCTCTGGACAAAATCGCTGTATGTGTATATGCCACTTGAGAGAGAGAGAGAGAGAGAGAATGTCCTGCAGAGGTACAGTTTTAGCACAGAAAGATCTGAATCTAAATGCAATAATGTCCCTGTCAACACACAACGAAAAGTTAATGATGAAAATTGTCAATTCAGCAGTGAATGGACTGGGAAGTATCTGTTAATATCAATTGCAGGGGGAAATCAATATGCATGCTGTGTAACAAGTGTGTTTCTGTGTAAAACACTGTAACCTGAGGAGACACTTCAAGACTAAACACTTAAACCTTGACAGATTTTCGCAAAACAAATTCTAAAGTTTAACGGCCTCCTATGAGCAGAAAAGAGTCACCATGGTTAGATCTTGCTCTGCACAAGAGAAAGCTACAGCAGCCAAGGATCCATGCTACTGTTGAAGAAATTATCACAGATGACAAGGTGAGAAATCAGGTGAGGTTGTCGATTAAAAACATTCCCTTGTCTGACACATCAACCACAAGGAGAGTTGACATTTTAGCAGAGGTTTTCAAAACCCTTTTGGACAGACTGAGAAAAGCAGAGGTCCCTGGCTGTTAAAGAATCCACAGACAACACTGACATAGCACAGCTTTGTTTATATATGCAATTTCTTTTTTTATGGCCTGTCACTTTCTAGGAGAAGATTGGGACATTAAATCCCACAGCCTTACCACAATGCCCCTTGAAGACAGACACACAGCCAATAACATCACAGACTGGCTTGAGGCTATTATTTACAAATTTGATATTCCTCCAGAGAAGATTATGACTGTAATCCATGATGGACTACGAAGCCAGTGTTGTCACAGCAGTGAAGATCCAGCACAGTGTGCTGTGCAGGCCACATCTTGCAGCTAGTGGTAAACAATGCATTAAAGAACCAGGCCATCAGCAGGTGTGTGGGGGCTGTGAGGACTCTTGTGGAGCACTTTAATAAAAGTGTGCTTTCATGCACTAAGTGAAAGGCAACAGCAAACAGGCACACCTCAGCACATGTTGGTGCAGGATGTAAGTACTCACTGGAACAGTACTTACTACATGATAGCCAGACTGCTGGAGCAGAGATGGTCAGTGACTGCTGTGATCTTAGATCCAACTGTGATCAACTGATCCAACTGAGGGGCAAACACTATCTTGACCTCAAGCATGAGCAAACAAGCATCATCAGGAGAATTAAGCAAAGTACTTAAGGCATATGATTGTGTTACAGTCTTCATGAGTGGAGAAAAATACATTACCCTCTCTGCACTTCCTGCGCTGGTGAATGGACTTCAGAAGGCAATGCAGAGCGCAACTTTTGAAACTGTCCCAGTCCAGGTGTTCCAAGCTGCTGTAATGGAACAGATCACAAAGACAGGCAGCAGTGACGGCTTTAGAGCCTAAGTCTGTACAAAGCACTGTCCTCATTGCTGCTGCCCTTGATCCCAGATATAGAAAACTCAAGTTCTATGTATCTGATGAGCAAACATTTAAGGTCCAGAGTACATTGTAAGCCCTTGCACTTGAAGCCAAACGAAGAGAGAAACTGCAGGACCATGAGCAGAACAGAGATACTGCAGCCAGAACTACACCTCCCTAAAAGTCCCACGTCCCTTCTCAACAGCTAACTTGGATCAGACTCCAGCACCAGTGACGATGGAGAAGAAGATGAAGAGCAGCAGTAGCAGTATTTTAGGGAATCGCCCCTCCCCAAGAAAGAGAACCCACTGTCATGATGGAAAACCAATGGAGTTCACTATCCAACAATTTCCCAGCTGGCAAAGTCCTTCCTGTGTGTTCCAGCAACGTCAACCCCATCGGAGAGCTTGCTCTCTGCAGCGGGGATCATTGCCTCCAAGTGTCGAACAAGCCTAAGTCCCGATCATGTTGACATACTCATTTGCTCCATGGAAACTGAGCTCTTCTAAAGACATTAAATACCTTTAGCCTTTGCTTAAGGTCACTGCCCAGCTCTATCTACATAATTATCATAATGACGTTAGGTGGCTAAGCAAGCGTGATTCACTCAAAGGAGTATGTGAAGTTAGGGAGCAGACTGTTGCTTTTCTCTGAGATTGCAGGCGCAAGAAAGCCAACACATATTTATTGCCAATGCTGGATGAGGAATTCATGGCAGAGGTTTGCTTTTTAAGTGACCTCTTAAACCATTTAGACTTAATTTGGGACAACAGGGGAAAGATACAACAGTTATTGATATTATTGGAAAATTGACTGCTTTTCAACATAAATTGGTTATATTTTGATTTGATTTGTACCTTGTCAAAATGGTCCATTTCCCTACACTGCATTACTATATCCAGTCATCATCAGCCTAAATAACTACAGTGAGGTCTGAGTTTGTGGATACATTGAGGGCTAACTTTGCAACAAGATTTGATGACCACAATCTCCCACCAGAGGCGATGCGATTTGTCAAGGACCTGTTCTTGACAAATTGGGGACTTCTTAGCGAAAGCCAAAAAGGTGCTGACATCACTCGACGGGGGCCCGCTTCAATTTATTTGACGTTCAAACATCAGCTGACCTGAGGCAGGCACTTCAATCTGTGGGCTGTGTGAAGTTTTGGACTGAGCATGTCAATGGAGAGCAATTCTTCTAACTATGTTTGGATCAACGTACACGTGTGAATCCAGCTTCTCTCACATACAGTGGGGGAAATAATTATTTGATCCCCTGCTGATTTTGTTAGTTTGCCCGATTACAAAGAAATGAGCGGTCTGTAATTTTTATGGTACTTTTATTTTAACAAATAGAGACAGAATATCAACAAAGAAGTCCAGAAAAAACACATTATATAAAGTTATAAATTGATTTGCATTTGATCGAAGGAAATAAGTATTTGATCCCCTACAAACCAGCAAGAATTCTGGCTCATACAGACCGGTTATATGCCCATGAGGCACACAGATTACTCCTGTCACTTTAAGAAAGTACTCCTAATCTCTGCTTGTTATGGGTATAAAAGACACCTGTCATTAGAATCAATCTCTTCCATTCCAACCTCTCCACCACCATGGGCAAGACCAAAGAACATTCAAAGGACATCAGGGTAAGAGTTGTAGACCTGCACAAGGCTGGAATGGGCTACAAGACCATCAGCAAGAAGCTTGGTGAGAAGCAGACAACTGTTGGTGCAATTATTAGAAAATGGAAGAAATACAAAATAACCATCAATCACCCTCGGCCTGGAGCTCCATGCAAGATCTTGCCTCGTGGGGTAAGGATGATCATGAGAAGGGTGAGGGATCAGCCCAGAACTACACGGGAGGAGCTTGGTAATGATCTCAAGGCAGCTGGGACCACAGTCACCAAGAAAACCATTGGTAACACACTACACCGTAACGGATTGAAATCCTGCAGTGCCCGCAAGGTCCCCCTGCTCAAGAAGGCACATGTACAGGCCCATCTGAAGTTTGCCAATGAACACCTAAATGATTCAGAGAAGGCTTGGGAGAAGGTGATGTGGTCAGATGAGACCAAAATTGAACTCTTTGGCATAAATTCGACTCTTCGTGTTTGGAGGGAGAGAAATGCTGAATGCTACAATCCCAAGAACACCATCCCCACCGTCAAACACGGAGGTGGAAACATTATGCTTTGGGGTTGTTTCTCTGCTAAGGGTACAGGACGACTTCACTGCATTGAGGGGCCAATGGACGGGGCCATGTACCATAAGATCTTGGACGAGAACCTCCTTCCCTCAGCCAGAGCACTAAGGATGGGTCGTGGATGGGTCTTCCAGCATGACAATGACCCAAAACATACGGCCAAGGCAACAAAGGAGTGGCTCAAAAAGAAGCACACTAAGGTCATGGAGTGGCCTAGCTAGTCTCCAGACCTTAATCCTATAGAAAATTTGTGGAGGGAGCTGAAGCTTCGAGTGGCCAAGCAAAAGCCTTGAAACCTTCACAATTTGGAGAGGATCTGTAAAGAGGAGTGGACCAAAATCCCTCCTGAGATGTGTGCAAACCTGGTGACCAACTACAAGAAACGTCTGACTTCTGTGCTTGCCAACAAGGGTTTCTCCACCAAGTACTAAGTCATGTTTTGCTTGGGGATCAAATACTTATTTCCTTCGATCAAATGCAAATTAATTTATAACTTTATATAATATGTTTTTCTGGACTTTTTTTTTTATATTCTGTGTCTATTTGTTAAAATAAAAGTACCATAAAAATTATAGACCGCTCATTTCTTTGTAATCGGGCAAACTAACAAAATCAGCAGGGGATCAAATAATTATTTCCCCCACTGTAAACGCTATGAAAACAAACACATGACAAATGAACACCTTCATCATTGCCTTCATCTTACCCAATCAAAGAAGAAGTGCCGAAAGAAATGTTTGCTTCAGAGTATTTCCTTCCCTTCAATCAAGGGGGGAATCCGGATGTAAGATGGCGGTAAACAGCAAGGCAATTCTATTCCGTAACCAACGGAAGGGGAAGTTATATCCCCCATCAAAATATCCCCTTCACCAAGTCAACAAAAAAATATCCCTAGGTATGAAACAGCGACCACTTCAGGCTATCATTCGCTCTTGACTACAATAGTAGTTTATGAACTCCATCTCACGCTTGTGGATTTCACACCTGTGGTGTAACAGACTGTTACGTTCCCAAGTAAGATCTAGGGGATGAGGGGAGTACCAATAAAGTGGACCGTGAGACAAAGAAGTGGAGGCAGACGGGAGAATATAAATAAACCAATAATTTATTGATATTTCAAAATAATAGCAAAGTTCTGAGAACATGCAAACGCAAACTGAAAACTACTTTCTCAAAAAGGGGAGAAAGCGAGGACTAATTTAACAAAGGGTAGCAATTATGGTAAAGTAATGTTAACACAGTAATTAAACACACATTCTCAAAGAGAGTCAGAATTACCGACACCGGTACACACTACCACCGTAGTAAGCGAGTGCTATAGCAAAACACACAACACAATAGGTTGCCGAATGGCCCACTGGCCCCATCTATGAGTTCCTCCCAGCCTTTTATAGTCTACCCTTGATGACCAGGTGAGAACAGGTGTGCGCACTTATGCTATCACCATGGCAATAGGAAGGGAAAGGGCGGTAACCTGGGAAGAGGCACAGGGAACAACAAAAACACACACACAACACACTACAGCCATAACACATACATTTAAGACAAACCCCAACCCAACCTAAAATGTGAGTCCCTCCCCCCGCCCAGCATGCAGTTGGCAGATTGAGAGAGGTGGGTGAGTTTTACCTGTATTGATTTTCATCCAGATAAGATACCCTAAACATTTGTGAGAAATGCATGTCCATGTTGCAATGTATTTTAAATGTGCAAGTTTATTGCAAGTAAATTACCGTATAATCTGATTCCTTTTTTAACCCTTTCAACACCATGCCCCCTACAGGCCATTTCTGCCTGTTTTTGACTTCTTATATAAATGGAAATATTTCAAAAACATGTTACAAGTATGGTTGAATGCTTGATTTGAAGAGGACACCTTTACCTAACATAATAATAAAAACTACCCATGTCAGAGCATTAATATAAATATTTTATATTATCAATTAGAAACATTGACAGAAAAAGCAAATATGCCTTATAATGTTGTGTATTTTATTAAATATATCACCAACATAGACATGTAGGAAGCAGAATATTATTTTGAGTGGTACCCAATGATGTTGCCAACACATGCTAAAAGTTTGAAGGAAATACACTACATGGCCAAAAGTGTGTGGACACCTGAACATCACACCCATATGTGCTTGTTGAACATCTCATTCCAAAACGACGGGCATTAATATGGATTTGGTCCCCCCCTTTGCTGCTATAACAGCCTCCACTCTTCTGGGAAGGCTTTCCGCTAGATTTTGGAACACAGCGGCGGGGATTTGCTCCCATTTAGTCACAAGAGCATTAGTGAGGTCGGGCACTGATGTTAGGTGAGAAGGCCTGGCTCGCAGTCGGTGTTCCAATTCATCCCAACGTCATCCAATAACTTATGAACCACAGTTAGTCTGTCCGCATTACAACAGCCCTCAACCATCCTTCACAACAATGCACAAAACCTGACAGCAAGGCACAGGAGCGCAAGCAAACACACGTGTGTAGCTTGCAATAGCTTGTTTGTGATGACCCTTGTCAGTCATGTTGTGGCATTTTAGCAAGCATTGAGAGTATCCATGCAACATAGCTAGGACATGTTGTATACCAAAAACATGTAATCTGATACCTAGAAGGCATTTACGTGCTGCGTTGGGTGTGTGAGTATTAGGTCCATGTAGGTGGTCATTGTGAACAAGGAGACATAGCAATATATTGTCAAGTTGAATCACGCTCAAAACCAGGAGATAAACAAAACATAGTCAGTACTTAATTATTTGAGTAGTAGTTTGTTTCTTCTGTCACGAGTTATCAGAAAACTTTACTTCAAGCCGGAAGTGATCTGCGTTTATATTTGAAAGAAAAGAAAAGAAAGACTGTTTATTTGCCATGCAATCAATTCTCATCAATTGTTGGAATGAATCTTTTTGCACCCCCCCCCCCCCCCCCCCCGAGACAACACACACGCACTGCACACACACCCCCTCCGAGACAACACACGTGCACACACCCCCAGGGAGAACAGAGCTCTGGGCTCTGGGCACAGGGTCAGCCATCATTTTTTCAGCGCCCCTGGAGCAATTCGGGGTTAAGTGCCTTGCTCAAGGGCGCAATGGCAGTGGTAGGGACCTGGATATGATGCCAGTAACCTTCCAGTCACCAGCTCACATCCAGATCCCTCCTGGAGTGGGGATCGAACCAGCAACCTTCTGATTGCTCTACCTCTCTAACCTCCAGGCTACCTGCCGCCAAGTGAGCATACAAATAAACTATTATACTGTTACATATGCAACAATTGGAATTTATATTCCATTTCATTCCATCATTCCTATATGAGACCACGATTTTTTAAGATGAAGAGCTCAGCTAAATGTCAAACATTTTGCCTCTTTATTGTCAGAGACTAGAGGATGTGTGACAGTTAACAAGGGGAGGGCTAATTGACATCCTGTTGATTTATGGCCCTAGCTGCCAGAAAGTTCTGCTGTTAATGATCTCATTGGCTGTGTTAGTAAGCTAAAATGCTAAACCTGGAACTGAAATGGGAATTTTGTGTGTGTTATTTTACGCCCGTTTCTCAACTACTAGGGGGCCGTGTTGAAAGGGTTAAATCATGTTCTAAACACATTGCAATGGCAAATGTACTTCATCTTGTGTCACATTTTCAGTATGGGCAGCACATGATCATATACGTGTAGCCGACCACTGATATGTTGGTTGGCTGGTCCTTGGCCTTAGTGTCCTCTGAAACAAAAAGAGGGAGAGGTCAAGGAACTTTATGGACTCCCAAATCTGTTTCCATGGTAGCATTACAGTCTAAATATAAAAATACAGGTTGGTCCATACCAGTGATCTACTGTATATAGATATATAGATCAGTGGTCTGTACTCAGAAATAGTCATAATCATTACAGTGTATGTAGCTTGAATTCATTATGTTATTTATTCTTGAACAACAAATGCTTACCAGACTTTCTCAACATATTCAATGTAACTTGAACACCAGCTATCACCACCAACAAGACTTTAAGATCTATGAAGCTGATGAGGAACAGGCAACAGTGTGCATTCAATAAAGACATGTATGGTAACATATCATCAGTTTGGTTGAACGAACAAAGGAGATGTAGCAAAAATAAATGAAATCCTTTGCCGGTTCTCCTCCAAGTTTCACTCTGCTCCATGTGTTGTGCTGTGCAATGGAAGAGAGGGATTGTCTGTAGGCTGAGCATGGAATTCTGGAGTGCCTGAACACAGAAGTCAGAAAGGAAGTATTCAGCAACAGGACATGGTCTCTGTGGCTCTTCTACAATAAGTCAATGAGTGTGCATCAAACAGAACAAGAACTGGAAATATCCATCTTAAAATGGTCATTATCACCATAAATGAACAGGAAGTAAGGGGTATGTCTGTTTGTTGCTGCACAATATTCTGTCATTTGTTTATTCATAATAATATGTTTTACTAACATGCACTTCCTAAAATTAAATAGAAGTGCCAGAAGTTATCTAAATTAATTGGTGGAAACATACATCTTCCACTTGAGGAAAACAGACGAAGTACCACTAATCAACAGGTTAATCTGTGTAACATCAATGAGCTGTAGTCATTAACGTTACTCAGCACAGATGCAATAAGTGCATGGATCTATCCTGTAATAACTAATTTTATTTTATTTTGAACTTTTTTATTTGTTTCTGGTCCTGCGTTCAACACCAGTACATATCTAAATCACTTATCTGCAGATTAATCATCGCCACACTGAAGAATTGCCAGTTTGTGTTATCCTTGATTGATGCCTTGTCAGTGATGGGACAGTCACTGCGTACTACATAAGAACATCGATTCCACGAATGTCCTTTACACCAGTATTTCACATGGTGTATGTAATCTTGATGATAAGGACATTGCAGGGTGATTGAGCGACCTGCCCACACAGACACCTCAGTAATCGTGACCACATGATGAATACCTACTTCAATTGAGTAGAAACATGGTAATCTATAGCCTTACCTGAGAGGCTGAAGAGGATGAAAGAGGGAGAGATGAGGAGTCAGGTGTGGGTTTAAATCTGGGTCAATGTTATTTGGTACCGGTCCATATACAGTATATTTGGACTCTGACACAATTTTTGTTATTTTAGCTGTTTACCAAAACATATTCAAGTTACAGTTATATAATGAATATGGGGTTAAAGTGCAGACTCTCAGATTTAATTTGAGGGTATTCAGGGTTCACATCCAAATTGGAGGACGGATTTAGGAATTACAGCTCTTTAATATGTAGCCCCCTCTTTCTCAAGGGACCAAAAGTAATTGGACAATTGACTCAAAAGCAGTTTAATGGACAGGTGTGGGCTATTCCTTTGTTATTTCTTTATCAATTAAACAGGTAAAAGGTCTGAGTTGATTCCAAGTGTGGCATTTGCATTTGGAAGCTGTTGCTGTGAACGCACAACATGTGGTCAAAGGAGCTCTCAATGCAAGTGAAACAGGCCATCCTTACACTGCAAAAACAAAAAGATCCATCAGAGAGATAGTGGTGACATTAGGAATGGCCAAATCAACAGTTTGATACATTCTGAGAGAAAAAGAACGCACTGGTGAGCTTGGCAACACAAAAAGGCCTGAATGTCCACAGAAGACAACAGTGGTGGATGATCGCAGGATCCTTCACATGGTAAAGAAAAACCCCTTCACAACATCTAGCCAAGTGAACAACACTCTCCAGGAGGTAGACATATATCCAAATCGACCATAAAGAGAAGACTTCACGAGAGCAAATACAGAGGGTTCACCACAAGGTGCAAACCATTCATAAGCCTCAAGAATAGATAGGCCAGATTAGACTTTGCCAAAAAACAAATCAAAAAGCCAGCCCAGTTCTGGAACAACATTCTTTGGACAGATGAAACTAAGATCAACCTGTACCAGCATGATGGGAAGAAAAAAGTATGGAGAAGGCTTGTAACGGCTCATGGTCCGAAGCATACCACATCATCTATAAAACACGGTGGAGGCAGTGTGATGGCATGGGCATACATGGCTTCATATGGCACTGGGTCACTAGTGTTTATTGATGATGTGACAGAAGACAGAAGCACACCGGATGAATTCTGAAGTGTTTAGGGATATACTGTCTGCTCAGATTCATCCAAATTCAGCAAAGTTGATTGGACGGCGCTTCACAGTACAGATGGACAATGACCCAAAACATACCGCAAAAGCAACCCAGGAGTTTTTTAAGGCTAAAGAAGTGGAATATTCTGCAATGGCTGTGTCAATCACCTGATCTCAACCTGATCGAGCATGCATTTCACTTGCTGAAGACAAAACTAAAGGCAGAAAGACCAACAACTGAAGACAGCTGCAGTAAAGGCCTGGCAAAGCATCACAAAGGAGGAAACCCAGCATTTGGTGGTGTCCATGGGTTCCAGACTTCAGGCAGTCATTGCCTGAAAAGGATTCATGACAAAGTATTAAAAATGAAGATTTTATTTATGATTATGTTAATTTGTCCAATTACATTTGAGCCCCTGAAAATAGGGGACTGTGTATAAAAATGGTTGCAATTCCTAAACGTTTCATACAATTTTTTTAAAGCTGAAAGTCTGCACTTCACTTGCATCTTGATTGTTTCATTTCAAATCCAAGGTGGTGGCGTACAGAGCCAAAATTATGAAAATTGTGTCACTGTCCAAATATTTCCGGACCTAACTGTATGTCTGTCAGGGACCAATGCACCGAAGAACATGATTCTATACTTCCTGATTGTCATAGACCTCACTGTTCACTTTTTTTTACAAATATCCCTCTCTGTGGAGGAGTAAACTATTGCATATATTTTGGCGATTTTATATTTAAAAAAATAAATAAACGTATAGCCACATTATTCTATCAATATTCACACATTAAACATGATATATGAAATTCTAATATAGACCAGTACCAGCAACACACTGCCCTAATTAATACATTGATGAAGTAATTCAATTAATCTGCGTACTAATTTTTGTGTGTGTGTGTTTTTATACACATAAATTGGAATTTCTTTAAATTGCAGGAACATGGTGACACTGTTGTGTTCATGTACTCAAATGTCTCTTATGGTACCAAATCTTACAGTCATGTGCTCTGTGCTCTTGGTGTCTTAAAAGATTCATTTCACAAGTAATTCCCACATAGACGTCATTATTCCAATAGTTATTAAAGGGCATCCATTGAGATCCTCATAGACACTCCTTTCAGCTTTGGCGTTGTTAGTGCTGTTGGGTACATCTTTGTTGTCCTACTGGCCAATTGGTTCAGTGGGTGTGGGTGTGGGTGTGGGTGTGGGTGTGGGTGTGGGTGTGGGCGTGTATACTATAGAGGTGTGTCCTTACCACTGCTGGTCAGCACAGTGTCTGCTTCTGTAAAGAGGAAAATATTAGGCAGTGGGCAATTCAGTTGCAATGCTCACTTCATGCAGAAGATGGCAGTGAGATGCCACCTTTGATTAATAGCTGCTTACACTCATAGAGTAAGCTAAAGCTACATTTTGTAATTTTTTTGTCATTACATACACTTTTCCTAATAATTTGGTTGTCAGCTAGTCAATCACCTCTGATTGGGTGTGCATAATATCACAACAAAACAACATTTAGAAAACATGAAAACCACAGAGTTTGTTAAGCTTATTATTAGGCAACTCTCATTGAACTGTCAATGTTCACATTTAGGTTAGTCAGATGATTAGATATGGACTTTTCTGTGGGCCCACAAGTCTATGTCGACAGTTCGTGCACAGTAACACTGAATATTCATGAGAAGGGCGTGTCCACCTGTGACGGAGAAGCATTGACAAGCGTTACTGTACTTGACTGCGGGCGAAAGTCCACTCTCACGTTATGAACACACAGCAAATGGAATTTAAACACAACGACCTTTTCCTTCTCCTCATAAATCAGGTAAAAGACTTATACTGTGGTTGTCTAAT
The DNA here is from genome assembly GCF_951799395.1 of Argentina silus. NCBI lineage: Eukaryota > Metazoa > Chordata > Actinopteri > Argentiniformes > Argentinidae > Argentina > Argentina silus. The sequence continues at coordinate 9,497,104 of NC_139653.1, read as the reverse complement.
TGTGACATTCGTTTCTCCGTTTTGACTACCTGCTGCTGTATACTAGGATAGCCTACTACGGCAGATGCGGAAAAAAACAAGACAATGGGCAGGTGCGTGGTGCACCGGTGAGTGACCAAAAACATACTAATGCTAGTATTATTTTGTGGGTTATTCTGATATGCTGTTTTAAACTAATGGATCAACTTTTATTAAAACACTTGTGTTAGATGTGCCATGATCCAATTATACATAGATCATTATGTTATTAGTGTTTATTTAATGGACCAATTCGCATGTTTTGGAGCTCCGATATAGGCTACCATAGGCTATGTAATCTAACATGCACATTATGTTCAATGTAACTGATTTAACATCCACACAATATTGCTCAATGTAACTCATATCACCTGGCTTGTTGCCTTCGTGTATGTACTGTAAGTGCACTCATCCTGTGAAGGGGTCTGAAACTTTATGGAAAAAAAGAGACTTCTCTTCCTCTGGCTTCCTCATTAACGGCAGTATCGTGTTCTTGTTACTTATCACTAGCATTGTGTGGGATGGATGCCATGTACTGTAGTACTGTAATCAGATCAGATCACCATAGATTCGGTCGCTGTTTCATTCATTGAGGCTTTGCATTTGAATGCATTGTCATCCGGTGTTTTGTAAGCATGGTAGCTTGATAATTACACCAAATCACCTTAAGTACACTTTCATTTTATTTTTTTCATTTTTCCCTGTAGGATAACCCTTTGAAGAACTCTTTTGGGCTCCATGTAGACCCTGTTGGGTTACATTTAGAACACTCTGTAGATAGGGTTCAACATGGGACCCACAAGGGTTTTCTACATGAAAACCAAAATGGTTCTTCAAAGGGTTACCCCTACAGGGACAAATGAAGACCTACCTTTTTTGGTAGTGTAACACTATTGAATGTTGTTCCAACCCTATTGAAAAGGTGAAAACAAGATACTAGATACACCAAGACTATAAAAATTAAATCAGCCGAACCATTGATTAGATGATGATTAGCTCATTGGAACGGAGATAGAAAGGATGTCTTTTCAATGTCCTGAAAGTAAACAGAACCACTGTGATTTTGTGAAGAGCTTAGAGGGCTGATCTGATCATCACTCTCTGCCACCACACTGAAGGTGTCCACTGTCCAGTCAACAGTGGTTCATTCTTAACCTAACATTTTCAGAAAAGAACAGTCATAATATATACATACATAACAGTTCTAGACGAAGATGAATGACAAAACAACAGACAGTGCTGTCTTGCTCATTTCTGTCTTTCCTTCTCTCTTCTCTCTTTCTTGGTAGTTGTCTCTTCACTGTCAGCTTTTGTGTTTGTATTGCATTTTCTCTATTGATCATTCATCTCTCTTCTTTTGTTTTGTCTCATCTGTGTCATACAAAGCCCAGAATTGGAAGGTCAGTTAAAGAGCCCACTATCACACTCAAAGATTAGTTCCTGCTCTTTATGCGAATTATAAGGGACTCTATGAGTCAGTCAGTGGAATTATACAGTAGATTTGCATGTTACAGATGGTCATTGTGAGAGACAGTTCACAGTCATTAGTTTGTTCTCATTTGTTTTCCATTGACTGACAACCCCTAGGCTAAAGATATATCTCTCTCACACACACACACACACATACACACACACACACACACACACACACACACTCCCTCTCACTATCTGTAAGCCTAGTTCAATGGCATCGACCGTCATCTTTTCCACTAATTGTCTCTTTACGTGCGCACACACGCACGCTCACACACACACAATCTGTTGTCTCGCAATAGGCTTTATATCGGGACGTGAAATGGGAGATGTTAATTAGCTATTTGAGCTAATTAGCTAACCTCTTCCTTTGAAGAGTTCATAACCACTTAATAATTGCTTAATAAATCCATTTCAGAGTATGAATGTTGAGGGGACTCTGATGCAGAGACATCAGAAGGAGGAGAGATTGAGCTTCCAAATTCTCATTCTAATTCCTTCTTGGTTGTGGCCAGTAATATTTGTTGTCTTGTCACAAGAAAAATCCAAACGTTTTAATCGGGGCACAGTTAACTAAGAATTAAAAACTATGATGATTGGAGAGAGCAGTGAGGGGCAGGTTTTCATCTGGTAGGGGTGTTGGGATTATCCTCTAGAGAACAGAGAGGTGAGATGTCCAGTCACACATTTAGAACATTTCTCCCTCATGCACACACACACACACACGCACACGGAGCACATGTGTTCCATGCTGCCTCAGTGGGTGAGTGTGTTTGTGAAGGAAGGCACTATAAAGTCCCTTGGGTTCACAGCTCTACAGGGAGCGAGAGAGGAGCACACTCCTTCCTTGGTGAGTTTGTTTAATGGAAAGAGAGAAGAGTGGGACTGTTTACATCTGGAATTGGAAGAACATTTCAAAGACAGAGAGGGAATGTTTACTGTAGTGAGCGAGAGAGAACGTGTGTTTATAGTGCGAGAGTGAGAGAGTGAGAGAGAGACAAAGAGAGAGGGGGAGAGGGACAGAGAGATCAACACCCTTTGAAATCAAATAACACAGGTGAGCAATGCTCCACAGAATGTGTTTGATACTGTATAAACACACACACGTTCATGCACATGCATGCACACCTCTCTCTCTTTCCCTCTCTCTCTCTCCCTCTCTCTCTTTCCCTCTCTCTCTCTCCCTCTCTCTCTCTCTCTCTCTCTCTCTCTCTCCTCTTTCTCTCAAGCATGCAGCAAGACCTTTTGTACTCTGAACCCTTAATGGAGCGACCCATAACATCAATATCCTTAATCTCAAACAAACCATAGGGGATAAGCTACAACAACAACAATATTACAAATCTCCTTTTCTCTGTGGAGTTTACAACTCTCAGGTATGTGCTTTCGTTTGGTCTTCACACTTTCATGCCAACTGGAATTAGATGTGTTGTCATCTGATCTGTAAGTGTTTAACCTTGACCATTTAGTTCTGTGGGACGCTCCTTGTTTGGTTAATGCTCTTGAGGTTGGTGTGGTTAAAGTGTGCTGAGAGAGAGAGAGAAAAGAGCATTTGCATTCAGTCAGGATATTAACTGCAAAATGAAAAACAAGAGAATGTTTTGTAGTACCTAAACCTCTCCAATATGAAATCCCATCTTCATGTTCTGTTTTCTCCCTTCTACTACTGAATGTAACCTGGGTCTTCTTGGTCAAGAGATTATCATTGTGATTTAGCTGGGTAGAATGTCTCAGGTTGGGAGTGAAGTATGATGGCCAGAGAAGACTTCTTCCTTATGCTTCTCGCCATTCATTTCCTTTTCTACCCTCAAAGATACCAACAGCCTGTAGATTCTAATTCACCATCTCTTCTTTATCCTCATTCACACTAATTTACCAACCCTGCTGTCTCTAATCTAAACCCTTTTTATTCAGTTGTATTGACTTTGCTGACTCGTTTTCGGGGATAATGCACGTTGTTCTGTTTGTGCATGCTGTTATCAATAGGCATAATGCTAATGTTGTTGTCTTTGTGTGTGTGTGTGTGCGCGCATCTGTGTGTGTGCGCTTGACTGTGTGTCTGTGTGTGTGCGTTTGTGTGTATGCGTCTGTGTGTGTGTGTGTGTGTGTATTTGTTCTTTTTACAAGGACTAACGTTGTTTCTCTTGGTGTGTGTTTTTTCTCTCCAGATGGAATCTGCTGTGAGGACATGAGAGCTGCTTCAGCCTCCCTCGGATTGCCCTTCAGTGTGTTTCTTTGAGTGTGGGTGTTTGCGTGGGTGTGTGCAAGTGTGTGTGTGTGTATTGTGCTCTAAAGATAGGAGCTTCCTATTCAGTTTGTGTGTGTCTGTGTGTTTGTTTGTGTGTGCATGTGTGAGGAGCTTAATTTTTTCTCTGCTTAAGTGAGTGAGTGAATACTTTAGTGTGAGTGCATGTGTGTAATTATGTGTCTGTGAGTGTGTGTTTATGCGTATCCAGTATGTGTGTGTGTTGTTGACTGAGTGTGTGCAGCACCCCTCTTGTCTAAGTGTCAGTAGAGATGGGTACGTGTGTGTGTGCTGTCCTACTCCTGCTCCTGAGTAGCTGTCTGTGTGCAGCGGTGGGGTACCCCTTCAGACCCCCACTGGACCTGGACGTCACCCCCAGGATCACTGTACTGACGAGCAGTAAGGACACCACTCTATACCCACCCACCCCAACCCCCCTCAACACACACACACACACACCCACCCCAACCCCCCTCAACACACACACACACACACCCACCCCAACCCCCCTCAACACACACACACACACACCCACCCCAACCCCCCTCAACACACACACACCCTAACCCCCCTCAACACACACCCACCCACCCCAACCCCCCTCAACACACACACACACATACTCATTCTCTCTTTCACTAGATATATGTTTTCTTGAGCAAAATGTCAAATTGTGTCTTATAATGCAATGGTTGTGACTCGTGACTACTAAATTCTAACTTGGTTCTAACCTAAGTCTATGGTGTGGGGTTGTGGTGGACAGATGTAAGGCAAAAGTTTAAATGTTTTATTTAAATGTTATTTATTCAGGGAGACACACTGAGACAGAGGTCTCTTCTGCGGGTGTGCCCTGATAACAATAAAACATGAGGAGCACAGCAGCTACAGTCAGTTTTTCTCAATTCTCTAGACACCTGTATCACATTAACAGTATCAAGCTCTGAGAGGAGAGGAGAGTCTGATCACCATTAGGTCACCATAGATGATGTGAGGCAAACTGGTTTATATACAAATACAATCCAATGAAGAGCCTTTCTCAAAGTCAAAGAATCCCAACCCATAGACTGATAGAAAAGACAATAGTGGGTGCGGAAACTATCCCTGGAGATGCACCACAGAGCAGAGTGATAAACCGGAGTCAGCTGTTTGAGAACTGAGGCTGCCGCTTGCATGTAAATTGTGTCACCATAGTCGAGGACAGGAGGAGAACAGTGGAACAAGAGAATGAGGAGAAGGTAGAGAATGTTAGCTCAGCCATGTCCAATTCCAATTGCTTACACAGACTGTCCGCTTCATTTAGTAAAAACTGCAACAACCTTGAAGCTAGATAGCAAATCTAGCTACAGTTTTGCATGTCAAGTTGCAGTTGACACCTGTTAGATTTAAGTCTGAGCATCTACACATCATCAAGAGGACAATCTGAATACATGTCATTTTCTTATTCTGTCTCATCGCCTACTACACCAACTGTGTATCATGTCCCAGTGCACAGCAGTTATGCAGTTATCTTTTGTTTGACCAAAATAGGACAGAAATAGGTACCCACTAGCTGCTCTCAGTCCAGTAGATCTGTAAATCTTATCTCCTCTCCTAATCTCATGTTAGTCTCAGTATTAATGAGATGAGGCTCATAGTGTAAGATTAGGGATGAAGAGGTATGCTCTGTTTGGTTTCACGTTGTGGCAAATTGTGGCTTAGTTGACTGTTAACTTGAACTTGAAGACATGTTACTCTCTAGTTATCAGAATCTTGACTTTTCAGTTATCACTATTGTAACAGGCGTGTGTGCGTGCGTGCGTGCGTGTGTTTGGGTGCACCTGTGTGTCTTTGTGTAGGCAACTGTGTGTATGCATGATGAGGAAGCAGGACAGCAGGAAGTAACGCTGGGATAATCTTCTGGATGAGCAGTGCAATCTGGGACACCCCTACTTGTGGGTTCTCTGGAGTGGTGGATAGACTTCTCTCGTTCATCTCTCATTTCATCCTCCACTCCTCTAACCACAGTCTTATCGCTCACTTGCTTCAAATCCACACTATCTTCCTTCCCACTGCTTACTAGTCCACCTCCAAACTGTACTCCTCTCCCTCTTCACACCTCCTCCCTTGCTTTCCCTCTCCTCTACTTTTCTTTCTTTCTCCCATTTCTCCTCTCTCTCTCTCTATCACACCCCCTCTCCTCCACTCCTCTTTCAATTTCAAATAAAAAATGTGCTTTATTGGCATGAAATACAGTAACAATAACAATCAGCAGAAGCATTCCCTCTCTCTCTCTCTCTCTCTCACTCTTGTGTGCACACACACACACACACACACACACATAATTAGGATTTTACATTGTGAGCACCTCTCTGTCTTCACTCCTCTCTTCCTACTTCTTCTCTCTTTCTCTAAGCCTATGTTCCGTCACTGTGGCTTATATCTGCAAACTTTGACTAATCTCTTTAATCTTAGCATTCCCAGGCAACCCAAGGCCAGGTTTATAAACACACACACACACACACACACACACACACACACACACACACACACACACACACACACACACACACACACCTAATGTATATACTGTCTGTATTATATATTATATAATAATGTCTCTCCATTCTCATACACAGGCCAGTAGAAATATGGCGGGGAATTTTCAGGGTTGTGAACTTGTCAACTCTGCGCAAGTCTTTGTCAACATTTACGGAGAGTTAAAGAGCAAAAGTGAGAGAGATGTGTGGATGAAGTAATGTAGAGGGTGGAGAGAGGGGGGGTGTATTCGGGGAGGGAGAGGGGACAGATATGGATTGGGGAGTAATACAAACCTTGATGTTAATCTTGCATTGCTTTCACTGGTCGCGATGTAGGAATAGGTGTATTACATTCTTAAGACCAATGTGTCTTTTACAAGACAGCCTCCACTAGTCATGTTTAGATGTATTCTATGGCAGGATGCACCCTACAGTATGTTATCTATATCATCACCCTGAGGTTTGGGTTACATGCAAGTTAGAGGAGAGGTAATAGATGAACCTGACATCAGGTCCTTCACTCATGTCAGAGTACCCCGCACTGTGAATATGTCTGATGTACCGTGACATAGAACACTGTGTTCTATCCAGATCAGCATATGTATTCACTAAATCTCTCTCTCTCTCTCTCTCTCTCTCTCGCTCCAGGTAATTTGATAAGCATGTAATATGAACTCTAACCCAAAAGTGAAGTCTGACCTGCAATAAACTCTGACCCCTGGTGACTCACTCACTCACGTGTGTGTGTGTGTGTGTGTGTGTGTGCGTGTGCGTGCGTGTGCGTGTGCGTGTGCGTGTGCGTGTGCGTGTGTGTGTGTGTGTGTGTGTGTGTGTGTGTGTGTGTGTGTGTGTGTGCGTGTGCGTGTGCGTGTGCGTGTGCGTGCGCTTACCGTTCTCTCAGCCATTCTCTGAGAGAGAGAGAGAGAGAGAGAGAGAGAGAGAGAACTCTGCATAGGCCTTGGTCATTATCAAACATCCAAATTGAATCTTCTTCACATTAGCAACTCAATTAATCTAAATAATACAAATATGGAAAAAATAGTCATTGCAAACATAACCTATGAAAAATGGTTTGACAGTGAGTGTGTTAAAGCCAGAAAACACCTGAGGCAGTTGTCAAACCAAAAACACAGACCAGGATGGATGTCTAAAATACCACCTGGCCCTGAAGCAGTATAAAAAAACTGCTCCAGGACAAAATAAATTAATATTAATATCAGTACATGTCCAACCAGCTCACAGAAATTGAAAAGGCAATAAACACAAATACATTTTGGGAGCTATGAGGAAAACTGAATGCCAAAAAAAAGTAGATCCATTCAAATATCTTTGCAATAACTGGAAAAGAGGTTAAAAAAAAAAAAGCTGTATGAAAATCCAAAATGCCAAAAATGTAATAGAAAAAAAGCTTTTGACTAATTTTGGCTTTAGACTAATTTTGGTGGTGTGGGATGTAAGGTCGATGACATTATAAAATCAATGTACTCTGAAAACAAATCCTGTGTAAAAATCGGTAAAAAGAGAACAGAGTTCTTTACACAGAGAAGGACTGTTAGACAGAGCTGCAATTTGAGTCCAACATTATTCAACATTTACATAAATTAATTGGCCACAACTTTAGAAAACTCCTCAGCTCCTGGACTCATTCTACATGGAACTGAAATTATACATGTTCTCTTTGTGGATGACCTAGTCCTGCTTTCCCCCATAGAGCAGGGGCTATAACAGAGCCTGTCACTGCTAGAGACCTTGTGTCAGAATTGGGAACTGACAGTCAACATGACGAAAACAAAGATAACGATCTTCCAAAAGAAAGCCAGAGAGTGACCCCTTACAACAACTTACACTGAAACACAATATTTTAATGAACCCTAAAGATCTGACCCCAAAAGCTACATTTAAGCAATAAATAAATAAATAATCAAATTACCTATATTCAATATTGGCAAATCCCCTAAACCCCACAAATTGGAATGCTACCGAAAAGTGGATAGAGAATTAAAATTAGCGAAATATCAAACAAAAGTAAAACACCCAAAACAAAAGCAAACTGTATCCAAATATAGACTTAGTGATCACAGCCTGGCCATAGAGACTGGTTGTCACGGACAGACCTGGCTACGATGGCCCAGTAGCGGACTGGCCATTTGGAGGGCTGGTCAATCTATGGGCTGCTGGGCCAATGAGTGACGCAGCCTACTACTCCATCTCCCCACCGTGGCAGGCCCATTGGTTCATTCCACCTTTCGTGCAGCCCTGCCCACTTAATTGACTACATACAAAATACTGACACTCAGTCTGCGGTGGGGTTTGGGTGGGAGAGCTGAACAACGCAGCCACCCAGACACTCCACTGTCGAAGACAACACACTCACAACACACACACTCCCATTCCTATGATTTAGTTTTTCCTTCCATTTGTATGTCTTGTATTGTAAATGTTTTGTATGCTTTGGCATTACATACTTCATGGATGTCATGCCAATAAAACAGATTTGAATTTGAATTTGAGAGAGAGAGAGAGAGATACATTGTCTCCCCTTACAAGGCTGTCTGTAGAAGGGGTGTATGGGTGGGTGGTTGGTGAGGAGAAAAGGAGTTATGCATGACAGACGTTTGTGAAGTAGGTGATTGTTCAGCCATGACCGTAGACAGGAATCTTAATAACTACTTGATCGTAACCATGTAGCCTTCTTGAAAACTCATTCTCTCATTACTGGTACTGTATGTTTAGTTTCAATTGGACTCCTGCCCTGGCTTAGACACATCTCACAGCATCTCAGCTTTTGAATGTCGTTGTTGAATGAAGGTCTGTAGAACCATGAGCGTGATCTTCATTGATCAAGTGGTGAGATTACAGTGTTAGAACCTCAGGGATTTAAATGTTGTTGCAGCAAGCCACATGTCAGCCAACTATGAGTGGACATTCACTTTCTATTTATTGTTCAACTTTGTTTTATTTTAGTCCAGCTCATGTGTCACAAACTGTAGATTTGTGCAATACCTTTCATTCTCTTAAAGTGTGTTGTAGAGTGTTTTTTGAAACAGGGCCAGAAATTCGGAGGTGGAGTCAGTCCTACCTCTCCAGACACCTCGGAGATGGAATGTTATTACGTGTGCGTGCGTGCGTGTGTTTCCTGGCAGTTCTTCTGAAGCTCTCCTCTCCTCTCATCCCCTCTGCTCCTCACCTCTCCTCTCCTCTCCTCTCCTCTCCTCTCCTCTCCTCTCTCATTCCATCACTTCCTCTCTTCTCCTCTTCCCTCCCCATCCTCTCCTCTTCCATCCACTCCTCACCACTCTCCTCCCCACCTCTCCTCCCACTTCCCCTCCTCACCACTACCCTCCTCTCCCCTCCCCTCCCCTACTCTCCTCTCTTCTCCCCTCCCCTCCCCTCCTCACCACTCACATCCTATCCGCTCTCCTCTCCTCTCCTCTCCTCTCCTCTCCTCTCCTCTCCTCTCCTCTCCTCTCCTCTCCTCTCCTCTCCTCTCCTCTCTTCTCTGCAGGTCTGCTGGGCTGCAGGCGTTTCCAGTCCTCTGTGGTGAACTACAGTACTCTGCTGCTGGAGGAGGACAAGGGACTTCTCTATGTCGGCGCCCGAGGGGCTGCATTCGCTCTCAACACCACAGACATCTCAGCCAGCACAGCTCTGAAAGTGTGTGTGTGTGTGTGTGTGTGTGTGTGTGTGAGTGAGTGTGTGAGTGTGTGAGTGAGTGAGCGTGTGTATATTGGAGAATTAGATTTTGTGTCGATGACTGTGTTCTGCTGTAGGTTACATATGTTACATATGTAGCAGAAATAACCATTATGCAACCATTGTAAAACATTTAATGGTTTTAAAATTCTCTCTCCATGCTGTCTCTGTGCTGTATCAGATTGAGTGGGAGGCCTCTCCGGAGCAAAAGCAGCAGTGTCTGAGCAAGGGGAAAGACAATAGGGTGGGTCCAGGTTTTTATACTTCATCTGTACCTGTCCATCTCATTCTCTCTTTTTCCTGCAGGCTTCTATCTCTCTCTGTCTCCCTTTCTGTATCTCTTTCTCTGAGCATCTTCTTGCTCTTTCCTTTTCTCTGCCAGTCTCTCCCCTCTCTCATCCATCAACTGTATACTGTATCTATTCAGTACCTCTCCCTCCCTCTCTCTCTCTCTCACTCTCCCCCCCCTCCCTCTCTCTCTCTCTCTCTCTTGATTATTCTCTCTGTCTCTCTCACTCTCTCACTCTCCCCCCCCTCCCTCTCTCTCTCTCTTGATTATTCTCTCTGTCTCTCTCACTCTCTCACTCTCCCCCCCTTCCTCTCTCTCTCTCACTCTCCCCCCCCTTCCTCTCTCTCTCTCACTCTCCCCCCCCTTCCTCTCTCTCTCTCACTCTCCCCCCCCTCCCTCTCTCTCTCTCTCTCTCTCTCTTGATTATTCTCTCTGTCTCTCTCACTCTCTCACTCTCCCCCCCTTCCTCTCTCTCTCTCACTCTCCCCCCCTTCCTCTCTCTCTCTCACTCTCCCCCCCCTCCCTCTCTCTCTCTCACTCTCCCCCCCCTTCCTCTCTCTCTCTCTCACTCTCCCCCCCCCTTCCTCTCTCTCTCTCTCTCACTCTCCCCCCCCTTCCTCTCACTCTCCCCCCCCTTCCTCTCTCTCTCTCTCTCACTCTCCCCCCCCTTCCTCTCACTCTCCCCCCCCTTCCTCTCTCTCTCTCTCTCACTCTCCCCCCCTCCCTCTCTCACTCTCCCCCCCTCCCTCTCTCTCTCTCTCTCACTCTCCCCCCCTCCCTCTCTCACTCTCCACTGTCTCTAAATTCAATTCAATTCAATTGGCTTTATTGGCATTACATTGCTAAAGCATCAAAACAATCATGAGATAAAGAGGTAAAAACAAATATGAATATGAAAAGGCTAATAAGGGAAATATAAAAAAACAAAACATATACTGCAAAGTATATATCCACTGGCTGTCCTTAGGGTGTGGCACAAAGTCACACAAATGTGTCTGCTAAATTATCATATTTGGATATTTCGCCCAGTAGATAAGGTTGTTTTTCTGTGTTTGTCTTTGTTATAAATTCTTTGTGAATTTTGGAAATTTTGGAAAAGAAAAAAAAATCTTATTTCATGATCATTTTGGCATGACGTTAGAAAATGTGTTTAGTTTTCTACCTTATTTTGTGGGCAGAGTGAGCATAGCCTGTCTTCTCTGGGAAGCCAGTGTTGTCTATGACGGCCTTTTTCGATGGCCAGGCTATGCTCACTGAGTCTGTACATAGTCAATGACTTTAGTTTTGGATTAGTGACAGTGGACACTGTGTAATTACATTTAGGCCCAGATAGCAACTCAATTTACTTAGATTTGTTGTAGTTTCTTTCCAATGATTTTTTTTATATAGTTCTCTTTTTGTGTCTTTATAATTTGGTTGGTATGATTTGGTCTGATCTCTTTGGTGTTACTGTCCTGAGGCTCTATGGGGTTGGTTTAGTTTGAGGAACAGAGCCCCAGGACCAGCTGGCTGATTAGGGCTTTTTTATGGAGTGTTTGGGGGTCGCTTGTTTTGAGGTGATTTGAGGTAAAAATTGGATTGCTCTTTTTTGGGTCTTTTTTGGGTCTTAATTATTAGGGGGTATTGGCCTAATTCTGCTCTACATGTATTTTTTGCTGATTTTCTTTGGACAAGCAGGATGCCTTTGCAAAACTCTGCAAGGAATGTTTTGATGTCTCTCTTCTCCTACAGACAGAGTGTTATAATCACATCCGTCTCCTCCAGAGGTTTAACTCCACTCATCTCTACATGTGTGGAACTCACGCCTTCAGACCTCTCTGTGCATACATAGTAAGTTCAGTGCAGTTACATACATAATCAGTGATGATCGTGAGCCTATGAGGATTAGGAATAGGTAATGGACAGGTAATGTGATGATCTGAGTAACTAACTCTCAAGGGG